>NC_134837.1:205949056-206296426 GCF_004210375.1 Tachypleus tridentatus
CTCATCGACGATGGTGGCATGTTTAGTTCAGCGATGAATCACGTTTTATGCTTCGTAGGCAGGATGGAAGGATCCGTGTTTACCGTCGCCGAGGTGAACGTTTTGCAGCAAACTGTGTGCAGGAAGTTGACAGATTTGGTGGTGGCAGCGTCATGATGTGGGCTGCCATCGCCTACAATGCCAGAACAGACCTTTTGCACATTCGAGGGAATCTTACGGCTCAACGATACGTCGACGAGATTCTTAGGCCTCATGTGCAACCCATCATGGTGAACGTCAACGACGTTTTTCAACATGACAACGCCCGTATTCACACAGCCCGACTCACCACTGTCTTCTTGAGACACCACAACATCAACGTTCTTCCCTGGCCCTCCAGATCACCAGATTTAAACCCCATCAAACATCTTTGGGACGAGTTGGACCGACGTCTGCGACGGCGACAACCTCAACTGCAGACTCTACCTCAGCTTGCAGTAGCTTTGCAGGCTGAGTGGACAGCCATTCCACAGGATGTGATTCGTCATCTCATCGCTTCCATGGGCAGGAGACAAAAAATACGAATAAACCCATAAGTTTTTCTCTGTACGTTTCCAATTATACAATTTGTAATATTCGTTTAGACGCATGCGCATGAACATACACCATTGTTGAGACTCGTGACGTCGCAGCATATTTCGAATATCTACTACAACGTATTAAAATAATCCGATATTTTAATTCCAACAATTGTTTTACGTTTCCATACAAATTAGTAACATAAGTAACAATTCATCCATTACTATGTGTGTAATATACCAGCCTGTTTGATGAGCCCTGGTGTTAACAAAAGGCCTCGTTCTTTCTTGACATGACAGGTTTAGTTTAATTGAAGTATTATAACACATCCTATAGTACGTTAGTACTTACAGTAGGAATGGACTAGATGTGCAATAGAAATTAAAATCTCAAACACATTGCAAACAAAAATTTATAAGCACTTTACGCACATTGTTGAGTGGTAAATAAACTAGCTGTGGGGGCGTTATAATATTACGATCAATTTCACTATTCGTTGGTAAAATAATTGGTAGTGGGTGATGATGACTAGCTGCCTTCCCTCTAGTCTTACACTGCTAAATCAGGAACAGCTGGCGCAGATGGCCCTCGTGTAGCTTTGTGCGAAATTCAAAACAAACAAACAAACATCACTGAATTTACTTAGTAATAACAATACTTCTCCGTCCATTTTCTGTTTTGAGTTATGGCTGCTAATATACTGAAAAATATGAGTTTCCTTCTACCCAGACGGTATAAACTTTATATCTTTTTGTTTAATACAGATGCATAATGTTTAAGAATGTTATGTTAACCTTAATGTGGGATCAGCTTATAATTAAAATTTGTCAAGGGAAAATGTGAACACTCTGAAACTAGCCTAAATACCAGCTGGTCAAAAGTTTAAGACCATACTGAAACGAAGCGTTAATCGGTAAACATGTAACGAAATTTATTCATTTGTGTTCAAGCATTAGCGTTTTCAACATCTCTCACTAACATCTTCTGTGTTACATTGGGTAAAAACATGGCAAAAGCTAAAAAGTTGACAGAGTTTGAACGTGGCAGAATTGTCTAGCTGCAAAAGCAAGGTCTCTCTCAACGTGCCATCGCTGGTGAGATTGGCGCGTAGTAAAACTGCTCTTGCAAATTTCTTAAAAGACCCTGAGGGATACGGAACGAGAATTTCAAGTGCTCAGCCCAAGAAAATTTCGCCGGCGTTGAGCAGGAGGATTCAACGGGTCGTCCAGCAAGACACCAGCCGATTATCGAACCAGATTAAGGCCCTTACGGACGCAGAATGCAGCTCAAGAACAATAAGACGGCATCTATGAGAGAAAGGCTTTAAAAACTGTAAACGTCTTCAAAGGCCATGCCTCTTTCCACACCACGAAACAGCTCGGTTAAACTTCGCTGAGAAGCACCAAACATGGGACGTAAAAAAGTGGACGCAGGTTTTGTTCTTTGATGAGAAAAAATTTAACCTGAATGGTCCAGATGGCTTCCAATGTTACTGGCACGATAAAAATATCCCACCGGAGACATTTTGTACACGACATTGTGGAGGAGGTTCCATCATGATCTGGGGTGCTTTCTCCTTCTATGGAACAATGGAGCTTCAGATTATAGATGGGTGTCAAACAGCAGCTGGCTACATTGGCATGTTGGAGAGAGCATCCTTATTGACTGAAAGCCCTCGCTTATGTGGAAATGACTGGATCTTTCAGCAGGACAACACTGCAATCCACAATGCCCACAGGACAAAGGACTTTTTCATGGCGAATAACGTGATTCTTTTGGATCATTCAGCGTGTTTGCCCGAACTGAACCCCATTGAAAATGTTTGGGGGTGGATGGCAAAGGAAGTCTACAGAAATGGACGTCAATTCCAAACAGTGCATGATCTTCGTGAAGCCATCTTCATCACTTAGAATAACATTCCAGCCAGCCTTCTGCAAACGCTTATATCGACCATGCCAAAGCGAATGTTTGAAGTTATTCGCAAAATGGCCGTGCAACTCACTACTGAGACCTCTTGTTGGGCATTTCCTACCCTGTTTAGGACTTCGTTTCAGTATGGTCTTAAACTTTTGACCAGCTAGTATTTAGGCTAATTTCAGTGTTCACATTTTCCCTATTAAACGCTAAAAAAGTTTTTTATTTTTATTTTCCCTTTTCTTATTTTCATCTTTCGAAGCTCTATTCAAATAAGTGGTTGAGTCTAACAACGCAAAATGCATATTTTTGCTTCATGTGCATTGGCCTTAAGATTTTGGCCATGAGTGTATATACATGAGAAAATAACTTAATTCCATAACGAGTGAAAATTATACGTTATTCGAAATTACTAGTTTTTGTGTTTAAAACCAGAACGTGTTTATCATTGCTGACTTGTTTTAAAATTATTCCGTAATCAAATATTAATTAGTTTACTTTATACAAGAATTATTCATTACTATAAAACTATGTTTAGATATTTTAGGAACTATATATATATATGGATAATTGATTATCTTTAAGACAAGAAAAGATACGGTTTAGTTTATCTGTCCACTTTGTTGTCACAGTGTAAAAGATGGCACTCAAAGCCTAGCTGTCTTAATTTTTGTAGTGGTAATGTTGAATGTCTCGAGTAGATACAAATCTACCATCGGTGTAATACGTAATAATATGTAATATGATGTTCATTTACCAACGTTTAGTTTTAACAATGAGTTTACCATCGTTTTAGTAAGAACAACGGCAGATATGACATTCGTCAAATATGGTGTGTATTAAGCCTTTTCCCTACACAATGCTGAGTTACCACGTTTCACGCAGTTGAATTCGTTTCTATCCTGTAAAGAAACTCACGAATTCACCGCTCAAAATAACAAGCGTACAATTTTTCAAATACTGTGTTGAATCTCACAATCTACAAACAGTGATAGGTCCAGTAATTCTTGATGAGAGAAACCCGCTTGAAGTAAAAATGTATCTCAGAACGGCTGGTCTGTGTATTAATACTTTTACTAATAAAGCAGAGAGCAACATTCCGACCTCCCTAACACATCTTCAAATTAACAGTGAGTTTGCAACTGACCGTTGTCTGGTATATGTATAAATTGGTACAGAATTGTAGGGGACATTTCAGCTAGATATTAGGTTATAAAATAATATAGGTGTTACGGTGTCCCTTGAAATTGGTTTTATTTTGGTTTGAGTTGTACAAGTAGGGCTTCCTTGATTTTGCGTTTATTTATATTTGTTTCTCTACTTAACATCTGGTTGTCTTTCTGTGATTATATCGTGTTTATTTGATTTGCAGTGTTCCAAAACGTCTGAAGGATGTTTTTTTTTTTTTGTTGTTGCTGTTCTTTGAATCTGGTTTCCATTTTTCTGCTTGTTTCTCCAATATAAAAATCGTGACAGTTTTTGAATTTTATTTTATAAATAATGTTGGTGTTGTGTTTGTCAGTGTAGGTTTTACATAGTAAAACATGTTGGTTATTCTTTGCTGATGTCAGAAACATTGTATGCAGCAGTATAAAGTTTTGTAGTTTGTTGTATCTTGGGATTTAATATCGTTTGTTTGTTGTTGGATTATGTTGTTTATCTAGGTGTGTGAGTATAATTTTTTCAACGTTTTTAGAGGAAATTTGTTGATGTTGATGAAGTGTTGTTTTATTTTGTTGATTTCATCGTTAATTTTATCTGGTGAACATAGTTTTGTGTCTGTGTTTATTTGGTTTCTTAATATGTTGAGTTTTTGTTTTGTTTCATGTGCTGAGTCCCATGGAATGTACAATCCAGTATGGGTTACTTTTTCTTTGGATTTCTGTTTTGAATTGTGTATCAGTTCTAGTGATTTTGAGTTTAAGAAATGCTGTTTTGTTAATATTTTCCTGTTCACAGGTGAACTTAATGTTGGGGTGTATCGAGTTAACATGATTGAAAAACCTAAGTGTATGTTCTGTATATGTGAATCCAGCAATTGTATCATCAACATACCTGTACCAGTATAGTGGTGAGTGTAAGGCTGAATTGATCGCCTATGACACAAATTAAATCACAAACGATCAATTCAGCTTTTCACCCACCACTATACTGGTACAGGTATGTTGATGATACAATTGCTGGATTCAAATGAGATAAACTTCAACTTTTTTATTTATTATCTAAACTTATATTTCTTCTTATTGTATTAATACTAAATACGGCTGAATTCATACCGGTAGGTATATTTAAAAGTATAATTTTTTTTTCAGCGACTTTGGAGGGTTACTAAAAACATTTATATCCTTCTATCCCATTGTTATTCTCTTTTTAATGTATGTTTGTTTGTTTTGAAGTTAAGCACAATGAGCTAACTGTGCTTTGCTCACCACGGATATCTAAAACCGGTTTCTAGAGTTGGAAGTCTGCTGTGTCACTGAAAGGCTGTTATTAATACAATGTAGCATAATTAAAATACTATATCGATCAAACTTAAATGCCGACAGAGGGCACTAGAGTAGCTGTATCATTATTTTCACTTCTTTATAATCTGGATGTAAACAACTTACATCCGTGAGTAGTGAAAGTTAAATAACT
Organism: Tachypleus tridentatus; assembly: GCF_004210375.1. NCBI lineage: Eukaryota > Metazoa > Arthropoda > Merostomata > Xiphosura > Limulidae > Tachypleus > Tachypleus tridentatus. The sequence goes on from NC_134837.1 coordinate 205,954,166, forward strand.
TATTTGTTGGAAGAATACCAATATTGTGTTGGAACTACACCAAACCAGAAAAAGAATGTTCTTTGTTTGATAACAAGGTCTAGCATTAAATAATTTATTTACCTTAAGTGGATTATATCAAAATCAGCAACTGTTGATACTTTGGAAATTAATGTCCTGCTGTTTTATCTAGAATCGTGTAACGAACATCTAGTTGTGACTAACACGACAAAATATCGTCCTAGTTTCGTAATTGTAACCTGATAACAGTAGATCCCAATAATATGAACCTGACGATGACCGAAGAAGGTCGAAACGTTGTTCGCTTGTCTACGTAAAATATTTTCTCAACCTAAACGAGCCGTTTTTACATATATATTTCTCTACAAGTGGGCTTTCTCGACATCACTGAATATACACAGGAGTAATAGGACGGGATCAAACCTCTGCATTACTGTCTTTTTACCTCAAAATAGTCCTTTTTCTAGTGATAATTGTGATATACATTTATGTGTTGATAAGCAAGAATTCATTAACATTATGTTTTAAAAATGTTTATAAGACGAAATGAACAACAATAAAATGTTATACTATTGTTTGTTATAGTTTTTTGTCCTATATTCACCAGCGACAACCACAGTCTTCTATCAGAAAAACAAAACAAAAAACGTTTGACATACGATGGATGAAAAGCATCTTTCTTTCCCTCTGCACAGGGTTGTTAGACTTACATATATCATAGCAACACGAGTACCATCCTAATACATACAGTTCAACTTTTCATGATATAGTTTTAATTTTTCGTTGTACATTGAAAAACGTGCGTTGTACAAAGCAAGTTATAATATACGTCAGTGAACAAATAGTTTCCGGTTCTTTTTTCCTGAATTTTCACTTTATTTTTAGTATTTTGTTGGCAGTTGTTGAAGTTTTAAGGGCAAGACGTGCTTACTGGGATGCAAGTGAACTTGTAATAATTTCACTTTAAAATTTTGTTACAGAAAAACGGAATGACCGTTGAGGGTGTTGCGTCATGGTTTTTGCCCAACGAATTGTTAAACTACAACTTTACATCTTTATTAACTAACAGTCAAATTATTTTTGGATTTCATGGTTTCTTCATGATTGAAGAAAAATAGTGCAATCAAAAAGCGGGTTTATCTTCGTACAAAGTTCGAATTATAAACCGAACATTGGTGAGAAATTTTGAAAATGTCATGAGAGCTCTACCTCGACGTAAACAGTACAACGTCACAGAAAACGTCATTCTCTCAATAATATTACTAACGTAATAAACATTTCCCGCTTTGGCAAAGTGCCAGCCAGTGACGCAGTTTCTCACGATAAACAGTGTAAACAGGGCTTGGACGACTTGTTTTTTAAAGATCACGGGACTTGAGAAAATCCTTTAAAAATAAGTTTGTAGTAAAAACAACAATATTAAAACGATGGAGTAACAGAAATGAATGGATTAAAGAGCCATAAATTATAAGAAGTATAATTATAAAAATTAATCTTATAGTTACATCTAAAATCACTTACCACTAGCTTTAAAAACAAACAAGTGTTTCAATGCGACATAACACCTTGTTTTTATGTATATTATTGTGAAAGAACATTTTTAGTAAACAAATTTGTTGTTTTCTGTTACAAATAAAAAACACCAATTGGTAGTCTGAATATTTCTGGGTTGTTTATTTCTTTCTTACAAGGAAGTTTCGAATAGGTTGATACTTGGCCTGGTTTATCAAATTAAGTATTTATTGCTGACATCTTGATAAGTCTCTTGTTTGATAGTAGCGTAAGCATAAGTTATGTGATGAAAATTTTCTAGTCTCTATAAGTTCATAGCGTTTGGCATTTTCTTCAGTTGAACAGTGGACTAGAAGAAAAACAACTTAACAGTTTACAGTTCCTGTTTTTAAAATTCATATACTCAATTAACTAAAGTGATGTTAGCTTACGTAACCGTTCTGAACAATGAATACTTCGGCCATTAAAGTTTTCTATCTCGTTCTGAATACGTTTGTTACAAGATGATGCTATTACCTGATAATTAAGTATTATCACTTTTAGATTAGTTTTAAGTCAAACGATGGCGCTGCGGTTATGTTTCATTAAGAAATAATAATAGAAAATATAAACTAAATTGTAAATGCTTATGCTACTAACGAGTCGATTTTACATATATATTTTTCTAGTATTTATTTCTTTCGTATATCAGAATAGTTATTCTTAAGAAAAATTATCCATTGGCAAATTCCCGAGAATTTTATTTTCGAAACATTTGCTTAACAGCGTTATCGAAATCTGGTATTAACTGATAACAGATTTATTCGTATAGTTGTATACAATATGTAAATAAATTAAATATGATTCACTGCGTTACCATTGTCATCTACCGACTACCAATGTAACTACAAATTATGGAAATTTTCAAATGCATTTTAATTAGTGTCGACGAATGAAAGGTGCTTAACAGTAGATATACTTAACACTGTAATAGTTTCGACTGCTTCCAGTACACACAAATTCTGTCTGCTCTGAAAACAAGTAAGGATAAAATTCAGCCATAAATTACATGAATTAACTCCTCTTTCTCCTAAGAGAAATCTGATGAAGTAGAAAATAGTTTGTGCAAGAGCACCGAGACCAGAAGGGGCATTTACTTCACTAATAATTTGACTAATAAAATTTTCTCTAAAGCTTTTTCTTAATATTTTGATATTGAATGATGTTGTATCCCATCAACATTACCTGGCGATTATGTATTACCATAGTTAGATTATTTTTAAGCTAAACGATGGCGCTGTAGCTAATCTTTGCTAATTTAGATGTTGTGTGTGCTTTTTGTAGGTTGTACTAGATATGAATATAACAGGCCTACAAAACGTGTAAATTGATACACACACATATAATATTTGTGTATATAATTATTTAACAAAAATAGATTATTTATCGTAATGCATTTTCATGGGTCAAGAGCAACATGTAAAATACTTGTTATTTATATAATAGTTTATTTTTCTAAATATCTATTATCACTTACATCGTAGGTGATAATAACGATTAAACATATATAGTGAAACACATATTATAGTAATATAATACTTTTGCATGTTCATTTTACATTTTTATCATTAGTAATAAATAATATGATTCAAGTTTAAGAAAGATTAAAAAAAAATGGATATAGGTTACTTGCTGTTATACAACCAGAATGAACTTACTGCAAAACATATCTCTCTTCATAGTTAGCCAAGCAAGACTTGGCAGTAACGGCGTTCGAGTCGCGGGTTCAACCCTTTTCACAAAACATATTCGCCCTTTCAATCGTGGGGGGCGTTATAATGTCACTTCCATTATTTCTTGGTAAAAGAATAACCCAAGAGTTGATGGTGGGTGGTTTCGACTAGCTGCCTTTCCTAAGTTAGAGATGGCTAGTGAAGTTAGCTCTCGAGTAACCTTGGGCAAAATTTAAATAACATCAAAACAAACAAACGTAATAATTATAATCCGATGTGCATAAATACAAAAATGGTAAGAGAAATGGCCAAAAAATTTTACATTTGTGAAATTTAATTATCGTTACCTAAATCATAAATTTAAATGTGGGTCAGGTCCCAGCCCCCGCTAGTACAGCGGTATGTCTCCGGATTTACAACGCTAAAATCAGGGGTGCGATTCCCCTCGGTGGGCTGAGCAGATAGCCCGATGTGGCTTTGCTATAAGAAAAACACGCAAAAACACACACACAGTTTAGGTCCCCTGGTAGAGTAATTCGAAAATAAAATGTACATAAATTCCAAATATAGAACTCAATGGAAAAATATTGTAAATCTTTGGTCATTAGAAAGTCTATGGCCCTTGACTTTTGGCAGTACGGAAATCGTTAACATAGTATAGTCATCAGAAGGAATAGTGGATCTTTGGGTCGTAGAAGAATCGTTGATAATTGGTCAGATTAGACGTTGTTTGGTTTTGTTCAATCTTTTATATCTGTACAAGAGTCTGATATATATACCTGTCTTAGATATTTTACCGATAGCAGGGTTCACGATTCTTAATGAATAATAAAACATCTATTTACTGTAGAAACTGAGATGTAAGTTGTTTTAGCTACAAAATTGGCAAACTGCGGCATGCCCACCTCAGAGAATGGTTTGTTTTGAATTTCGTGCAAAGTTACACGAGGACTGTCTGCGCTAGCCGTCCCTAATTTAGCAGTGTAAGACTGGAGGGAAGGCAGCTAGTCATCACCACCCACCGCCAACTCTTGGGCTACTCTTTTACCAACGGATAGTGGGCTTGACCGATCATTATAACGTCCCCACGGCTGAAATGTGACGGGGATTCGAATCTGCAGCTCTCAGATTACGAATCGAGTGCCTTAACCACCTGGCCATGCCAGATCTCCTCAGTGAATGGAACCCCAAATTTTAGCATTATACATCTTGAGGCTTAATGCATGAACGACTTGTGAAAAGCTGAGAGGGGTATACTTCATATAAATAAACTGATAGTAGTCGATATGATAAAAGTTTTACGCGGAAAAGAAAGTATTAATACATTTTTTTTCGGAGAACAAAATAGTTTTTAGGATTGTGTCCTTAAATGCTATCACAATTACAAATCATTATATTTTGGATAGGCTTCACATAGTTTGTTTAAATTATGTACAACATTACCTTTCATATTGTTGTAAGCTATATTTTTAATATTTTAATTTAGATGTATGTTGTTAGAGGGAGGTAATAATGATGGTAATGATGCAATATATCTAGAATGTTTTTAAAGTCAAGTCTTGTGTAAAAAAATATACTTTTGTGCGTTGTATAAGTGCGATATAAATACGAGGCTCAAAGGAATACTCAATAAGAAATTAACGAGTTATTAATTATTCAATGAGTAATTCAATTCAATGTTAGTTGTCTTGTTTCGTTTTTTTTCGTCTATCGATTAGGCCTTGCAAAGTAATACAGGCGTAACTAGAATTAGTCTCGGAATATCTGTTGGAACGTTTGTTTGAAGTTAGGCCTAGATTAGTTCTGTTTAGTTGTTTATCTGCGACTTTCAGTTCTTTTATACTATCGTCAGACAGAATTAATGTTATAGTGCTACGTAATATGATGATCTTGTAACTTCTTCAATTAACCTTTCTATATTTCTTTAATTTTGATGTTGTAATGTCTCCACAATTCTCCAATGCTTTCATCAGTCTTTTATTCCATCAAATTTATTTTTAGTCCTTTTTTTAAATATTACTAAAATATCATTCTTTTAATTCTTAAATTCATGTTTTTGAAATTCTTGATCTTAAAGTTATACTGACCTAACTCGTGGGCTATATTTTACCAACGAAAAGTGGAATTGACCAAACATTATAACGGCTGATAGAGCGAACGTGTTTAGGGACGAGTTTCGAACATGTGACGGTCAGAATGCGAGTCAAGTGTCATAAGCACCAGACTCAATAATTTCTTGTCTTTTACCCTTTACTCTTGTTTTTTCTTATTTTTTATCTATGACCTTTATAAATATTGACCTTCTTGAAACTGAAATTCAGTCAAAATCCTATTTCATTTTGACCAAAATAACCTCACTTCTGACATACATTCTTTGTTCGGGCGAATTATTTTAGATTATTCTGTGAAAGTAATGTCAAGTCCAGTCCACGTAACCATTATGAATTAATGTATTTATTTATTAAACGTTTGCTATATTACGCTTACTTGTAGGTCTAATTTCATAAAAAAAAAAAAAACATTTTTCAGTATACACTGTAACTAACGTAGGCCTAATTTCAAATACAATCTCTGAACTAAGTTATAAAATTACTACGTAAAGCTGTTGGATCGGTAAAAACAGCACGCTAACTACCCGAGTAAGTGAATGAATCCGATAACCCTCAGTACAAACACTGAACTAAAATCACTTCATTAACTTCCTCTATCAACACATGCCCGAAATGCCATTCAACATCATACCAGAAGCGCCACCATATTGTTCCGTGACTTGTGGATGATTAAGCAACACTGGTGGTCGTTTTATACCATGGCCAGGTGGTTAAGGCACTCGACTCGTAATCTAAGGGTCGCAGGTACAAATCCCAGTCATACCAAACATGCCCGACCTCTCAGTCGTGGGGGCGTTATAATGTACGGTCAATCCCACTATCCGCTGGTAAAAGAGTAGAGCAAGAATGATAGTGGGTGGTGATGACTAGCTGCCTTCCTTCTAGTCTTACGCTGCTAAATTAGGGACGACTAGCGTAGATATCCCTCGTGTAGCTTTATAAAAAACGAATTAGTTTGACACACTTCATTCTTGACACTTCTCCCAACACAAATATTTTGTTTTGTTGATTTTAAGCTCTTAGGTCTTGCAGAAACTGTTGGACTGCACCGTCACCATTGTGTTACTAGTCATCTAGCGATTTCTTACTGATTTTGAGCCCTCCAATCATCCAGTTATGCGACTTTGTATAATTAGTGCTAATTCTTAGGATCCTTTCGTTTGTGGTAGAGTTGTTTTGACTTTGTTTAATGTGACCTTAGCAAGCTAAGCCTATAATGATAATAGTTTTTGGTTATTTGCCAATGAATGCTGGGATTGACCACACGTTATAGCGCCCTCACGGCTGAAAGGGCGGGCATGTTGGGTGTTACACGGATTCGAACCCACGACCCTCAGATTACGAGTCGAGCGCCCTAACCACCTGGTCATGCCGGGCCTAGACTTTTGAAGGAATAATATTTCAGTATGCTGTACTTTTTAATATTTTTTTTTATTGGAGGGGTCATGCTCCCCAGAAAAGTTCTTACTGAATGAAGGGAAAAGGCTATAATGTGGTGCACTCCATGGGTAAACATGATGTTGAATTTGACCTGGATCCAGTCGGATGGCTGCTGTTTTAACCAAAATGTGAGATTTGTTTACTAATCCGTGTACGCGTAAGTATCCTCTCATTGGGTGGGTATTAGTAGCTCTACAATCCTGACATATAAAAGTTTTTTCACTAGGAATGATATTAACACAAAATATTTTTGAGACATGTTCTACAGTCATATTAAATTCATATGTAGTTTGTTTGTTTTGGAATTTCGCACAAAGCTACTCGAGGGCTATCTGTGCTAGCCGTCCCTAATTTAGCAGTGTAAGACTAGAGGGAAGGCAGCTAGTCATCACCACCCACCGCCAACCCTTGGGCTACTCTTTTACCAACGAATAGTGGGATTGACCGTAACTTTATACACCCCCACGGCTGGGAGGGCGAGCATGTTTAGCGCGACGCGGGCGCGAACCCGCGACCCTCGGATTACGAGTCGCACGCCTTACGCGCTCGGCCATGCCAGGCCTCATATGTAGTAAAAAAGACTGACGTGCTATTTACACAAGTGATGAAAGAAAAGTCTTTGTAACCTTACTTCTGCATATGTTAAAGCTATATGTTACAACTGTACAAATACGAATATGATAAAGAGTCTACTTCTAAAATGTAAGCAAAATATACATATTTATACAAAGACTGTGACAGTGGCATTTACGATTTTTTCGTTACAAGCTGTCTTAAGCCTTTTTTCGCCTCAAAACTACTAGCGGCAGTGACCTTTTACGGTTATTTTAAAGCTTTTTTCGATTAATTATGGTGTTTTGCGAATTATATGCAATAAAATAACCCATTGATTGAACATTATGTACAACTATATTTCAGGAATCATAAAGTTAACGATGAAGATACAAGTGTCACCTCGATAGTGATACTTTAAGTTCATTTTTGTTCTCTGCAGAAGAAAACATACTTAAGACGTCAGCTGACACCGACATGAACCTCTTAATCGTCGAATGCTAACTGTTACAGAGTAATATTTCCGTTTTCTCAACTGCCTAAAAAGTACCATTTTAACTTTTTAACTCAGTTATCTTCACTTTCTTGTAAAAAAAGAAACTACAAAAAAACTTTTCAGTGTCATAACAACAGAAACTTTCTTACTAATTAGTACAATGTAATAAATGAATTATGATCAGTTTTATAACAATCACCAATACATCTTATATTGTCGTTTAGCTATTAACAATGAACACTGTTTTACCAATGTGTCATTAGAGTAAACATTGATTCAAGTGAAAATAATAATTATAAATAACCGGTGTTAAAAATAAATAAATAATAATGTGCTATTAATATTTATCTTAATTATAATTCATGAATTACTTTAATAAAGACTGATAATAATTACACTTCATTTACTTAATCTAGTTCACACCACAACAGCTGGTTACTTGAATAACGTCTCGACCACAAATGTCTGTCGCATCCAGCTGGTCTGACGAGTCATGGCATTGAACGACAGGCTTTGTCGGCACTAGATATGGAAAATAACGCGTGGTTGACTTCTTATTATATGTTTTACTTTGTTTACAGGCGCGGCATGGCCAGGTGGTTAAGGCACTCAACCCGTAATTTCGGGGTCGCGGGTTCGAATCCCCGTCACACCACACATGGTCGCCCTTTCAGCCGTGGGGGCGTTATAATAATCCCATTATTCGTTGGTAAAAGAGTGGCTTAAGAGTTGGCGATGGGTAGTGATGACTAGCTGCTTTCCCTCTAGTCTTACATTGCTAAATTAGAGACGGCTAACGCAGATAACCTGCGAGTAGTTTTGCACGAAATTCAAAACAATCCAAATCAAACTTTGCTTGCACCCCAAGTTCTTAAAATTATTATTAAAAAAAAACAACTATTTGCAATTTCATAAGCACAACAATTACCCCACGATATCCAAGTACCACAGGCAAGTTTATTAACAAAGTTTGTTTTTAGCATATCTAAGTAAGTGGAGATAACGTAGCAGCTTTATTGATACATCATGGACTCGTTAAGTTATACTGGGGGAGGGGCTAGAGCCCCACAACAAAGTGCTGGCATTTTGTGCTTGTCTTACTCATCAACGTAATGTTAACCGTAATTACAGTACTTCGCTTCTCTCTTCATCAGGTTTTTAGTCTTAATGACCAGAAAGGGTCAGGTTCACTTGGACCTCTTACTCCTATTATATATAGTATTATGGCAACGACTGCTGTCATATTATGATTCCCGTAGGTTACGTCATGTAAACGACTTCTTTCATTTCGTATACAGGAGTTCCACTCGTTTTAATTACGAATCCTTGGAATATATGTGCCAATAAAATAGAGATTAACCACTATGACTTCATGTTGTATTTTAACCTCATATATACTCTACATTCTAATTAATTAATTACAAAAATATTTACCGTTTAACGTTTCACCTGTGCATACTCATGTTGCAAGAAATGTTCCAAAGTTTCATGTCCCCTGTTGCGATTGAGCAGGGAAGTATTTCCATTAGCAAATCAAATTGCTTGTTAAAATTGTTAATAGCTAAACATGTACAACTCCTCAGTACAGTGGCTCAATGTTAAAGTTATGTACTTGGATATCAAAATCAAAGGTTCCATACCCTTGATATAAAACCGCTTAATGTTTTGTAGAGCACTAACAGTTAAACAATATTTTATAAACCTTTTACTTAGTACAGATTCTAATAAATATGACTCGGTCATAGAACAGCATGAATCAACAGTTGAACTGGTATTTATATTACTCACACGTGATATGCATTTGAAATGTTTTTATGGATTTATTTTTAAAACACTTGTTAAGAATGGCCTTAGAAATTAAATTAAAGGAAGAACTTAAAATAATTAAAGTTTTGTTTACGATAAAACAAGCAATATGTGTTTTGTTTTCTTTCAAACCTGTTATTACCGTTATTTTAGTTTAGCGTAAAAGAAAACGTAATTCGATAGGTTTATCTAGCATCGTTAGGGGGATATAATTGGTTTTTTTAGAAATATTTCAACACTTCACTATTCATAACAACAACGAAAAAGAAAAAGTAAATAGCAAGAGATGGAAAAATCTAGGGCAACTGATATTTAAAAAGTCTATGGATAATGATACTTTAGGAAATATATAGGTAATTGGATGTACCGACTGCAGTAGCTGTTGTATAGGTGAAACAGTTCGCGAGTACATTTAAAAACTCCATCTTATGTTTTTGAACACACGTCAAGGTACAATCATTTTTTTTATTATTTTGAGGTAAAATCCTCAACAGAAAAAAAAACATTAATAAAATAAGCCCTGTTCATAATAAAAACAAACCCCTATTCCTACCAAATGCAGATGTGTTCATTTATATCTGGTTTGTTTGTTTTTTGAAATTCGCGCAAAGTTACATGAGGGCTATTTGCGCTAGCCGTCCTTAATTTAGCAGTGTAAGGCTAAAGGGAAGGCAGCTAGTCATCACCACCAACTCTTGGGCTACTCTTTTACCAACGAATAGTGATATTGACTGTCACTTATAACACCCCCACGGCTGAAAGGACAAGCATGTTTGGTGTGACAGGGATTCGAATCCACGACCCTTAAATTACGAGTCGAGTGCCTTAACTGTAGACAGAACGAATTTCAGTATTTGAACTCAAGCCTAAAAGCTCTATTTATATATTTGTAAATTTCGCAATTAATTGATGAATTAGTTTATTATGTTTGCAGTATTTATTTATATGCTTGTGGATTACTATTGTTATAGATTCACACGAGAATCGTTTTTTTTATAAATGAATTTCTGTCAACCTCAGTTCCCGTATCCCAACTGATGATACTAGGTAAAACTGGTTAAAGGTTCTGAATTAAACAAACATGTTTTTCTCCGTAAAACCGATTTGTTTTTTGTAAACAGTAATACAATCCTGTCATTCGATATTTTAAAAAAATTGTTACAAATAAAAACGCTCTTTGGTAACAAATCCAAAACAAAAACAACGTTGATTTAAATTTAACATTATTTTCTTTGCGAGAATGGAAATAGTATTCCCATAGGACATATTTCAAGTTAAAATAATAGAATAATACTGCATTAAGAACATTTATAATATCTATATAAATGATAAGTTTGTCTGTTCAGAACTTTTATAGTAAATTTCACGATCAAAGACTACAAATCTTCTACCGAGTAGTCCAGATTGCCAATTGGTTTTTCCATTCAGAAGCGAGGTTCGGCATGGCCAGGTGGATTAAGGCGTTCGACTCGTAATCTGAGGGTCGGGGGTTTGAATCCCCATCACACCAAAAATGCACACTCTTTCAGCCGTGGGGGCGTTATAATGTTACGGTCAGTCCTACTCTTCGTTGGTAAAAGTGTAGCCCAAGAGTTGGCGGTGGGTGGTGATGACTAGCTTCCTTCCCTCTAGTCTTACACTGCTAAATTAGAGATGGCTAGTGCAGATAGCTCTCGTGTAGCTTTGCGCAAAATTTAAAGAAACAAAAAACAAACCATTCAGAATCGTCTTACCTATTCGCTTAATCAAACTTTTTAATGTAACGGATATGGTACACAGTAGCAGTATATTGTTGTCATCACGTAACAAATAGCTTAGATTTCAACTTTAGTTTTTTATTTGCAAAGCATTTCATACAAACAACACTTAACCAACGTGTAATGTCTTTACACACTAAATACAATTTCTATGTGCTTTCTCGATATATTTAAATCTAAAATACAAATGTCAAGTTCGTTTAAAACAATATGCTTATCATGTTATGAACATACATTCAGGCGTTTCTGTATAATCAGCTAAGTGTGCCTTCATTACAACTTTATATTTACTTTACTTTGCCATAATTTCATTTCGTTTTAGCTACATTTGTCTTTACTGCGGATTTTATTCCTTGATTTTGTGACTTTCTTTAAGTCGTAAAACCGTGACACACACTGATCGCTCATAACAATTTCATACTCTGTACGAATAGTTTACCTTATTGCTTACTTAAATGTTGTTTTATTAAATAAAGTTACATCTACGTAAAGTTTTTGTCTGACTGCGTCTTTTGTTCTTGTTTGTTTTTTAAGTAGATCAGGATTTATAGTTCTATGCATAATGCCTGTAAGAAAACAGGGATAATTGAAACGAAGCGCACGAGAGTTACAAATATTTTGCGAATTGTGGCTAGTGTTACATTATATAGACATGTTCACACAACGTTTTAGGTTCTCAGTAGAAAGTATCCTGGTTAGTTTTGTTAAAACTGTACACTTACGAAATTGTTTCAAACATTTACTAACCTCTAGAACACATATTTAGGTGTATTTCAGTAACACAAGTTACAACACAAAGCCTATGCTAATACAAGACTTATTTTCTTCTCACAGTTAATATTTATCGACCATTGAGCTGAATTTACTGATCATTAGTTGAAAGATTAAATCAAAAATACTCGTGAGCTTATATGTTAGTCTACAATCTATAAAACGGAAAAATTTATTTTTAGGATATCTACTTAAGTGAAATATTTATGAATACTTTTAGTTTGGGTTGGGATTTTAGTTTTTTAAGAAAAGAGTTATGGTTTATTGCCACTAGCTTGTAAGCAACATCATACAAGCTAATTTCTTAACTGCGGAAGAGAAATATTTTTTAGAACAAACACTACACCCGGAACGGCAATATCAACGTTTCTCATTCAGTATTGCATTCAACAAATACAACTTCATAACAATAGTTGTCAATCCTGTTCGGATATGACGCACTCCCAAAATTCCAATCGCGTGTGACGTCAAACGGAATTAGGCCTATTATTCGCATCACAGGGAGAAAAGGGTCTAAATCTCTCAAACTCTAAAAACTGGCGAAGAAATAAGATAGAAACTGGTATAATGTATATTATTGCTACCGATGATTATTCACATTAAAATAATTTTCTAATATTCATTAATCGAGATTTAATAATCACTCGTTTGTTCTCACTGAAAACTTTACATAAATTAAAACAATAAAATACATCATTGATTTTGAATAACACAAATGTTTTCGACAATGTTGCCAGGGGTTCCATATATTTCCTCTTAAAACCGATCGTACATATTATTTAAATCACACGGTTTCTTCGAAATATATGTTTGATGTTTTGATAAATTTAATACTATTAAATGTACATTATTTAGAGTATTTCAGTTGATACAGAAATCTAACAACGATAAAAACGGAATTAATTTCTTTAACAGTATGGTTGGTTTTAAGTTATGTTTTATGTATATTTGATTATATTGACAAGGCAAATCGATAATAAAATATAGATATTTCAAAGTTATTAATATTAACTTTTGATCACAGTAACCTGTCGCCTTACAGCAAAACTAAAAATGGACTTGGTAATAAGTATAACTAATTACAATACACTTTTTCACAAGTTCGTACTTTAAAATATTGGAATTTATTGTTTCATAAGTTGGCTATGATTGTTATTCGTATGTGGTTAGAAAGATATTAACGTTCTTTTAAAAATAGTTTTAAACTCTTAATATCTTTCCTCGTACAGAAAAATTGTTGTTTAGAAAAAATGATCTAACAGCATTCCTTACATTTTAGGAGTTCTGATGACTGAAAACAGCAAAACGCTTTATACTTTTCCACTAACCCTCCCTTTAGCCCCCACAAAGAACAGTCACCCCCTATTTACCGGCCTCAATTCAAGAATTCTCAGAAATACTAGTCACGTTCCCACTTAAGAGGTAAACATAACGTTCTTTCGTAGATTACGAACTTCCTACCATAGCAACCTTATTGTGATTGGACGTGACTCGTGACGTCACTCAACAAGCACGCGTTCTTGGAGTTAAGTAAACAGTGGGCGTGGTAGAGGTAGAAGTGCTTTGAGAAGGTTCTTAGTTTCTTGGAATGACTTATCATAAACACTTCCTGTAAACCTCACGTGGTTTTATCATAATATCCTAGTGTACCACGAAAGCCTGGTTGAAGTCAATTATTTTAAAGCAACCAGGTGAATTTTGTTTATTCAGGTATAAACAATTCACGTTTTTTTTTCTTTTAACAAGCTAATTTGCATATTCTTTGTTACACAATTTTTGTGTAAAAGTTGTGACTATGTGCTTTGCTGACTTACCGAAAACTGTTTATCAAAAATATATAACGCAAGACCGACTTACGCACACCACAATACACGGCATCCCCAAACCCCATAAAGCAGATTGCTCACAACGACCAATTATGTACACATATGAATCGTTTAATTACAATCTTGGTAAATACATAGCACAGGCATTCTCCAAATATATAACATAAGCCAGCTCATTCATCAAAGACTCCTTTAATTTCAAATATAGCGACAAATTATACAAAGGCCAAAAATAAACAAATTGCACATCTAATTAGCTTTTAAAAGCTTGTTTGTTTTTCTTAAAGCAAAGTCACATTAGACTATCTGCTGTGACCACCGAGGGAAATCGAACCCCTGATTTTGGTAATGTAAATAGGAAGACTTACTGTTGTCTCTGTTCGTAAAAGAACCATCGGTGTTTTGGGTAATTTTGTAAATATTATTGATAACGGAATAAAAAATACTACTTCTTTAACAGTTTCACAAATATATGTGTTATCAACTAAATCAAGAACAAATCACAGTGTCTAGGTGTGGCTTGTTCTGAATTTACTATCGTCATATAATACTTGTTATTTTATTATTCTGGCTCTTATAAAGTTTACCCTTTATCGCTAGTATAAACAGATAGCTGTCATTCACCATCAAATGAGATCACATATCTAAAACGCACAGTGTAGTATATTTCTAATTATATAGTCACTAGAGGGCGTTAGGACATGACACCTTAATGTGTCAAAACTTATTTGGCTATATATTTTGTGAAGTGTCGCCTCTTTGATCTGGTTAATTATCACTCATTGTTATTTTTATTCAAATTTCTAAGCAATTTTTGGATACTTTTTAATTTTTGTAAGTTCTTCATATTTACAAACGTCAGACCAGTATCTTTACACATGATTAATTTTATTCTGCCATTATTAATATTATTATTGAACTTGATTTGTCCCTCCCTTCCTGTATGCGGATTTACAGTGCTAAAATTAGGCTTTCTTTTCCCTTTGGTGGGCACAGCAAATAGCCCAATGTGGCTTTGCTATAAAAAAATGATTTTGTTGAAAATAGCCAGTTGAACAATACTGACAAAGACTTTGTACTGTAAAATAAATACTGGATCCGTTCTCGGTATACCATGTAATTGTTTCAGAATTATAGCGCAAAACTACATATATACACGTCCCTACCTTTCAACTAAACAAACTAGAGAGAAGACACCTTGTCAACAGCACCCACCAGGCATTGCCCCTGTCCGAAAGAACAATGAAATTTGATCGTTACTTTTATAGCGCATCTACGGTTCTAAGGTGCAGAGCTCACTTTTATAACGACGGGACAGAAACCATGGACTCTCAATTTTACAGTCTGGGTATACTAATCACTAAGTCACGTCCAGTGAACTACACCATGAAATGCACTTCCTTATATATTTTCTTAGCTGTACAAATTGTGGTAAAAAAATTGGTCAAATATTTTGTTTGTTTAGAATTAAGCACAAAGCTAAACAGTAGGCTATCTGTGCTCTGCCCACCATGGGTATTTAAACCGGGTTTTTTTGCGGTGTGAGTCCCCAAACATACAGCTTTCCTATTGGGAGGCTAGGTCAAAGATCTGTCGAAATTAATAAATTTGATGTAAAATAAAAGTATGGCTGCTTTATTTCGAGTGTTACCACTAAGTGCCGTTGAAAACTAATGTTTTTTTCTGTATATTTCAGTAAGTAATTTTAAAATTATCCGAATAACTATAAATAAAACGAGTGTTTTATTTTCATATTTTATAAAAATGAACTATAAATATTTACTTGTTATTTTGTTCTTTCTATATCTTCGTGTACAGTCTGAGTTGATTACGGAACTGTTTTATTCGGTAATAAAAACCGTGATGCATCGTACTATTTGTAAAGGAATGAAACAAAACAAAGACTTACAGTTGGGACAGGTTACGTGTAACTGACAATTAATTCAATTAACGATTTAACTTTAATTAACGATTAATCAATGTAACAGTTAATTGGATAGATTAACGTAGTTTAATAGTGTAGGTTTATTCATGTTTAAGTACTGCAGTCTTTTTTATATGGAGTTCAATTGATGCAGCTTAATGTATCCTAATTGAAATAGTCTTTTAAAAATTTAAATATCAAATTACAATAATTTTCGATATATATATAGTCAGATTGTGGTTATTTGTTTCCATTTTGTCTGTTTTACGTAGTTTTACATCGCTGGGCAACGACACTCTAATCATGGAAATATATAACAGTAACGACAATCTCCAACTTAAAATGTCCCAAGAATTTGTACAGTAGGCTAGAGACAATAATCTAGGCATATGAATATTCAATGTGAAAGACAATGTCATTTTCCGAGTAATATACTCTTCAAAACAAGAAACGCAAAAGGAATATTTTTGTTATTTTAAAAAAGAAATATATGTAATAACATTACAAGCTCAGAGTATGTGATGTTACACGTGTTAAGGCACTGATTGTCAGACCAAAATGACAATAAAAGTTGTGCACTTTGAAAACGGAGGAAAACATCGGATTTTTCGCCAAAACGCATGCGTGTCCAATAAATTTGTTTGAGAGATCTGCATGTTCTGCAAGTGCAACATGTGCAAAATCCCTATAAAAGTGACGGGTTCTCGGTTTCCATAGCTCAGTGTTAAGCCACCGACACGCAATACAGTTACGCCAAGACTGACTGAAGCACAACGCTTGGAAGCAGGCGAATCTCGATCAGATGTTGCCAGAGCTGTGAATGTCCACCCAAGCACCATCACAACGCTATGGAATCATCACCAACAACATGGATCAACTAGTGACCGTCCACGATCTGGCAGACCTCGTGTGACCACGCCCGCGTGGATTGTAATCAACAATCAATCTGCATTATAAAATATATTTCTTTGAATAAAAGAAGGTTCCAGGTTTATAGTTAGTCGTATGATTTTTGATATTTTTATTTTATCAAAGAACAGCAACTGTAATGCAAACATAGATGCAAAATAATTTGTTTCTGAGTTTTATTGTCGTTGTTTCCAACATGATAGTGTTTAAGCCCCCAAGTTTTCTCTTTATAATGAAAGTGATGCTCGAACTCGTTTTTTTTTTTTCGTTTGAAAAATCGTATGCAATGGGGAGCGGTTGGGTCTTCAGTAAGAAATATATGTAAACGCCACGTGCTGAATCGTAGACTGAATACATCTTAATGCTTAACGGCATTAGTAATTACAATATACCTCGAGAATAAGACAGTTGTAAATAAAAAAGAAATATTTATGTAAGTCACAGGGATAAAAAGAAAGAGGGCGTTTCACATGTCGAATGCTTATTGGTTAGTCTTTAGAGCTTTGATCCTAGGACTGTTATTACGTCAAAGGTTATCGAGCTAGGGAATCGTGGGATAGGATGATATGACCTCTTTTAGGCTTGTGGCGAAAGGTTGTGTGTTTTTTATAATAACTTTTGGGTTTTAATTAACGTGGGATATTTCGGCCTGAAAATGAATTAGGTTTTTGTTCGTTTGTTATTGAGCATTGCAAGCTTGCAACATTTCTGTGGAAGCGCATCTACAAGAGGAACACGAATACATTATTACATTATGGATATAATTAACTCTTCACTATGTCCCACTAAGTGCACAGGCAAAGGTTTTCAAAATATTATGTTTCCTGTAATTTTTCTTTTAATTTTGTAAGCCATAAATATGTTGATTTTTTGCTGATAATCTTTTGTTAGCAATATAAAATAATTCTGATAGAATAATTATCATGAGATATAAGTAATATTTATTCGTTGAATTACTTTATTTTATTTTTACTGTTTGTAAAATATTAATTATTATAGGCCTTTTTATCTGTCAATTAAGTGTTAAGAACTGAAGAAGTTAGGATGTACCAGGGTTAAACCTTTTTCAAAATTCACTAGGCCTAGTTTATCCCTTATTTCTGCATCAATTTTTTCTTACATTGCACAACTTGTGACTGAGATCAAATCTAATAGGAAATAGAAAACGCGGAAGTGCGTAAATGGGCAAAAAGGATATAACGTGATGCAAGAAAAGATAATATCGCAGTTTTACAATTCAGCAATGAAATTATTACCAGTTTACAAAAAAAATCAAAATTTAGAATTGGGAAGTTAACATTTAAGGGATAAAGCTAAAACAAAACATTTTTTTCATAATAACATATAAGCTATGCAACATTTATATCACAGATCACGTGATAAAATACCAATGAAGAGGAAAATAAATAGAATATAACCTTGAGAAGACGACAAAAGTAATTACCTTGGAATGTGGTGTATACAATTCTTTAACTTGCAGTAAAATGTAATTACGGAACTTCGCCCGATTAGGTTTCCCTGTACTACTTAACTCCGCCCTTGTAGTCTTCCCCTGTTTCACTTTTGTGTCATAAAATCAATCCTTTTTAAACTGTTAATCAATTTACTTTGTATTAATTAACTTTAGAATTTGTTGTTGTTCTTTCTATTTACACTGTATACCTACATGTATAGTTCTCCTTTCATGTATTTGTTTCCTTATAGTTGTAACTATATATGTGATTGTCTGTCGTGATTACGAGACACCCACTTCATGTAAAAATGTATCTCAGGACGGCTGGTATGGGTATTATCACTTTTACTAATAAAGCAAAGAGCAAAGTTTCATCCTTCTCAGGTGAATATAGCCCAAGAAGGTCGAAACGTTGGTCTCTGCTTTATAAGTAAGTGTTAATACCCATACCAGCTGTCCTGAAACAGATGATCGTCTGTTGATTTGTAGTTGAAAACAACTAGATCCTGCGAGGCGAGAAGTAGCAGCAGTGACATAGCACGTGTCTGCAGCCAATTTGTAATGGGTTTAGACGACTAAAAATCCATATGAACTTGACTGTATGAATGCAAGTGGAAACAAAGTGTAACACAATTATCAGGCAAGTGATTGCAATATCTATGTAGTGATAGCTCGGATTGTTCATCAAAATGGTATTTTAAATATCTCGTCAATAAGTCATCAAAACTTTACAAACTTACCTTTTATAACAATATCTAAGTTCTGGTAACGTTTGTAAATATTAAAGTAAATAAGTTTAATTCATTGTTCTTTTATATAACATGATAACTGAGTAACTAAAACAATGGTGTTAAACAATAATATACAGTGTTACCTTATACAACAATATCTATGTAATGACTGTTTGTTTTGAATTTCGCACAAAGCTACTCAAGGGCTATCTGTGCTAGCCGTCCCTAATTTTGCAGTGTAAGACTAGAGGGAACGCAGCTAGTCACCACCACCCACCGCCAACTCTTGGGCTACTCTTTTACCAACGAATAGTAGAATTGACCGTCACATTATAACGCCCCCATGGCTGAAAGGGCGAGCATGTTTGCTGTAGTGACTGAGTCACAAGTTCTGGTAATGCTTGTAAATATTAAAGTAAATAATTTTAATTTATTGTTCTTTTATATAACATGAAAACTGAGTAACTAAAATAATGGTGTCAGACAGTTTTACTGAGGTGACATAGTTTCAAACAGAGTATCCACTTTTATAAGTATTGTTAACAATTAATAATAATTAAACAATAATTCTAATGTAACCGATGTTATCATTACCCCTTGAAGGTAGCTTTGTTATAGAAATTTGGTGTTCCCTAAGAACCTTACGTACAGGGTGAAACAGGATTTATCAGCCAATAAAAGATAAGTAATAAATATTGGTTGGAACCTCATTATATTTAAAACTTTGTTATAAATACAACTTTCTTGTGCTTACTGAAACATTGTATTAATAACAAGTAAAGAAAAACTTTTTAAAAGGAAGTAAATGTAGGGATGGGTAATATCAGTTCTTCAGAAACAATGTAAACAAGACGTTAGAAATGGGTAATATCAGTCCTTCAGAAACAATATAAACAAGACAGTAGGGATGGGTAATATCAGTCCTTCAGAAACAATATAAACAAGACAGTAGGGATGGGTAATATCAGTCCTTCAGAAACAATGTAAACAAGACGGTAGGGGTGGTTAATATCCAGGGGCGTAGATTGTTTACACCCGATGGGGGAGATGATTTTTGCAACCACTTATGTGGACTGTTCAATTTTCAAGTTGGTAATCTCTGATTATGTGAACCTGAAAGCTGTAAACATGCAGTTACAGAGTAATCCTGTTGCCACGATACTTCAAGGTTTCCATGTAGGTTTGTATAAGTGAGGTGTTGTGAACAGTTTTCAAAATGTTAATAGAGTAAAGACAAATGTGTCACAAATTAACTGCCACATTAATTTATTTCTGCACACTGCACAGTATAAAAGATGGCCATTATACTTGACAAGGTTACTAATAACTTTCATTGCATGAATTACGTTTTCAAATATTAATAAAATTAGTAATTACCCTTGATAAGTTTATATCTACTGAAAAACTGTTCATGTTGTTTGATAAAAATAATTAAAATGTCTTTGCGAACTCTTAAAAATTACACATCAATACAATGTAGCACATAATTATTCATACTTTTCATTGAAGTAAGATTCATTTAGTCCTCTAGTCTACATGTTCCCAAACGTAGACCTCCTTTGTGATGATCTGTTTATGAATTCTTTCATAAGCTCTTCTATATTTATCTTATCCACCTCATCTTTGTGAATGTGACAAACTGCCACATGGTTGAGGCGGCACTGAGACATAGTTGACTTTAATCACGTCTTCAACCGTCTTAATGCAGAAAAGCTGCGTTCACATTCGCAGCTGGATACTGGACATACAAGAAAAATTTTCATGAGAAGAAACACTTCACTAAACATCTGCTGGCTTGTTTCATGCATTTTACAGTAAGCATCCTTCGCATCTTTTAGAGAAACTGCTTTTGTTGTTCCTTTGAACATGGGCAACTGAAACTCGAGTCGTTGTGCAGAGATTTCTGGATAGAAGTTTATAACCGAGTTGTCAATCTTGTCAGATGTGATCATGTTCTCAAGTGCCAGATATTGCCTCAAGTCATTGTTGTCTGCATTGAATCTAGTGGTCAGATGTTCTATGGCTATGTCCACAAATTCAAAATATTGGCTTCTGTAGTAATCTCTAGCTGTTGCAGAATGGTGTGCTGAGCCATCACCTGTGATCCTTCTGGGGGGTCTGCGAATGCGTGGTAGTTCAATAGGCACCAGATCTAGGGAAGTTACCTTTTTCTCAGCTTCATCAAATATCGTGTTGTAATTTTCCTCTGTTCGCAATACTTGCAATTGTTCAACTGTCATTGCAGATGCTTCAATCATGCCAGATACTGTCGCTGATTTTGCTTGGAATGCACGGTTTAGTTCCTCTAATGCAGCTAATGGATGCTGAGCCATCAACAATCCTAAAACTGTCTTTCCTTTGTCAAATCTGTCCAGCAGACCTCGTACTTTCATTGCTACATCTGATTTTTCATTTGCTAATTCAGACAAAGAATCAACAATGTCACTGTAGTGATCATTAGCACATGTAATTGCAGATAGGCGGCACAACCAGCGTGTTGGACACAGTGGGCGGATGTATTTAACTGGACCATTGTGGCTGTCTGACGATACAATATTTTCAGAGATTGTCTTGTATTTGCCTGACCTCTGAAGCAAGACATTGGATAGAATCTCGAACACATTCACAAGCTTCATCCGCATGTTGCATTATTAAATTAGTCTTGTGTGCTCCACAGTGAAAAAACAAAGCTAATGGTTGCTTCTCTTTTATTTTTGCCTGGCATCCACTGTGCGTACCACTCATGTTAACGGCTCCATCATAAGTTTGTGCTCTTAATCCTGACAGTGGTAAATTGAGTCTTGTCAGTACATCAAGTATAGTCGAGGATATGGTTTCACCAGTAGTATTGGAAACACTGTACAAACCAAGAAATGTCTCATGGACGTCAAGGTTCTCATCTACATATCGCTTCCTGTTCGGCACCTGTAACATCTTGAGTGCCATCACCCATTAATGCAAGGATTTTACTTTGCTGCACTTCATGTGCTATGTTCCTCAGTATTTGGTGGCTGAACATCTCCATTATTTCATTCTGAGCTTGAGGTGATGTAAATGTGGTTTTCTTTAACAAGTAGGCCATCAGCTCAGGATCTTCCTTAACTGCAGGAAGTTCTCCTTCATATCAGTATGTCCACGTAATGCTAAACCTTGACGCAGTAAGAAACGTAAACTTCTGAATATTTTGGCGAGACTTCTTTTGCATTCTTTCTGCTGCTTCTTTTTCCATCATGTAACTGGACAGTCACTGGCGTTACATCAAGTGAACCTTCTGGAGATATAGCGAATCTGTGCTGAGAGGAGGATTGGTGTTCGTTGAATTTCTGTTTTGCCTTTTTCCAGTTGCAAAAGCCGGTGGATATGAAGGTATACTCCACTGGCCTGTCCAATTTCCCTGTAAAAAGGCCTCTATTTTCTGCCTTGGCACAATGAAAGCATATGACTTTTTCAGTCTGATTGTCGAAGTGCAGCCATGGGAACTCATCAAACCATTTGCCCTGGAAGTTGATATTTTGAGATTTTGTTTTCTGTCGTGGTATTAGTTTTGCGTCTGGATGATATGGCTTTCCACACTGTATCTGTGGAGTGTTAGATTTTTCATTACTGCACAAACTTGTTTCACAATTATCTGGTGGTTCATGATGTGCAATAGTTGCACAAGCATTTTCAGACTCGTCCTCTGATGAACATGGTATTTCCTCTGTATGGCAAGTTCTATTCCTTTGCTTGAGGTTGTTGGATTATCTGCATCTGCATTGTCACTTGTAGTACTAGTAACTGGCTTGCAGAACTGTCTAATATCGGAAAGTTTCAGACGCTTGCTTGTCATAATTGGAATCTGTTTCCCAGATGATTCAACAAGCTAAAATACAGTCTTCATTGAAAAACTTTAACGTACAACGAACGAAGATAGAACAGAATGGAAGTAGGACTGAACTGTTCAATGTATTTAAGTCGAACACGCGAACCTCACAGCGACTACCGAGCCGACTGACCGCCTGGGCATCGCTGGGACAATAATGTGTGCTAGTTACAACGAAAGTAATTACTCGAAGTTACTCGAAAAATACTTAAACAATCACAAATATATTCTTGTTAAAGCACATCAAAAGGCAAACACGTTGTAATATAATGTCTATTAAATAAAAACACTTAAACAAAAACTAGCAATACAATTCGAGTAGAGGCTTAAGGCTGTTTAAATCGCTACTTTTGTGTTTTAATTATACAAGAAAATACAATATTTTACTTAATCTTACACTACGTACAAGACGTAGGTAGATTCTGTGATAGTGCTTGCAAGCCTTGCATGTATACTTAGGCCTACTGACTGATACTTACGAACTATTGCTTAGATCGAAAAGCTTAGAAGCATGCCTATATTAAAGATGTATATTTCGGCTACTGAAAAAGCCTACATCTAGGCCTAATTATGTAATTCGATTGGTAAGAACACTAGAATCACAAGAACAAATACACAATTTGTAGGCCTGTGATGCAATAAAACAATTCAACAGACCAAACTGTAGGGGGGGGGATGATTGTATGGTCCATACCCCCACCTAAAATGAAGGGTGATGTATACCCCATCCCCCCTGAATCTACGCCCCTGCTAATATCAGTCCTTCAGAAACAATGTAAACAAACAAGGTGGTAGGGGTGGCTAATATTTGTTAACATTCTACTGAACTCTACCAATCTCTACTTTTACTTCCTTTTTTGAATTTTTTTTCTTTACTTGTGTATATTAAACGATGTGCTTCAACGTCACGATTGATGGTGAGCTTTAAATCATATAAGTTTCTATGGTAAAACGTTTTGTTGTGAAGCGCAAAAAGATACACAATAGGCTGTTATGCTGTGCCCACCACGAGTATCGAAGTATGTTGTTTTTTACTTTACAAGGCTTCTGGTTTGCCATTGATGACATTTTTGTGAAGCCGACAGATGTTAAAGTCATAATAACTTCTTTACTTTTGAAAATAAAGAAAAAAAGGTGAAAGAGTAAAACTCCAAACATTTCACGTTAGAAATATTGGAAGAGTTGACTCCAACCAACATGAACATCACTGTCTAAAGAGTAAATGTTGCCTCCCTCAGAGGGACGGCGGCACTTTTCTCGAACTTACAACACCAGAGTGAGTGTTTCGAGTCTCCTCAATGTACAAAGCAGATCGCCCGATGTGGCCCTGCTATAAGAAAACATACTTTTCACTGAATGATATCATGAAAATACACTCCTTCTATGTTACAAAGGCTGCACTGTCTAACTGAAGGAATAATATAAAATAGTATAGTTTGGTTTGTTTTGAATTTCACGCAAAGCTACACAAGGGCTATCTGCGCTAGCCGTCCCTAACTTTGCAGTGTAATACTAGAGGGAAGGCAACTAGTCATCACCACCCACCGCCAACTCTTGGGCTACTCTTTTACCAACGAATTGTGGGATTGACTGTAACATTGTAACACCCTCATGGCTGAAAGGGCGAGCACGTTTGGTGTGACGGGGATTCGTGTGACCTAACTATCTGGCTATGCCGGGCATAAAGAGAATAGAAACAAAGCACTAAGTTATAAATACTGTTACATTTGAACTTAACCGTAAATGTACTAACTTCGTTTGTAACATTAATTTATTTGTTTATCGTGGCTTGAGCAATTAAACTAATTTTGTTTCCTAAAATTGCATGAAATTTAAACTTGTTTGCGGTACCTCTTCAAACTTATTGTTTTAGTTTTCGTGATAACAAACTAGCTTTGTTAATCTGAAGATGACCGAAGAAGGTTGAAACGATGTTCTGTACATTAATTGATGTTTAGTACTCATACCAGCATTCTTTATAATATATTGATTTATTATTGTTAATCTAAAGGTGGAAACTTGTAATTAAAGGTAGGACAATAATTAGATTGATATTAGATTAACGTGTAAAACTGCATTAATTCCCGTCCTCCCCAAAACCGTTGGCACGGGTTCGTTTTTTTCTTCCAGAAATTAATTACAACTCTTTTGTACATTATTTTGTAGAAACCTCGTTAAGTGTCGCTGCATTATACTAGTGAACTATTTTTGTTTTAATTTCTAACGCTTAAAAAGCGAAAACTTTTAACAGGTTTACCACTTACTGTCTTACGTGATCGTTCTGTCAACACGGGTTATACGCGGAAGGATTATTGATCAGTATATCATGTGTTAAAGACGTCAGTATACTCAGCTAGAATTTACTTCTCAAACTAAGAAAAGAAAGGAAAAAACACATAGAAGTGAAGTCAGGGGATTCATGGTGTAAATTAGAAGAGCCATCCCGAAGTCTGGGAGTCCTTAACATGAGGTCTGATGTGGCCTATTGGTTTAGGCGCTTGGCTCGCAATCTGAGGGTCTCGGGTTCGAATCTCAGTCACTGAACATACTCGTTCTTTTAGTTTTGGGGGCGTATTAATGTAACGGCCAATCCACTATCTGTTGGTTAAAAAGTAGCCTAAAAGTTGGTGGCGGGTGGTACTGATTATCTGCCTTCCCTTTAGTTTATCAATGCTATATGAGGGACGGCTAATGTAGGTATTTCTGAGGGAATTTTAAACTCAACACGTTGTGAAACACAAGAGCGATCCCAAAGTAAAGGAGTCTTTAACATGAATCGTATGACACAAGTACTAGTAAAACGGTGAAAAACATACGTAGCCTGGCATAGCCACGTGGTTACGACGCTTGACTCATAATCTGAGGGTCGGGGATTCGAATCCCCATCACGCCAAACATAACATACTCACTTTTCAGCCATGGGGACGTTATAATATTAGTCAATCCCATTAGTCGTTGGTAAAAGGATAGCCCAAGAGTTGGCGGTGAGTAGTGGTGACAAACTTCCTTCGTTTAAATCTTACACTGGTAAATTAGGAACGGCTAGCGCAAAAAATCACATATAGCTTTACGTGAAATTCAAAAATAAACAATGAAAAACATGTAAATCCGAACCTTACAGTTGTCCAATACAAGAATTAACGTCACATCCGTCGAATTCTTTTTTAATTCCACATTTATACCTGACCTTGAGTATTTCTAACGAATTTTAAGGTACAGGATTTTTAGAAGAAGAAAAACATAATCTCAAGCTGAAATGAGGAAAAACAAACACATATTTTGTGTTTGCACAAAACAATGATTTCAGTTGTCTCTGTAGAGTATACCTAAATACATTTAATCTTTACTTGATACGTATTAAACAATTCCTTTTCTTAAGTTGTGTTCGGATATCGGGGCAAGTTTTAAATAAGTCATTCACTAAACTCAATCTTTACTGAGCTTTTATTGCTTAATATATGTTTTCGATGTTTCTAAAGTATCGAAGAAAGCGTGAGATAAGTGTAAAACTTTTACAGATAGAAACACGTATATATCCACTATGATAACAGTATACATTTTAAATTAAGATTACACACACACATTATATATATATATATATAATGGTAATAGAATCTATAGTCATAAATCATTTATTTATTTTTTCACAACCCTCAGATTTCCCGCTGTGAACACAGCTCGATATGGTTTTATTGTGAAACAACTGAGTGTGTTTGTGTGTTTTTTCTTATAGCAAAGCCACATCGGGCTATCTGTTCAGCCCACCGAGGGGGAAACAACTGAGACAAAAAAAATTAACTTTCATTTCGAGTCTGCATTTTAAAATCAGTAGTTAAGGTTCCAAATATTTTTTTGAAATAATGTTAATTCACCTCAGCACCATCAAAATACTTAAATCAGTTTTGAATATTTGATTTCGATAATCTCGGGTTAGGCTTAACATTGGAATTTATTGTTTTATCAGTTTCATTTCTTCTCTCTTAATTTTATGTAACTGGAAATTGCAGCCACATAGTTTTTTCTGAATCCCGGGATTTCGGAATTTTATTGGCTCAAATCTCGTAGTATTGACCAGGACTTAAAACCTTTGTTTACGTTCGTGTTTCTTTTTAATCAAATGTAATTAAACTATGTGCTTTATCTAACTTTGGTTTATAAAAAAAGGTATTGCGAACACAGAAAAATAGTAAAATGTTAAGTCTTTGCAAGAAAAGCTTTGTTATTAAAATTTTTATTTTACTTTATAAACGTTTTAATCGGTCTCCTTATGTAGGTGATTCTGACTGCGTCAACACTATCCAGTAAGAAGGCCCGGTTTTCGCAGTATCCAGAGTATAAGCGGTTAAACCTGAATACAAACATTTTTCTATAAAGCTTTTGTGGAGTTTGGTAAAGAAACCGCATTGGTTAAAAATCCTTTTAAATACGGACGGATTACAAGTATTTTTATATTGTTATTTTAGCGCTAAGCTAAACAACGGATTATTTGCGTTTTGTCTTCGGCAATCCGCAGATAATCGAATCCCAGATTTTAGCTTTGTAAGATCGTAAATTTACCGCTGACTCATTGGGGGAGAAGCAGATCAGCAGAAATCGGAGAAAACGAAAATAAATAAAAAATATTAAAAACATTATGTGAATCACTTCATGAGACTTTCTAAACATGAGACACAAACAGTAGTTTAGAGTCGACATACAGTTTTAGAAACTTTGCACCCTAAAAGGTGATAGAAGCATTAAATTAAAGCATGTGATTTTTTAAAGTCAAAATTATTTACTTTTTATTATATTTGTTCGAAGTTGCACACAGTTTGGTCGGGTGTCACCATTGTGAGAATATTTTGTTTGTAGTTAAGCACAAAGCTACACAATGGGCTATCTGTGCTATTCCCACCACGGGTATCGAACTCTAGTTTATATCGTTGTAAGTCCGCAGATGTACCGCTGGGGGTCATTAAGTTATATAATCACATAATAATCATGCGCTTATGCGGAAGAGGTGGTCCCCTCAATTGCACTCATATGTGCATAAAATATTTTTTAAAGGGGTTTAAATAGTCTCGGGTATCATCAATGAAAATTATATTTTTCTGTGTGTGTGTGTGTAGATTTTCCCGAATACCCCACGTGTGGTTACGCCACTATTTTCCTTTCAAAATGCACCTCCCTTAAAGTGGCACAGCGGCATGTCTCCGGACTAATAACGCTAAAACCGGGTTTCGATACCAGTGGCGGGCAGAGCAGAGGAAGCCCATTGTGTAGTTTTGATTCTTAACTCCTTAATACAGTGTGCCAACTTATTAAGGTCGTTGCAGTAAGAATATCGTTAAAGATGGTAAAAATATGATGATACACACAATGAAATGCTTGTCATTCACCCCACCTGAATAAAGGCTACACGGAAACAAACTGAATCATGTAAAGAGGTCTTTGGGGTACGTTTATATATTAATATTAACAAAAGATCAATTTTCATGCAATAGGAACAAATGTTTTGCTTTTGATGACGTCACCTACGTGGGGATCGGGTGTGGCCAAGTGTGCCGCATTGTGGGATCTTAAGATTAACTAAAATTTTCATGGTTAGAGTAGTCCAAGAGCTTCGATTGGTGCTGTTAACTGTCTGCTCTCCGTTTAGTCTGACCCCTGGTGACTCAGCGATGAATCTGATGCCTTATAATGTTAAAAATCGGGTTTCGATACCTGTACACTCGGCTCAGCTCATTGAGTAGCTCTGCGACTAACAATAACGAAACTAACGCTTAGCTCTCCGAAGATTCTCAATTCGAAATTAGAAACAGCTAGCGCAAATCGTGCGAAAACACAGAGAATGATCGAGCATCACGTACAACTACTACGTCATTCCGCGTGACGAAGCAACGTGTACCTGGCACCTTGTGGTACAGCGCGTGACAAAACATGAGTGGCTGTAAGGTGAGGCGACTTCAGTTACTTCTGTGGTAGAGGGCGAACCAAGGTCATTCTTCTGAATGAAATATAGTTATGTTTGGTTGGTTTGTTATTCATAAGTCTCCAAACATTATTTATAAGTATATTATTTTCGTTAATATATATATATATAATTTCAATTAAAGCTTTTCAGTGCGTTGGATATGTTACAAGTACTGGTTTATTTTGAGAATTCCCTATGAAAATGTACTACATAATAATTATAATACCCATATTTATACTTATTTAAAGAAACGCCCTTGTAGAACAATGGACAGATTGATTTGTTTTGGTACTTTCATAGCTATCTTTAAGTTTGAATTCATAGATTAGAGGGAAGCATTCGTTACAAACTTCTGAGTTATTTTCTTATCAGCTAGTTGGAGTTGGTCAAGTACACAACAGGTTGTTTCAACGGTCCGTGAACCCAGGGTTCACAACCCGAGTACTCTCAACAAAACTGACTTTATGCTCTTCTTAAAGATTCTTCATATGTGTGTATTTTATAATCTCTGTCTAACTTAGTAAGGCACTACTTGATTACAACTCATTTCTTAACCACCTGAGACGCCCAGTGGATCAATGGAAAGTTCGAGGGCGTATTGAACGATCCTCGCGATGGGCACGCCACAGTTAGCCCATTTTGTATCTTATTTTGCTAAAACAAACCAAGAAACCTTGTTTATTTAATGAACACCTAATTATTATTGTTCCATACAGTACAACTTATACAGTGTTTAGAAACTGTGTTCTTTAAGCTATATGATTTTTTTCTTACACGTAATTGTACAATAAATATACTAATTTTTTAAAATTTCTCGCACCTTCGATTTTTTTGTGCCAATGAAATAAAATTATTGGAGTTTAAAATGTTGGAAAAGGCATCAGTATAGACAAATTATTAATTTTCCTAATCTATCCATAACTGTAACAGCCCTGGTGGGTCAGCGGTAGGTTTACGGCGAGTCTCAGTGGTCGGCACAGCAAGTGAATGGCCCACAATGGCTTTGCTCTACAAGAAACAAAGAAATTACAGTATGTCACAAATTAATATTTTTGGAGAAATAACCACAAATGATTATGTTTAGCAGATGTTTTTTTGCAAGTTGTATAAGATGTCTAAGCTAAATACAAAGTTATTCAAAATATTCTCATCTGATCACTTAGTGCATCAGTCATTAATGATAGGAATCTGATGTCTTTACAATCTTATTGCATGATTTAAAAGAAAATCAAAATCATCGGCCAGTGCAGCTAATAACATGGCGTCGCCATTGAGGTACCATAACAGAGAAAGAGAATTAACACCATTAAATAGAATAAGAGTCAAATATTTAAATGATGCTGGTTGAAACTTAGGGAAAATGCAAAGAACTTCAGTTGTCCACTGAGAACGGTGAAACACACATTGGACACATACAGAGGAAGTAGACAGAAGTCTTGGAACAACATCATACAAGGCAGTGGACGGAGGAAAAAGATCACTGAAAGGTATCTGAAAACTTGTTCTGAGAAAACAAAAATGAAGTCACATTTGAAACATTCTAGCTGATGATGTTAGGAAGTCACGCACGGATCAAGAAATTTCGTACTTGAGGAAGATTAGAAGCAATAATACAGAGACTAGCTTTTGTGATAAAACATGTATCCAGATCCCTGTCTTTGGAACACCAGCACTTTTTTTTTCAGGTGAGGGGTGGTAGACGAGTTTAGATTTTAATTGTTTAGTTCCAATCAATGTGCACATTTTCACCGAAGAGTCGATGAAAGGTAACAGGAGGGTAGGTCCTGTGAGTTCTTAAGGTGCAATCTTTATAAATTATATTGGCCATTTTCAGAAGTTGAATGGAATCACGAATGGATATAAATATCGTAGTAATAATTCATTATTGTATATCCTCTGGAAATAAGCTGATTTGATACGTTTTCATATTATAACAAAATAAAGACACTCTTACTAGAAACACCGAACTTACTTCTAAAAGAAAACACAGGAGATCTTCAGGAAATGGAATGACCACCAAAGAACAAATCTAAACCTTCTGCACTGTATGTCAGATTTGTTGAACTCCATGCTTGGCATAGGTACCAACTGTATTAAAGAAAGCTTCTTCAATACAAAAGAATCAAAATACATCAGAGACAATGTCACAAAGATGCCAAGCTGTTTTGAAACCAAATATGGCCAAACTAAATATCAGCTTCAAAGAAACGTAAAGACATTATCTCTTTAATAATTTTATATGATTTGTGTACGAAATGAATGACTATTTAATGTGTAAAGCTCATGAAATGTTTTAATGTATATATAACAAGTAATGTATTTTACCAAATATAAAACTCACATAATTAAGGTTTGACTCATTTATAAATCTCACGTCAAGGCTATTCCGCTATTTCGGAACTTTAATTACACATAACCATTTCACAGCTTGTTTCATAACATCCTACCTGCATGATAAAGGATATATTACGTGTAATCTGTTACGCGAGTGTTAATATTTGTCATAATTGTTATTGTAAGTGACTCTTATTCATTATACAGTTTGGTGTAACACGACCTCGTGTGAGGCAAATTAAAATCACTGTAAACCTACGTTAAAAATAAACGATACTTATTTCTGTTACATTGGGCTATTGGTTGTGTCTTCTGCGGGGAATTGACCCCGTATTTTAGCATCTATTAAGAATCTTTAGGTCAATATATTTTAATTCCAGCCATAAAGAATAAAAGATCATGAACAAAAGTGGATTAGCTCAGTAATTTATTTATATATTTCAGTGATTTTTTTAAACAGGAGAAACATGTTTATACTTTAACGTCTAAATAAATTCAGAAAAGAATTTATGTTTTATTAAACAGCCATTTTAATGATTTTTTTCTATAAAAGATATATTGTATATCAATTGTGTGAGACGTTACAATAGGCTGGCGATGGTTTGAAGTAAATCTTTCGTAGATGTCCAATTAGAGAAACGAAATCGTTAGATTATACTAAACGATATAACTGAGTTATTGCGCACAAACTTTTGGGTTTATCCTGAATACAACATCTGTACACTGTTTTAGTTTTAGTCTGTTATTTTTTAAAACCTTGCCATGACAAAAGAGAAGTATTTTCTTCGTTTCAGGGAAACTGAGTCAAATCTGGTGAAAAGTTTATAATCGAGTCATGACTGATTGAAACGCCAATCATTCTGTATTTATACAGAGGTTGTGTGCAATTTTGAATCCTCGCCCCTCCATTACAATCCCTGTGAAAAAGTGTGGTCGTACTCTATTTGACGACCTTGCATCTTGACAATAGTCATGCAGACTAGTTTTAATTGCAAAATGAGTTCGTTTTAAAGCTGTTATATCCAAACCTCACCTCTTTTATGCTGCTTTCCATAATTCATCTTGCGTAGCAGGACGACAGTTCCCTAGAGCTCGTTCCAACAGCCCATCGTACAAAAAATACAAGGGTGACTTGATCGTAGGTCTTAGTATGGAATTATGTGAATACTCGTTTCATTCTTTAACAATTCGATATACGAGATGATTGAACAGATATGTCATGGAAACATCATGTGACGAGTTTCATTTTTCCGGACAGAGATCCTTCTGCTTTTCATGTTGCCTGGCGCAGTGAGAAGCTTTTACCAGTGACTTTTGTACTCGTGTTACCACACGACGTTCTATATCATTACGGCTGGGGCAAGACTTACTGTAGGTCTCTTTTTGGATGGTCTTAGTGTCCAAAGCTCATCCATATTCCTTTGTTTCCTAATGCCATTAAGTACAGATAATACCCCTGTTTTGGAAATTCTAAATTCTCGATTTGAACACTTTTTTATGATCAAAATATATGAACATTTTACATCAGAATGGGCTGTTACACACCTCTCTTAAAAGCAATCAATTTTTGTTTATATCACCTACAGACACACGTCAAAATTTGATTCTGATACATTCTGTTCCAGCGCAACTTTATATTGACTGTGGTTGGTTGTCCCATGATTTTCATATTAAAAGTTCTATTAATTACATATGCACAGTTCTCCTGTACAAGTATAAATATAGTGAAACGATAGGTGTTTCATTTACCTATGGATGTCGATAAACTTATCTTCATGTGTTTTGTTAGCCTACTAAAGATTTTGTGTGAACAATCAACTTGTTCCAATCAATAGAATCTTTAGAAGCTAGAGGTGTGTTAAACTATACCAGTAACTTGTTAGTAATAATTAACACACGTGTTTTTTAACTCTGTTTATAACAGCGACTACAGAATATTGATTGTTTCCTCGAGACTATTCTTTTCACATTTTATAATTTTTAAATATATAATATTGACTTACACTAAAGTATAGCATGATTAGACATGCAGGTATACTGTAAGCCATTCATTGAAAGTTAACGTGTACTTTTGAGGGTTCAAAGTGTCTGATAGACTAACGTGGCCATCATTTGTCACCAGATATGAAGATGAAACGTGCTAATAACACTAATGTATAAATTACTTTCATTGTTCTACTGTTTAGTTTTATTTATTATTAAGCATGACGAGCTATGCATGTATCGAAATCCAATTTTCAACATTTTAAGCCTCAAGACTTACTGCTAATTCAGGTGGTTAAGACACCCGACTCGCAATCTGAAGGTCGCGGATTTGAAGCTCCGTTACACCAAACATGTTTGCCCTTTCAGCCATGGAGAAGGTATTATGTCACGGTCAATATCACTCACTAATCGTTACCAAAAGAGTAGCCCAAGAGATGGCGGTGGGTGGTGGTGAGTAGCTGCCTTCCCTCTAGCCTGACGCTGTTAAATTAGGGACGGCTAGAGCAGATAGCTCTCGTGTAGCTTTGTGCGAAATTCAAAACAAATAATCACCAGGGGCGTATACTTTATGCCACGCCTTGAGAACGTGCATTTCTATCTTTCAGTACAAGACGGTAAGATTAAATTTCATTGATTATCGATCCTACGTCTCCTAATAAAGAAAAACTTAGTTTTGATCATATCTGTTTTCTTTCACTAAAACACATTAAGGACAAAATCAAAGATACTTTAATGATAGATTTGATGATAACAGTATATTAGAAAATCCAAGAGGTTTTATGAGAAACAGCTGATTGATGGTGTTTAAACTGACAGCAGGAATATTTGTAAATATGTGAAAGGTAAGTAAAATCTTAAAATGGCAATTATGCTTAAAGGATATAGACAAGACTTTCGTTGAAAACTATTAGATGAGATAACTTTCAAATGTTTTCTTTTGTCTCGACGAGAGAAGACGTGAGAAATATTCCCAACCCTTATAAATATTTGGTGTTAAAATTATGAGATACTAATATCTAAGTAATCAGGGTAAGACAGTGTTTACACAGGTTTTAAAGGGGGTTAGAAATCAGGTATGTGAACCAACCTACCAAATATTAATGGGAGAGAGTTGCCCTGGAAAGTATAAGCTAGCTAATCTTACTTCTATGGTAGAAAACTTCTAAGAGACTGACAAAAGAACCTATGTGTATACTTCTAGTGAAATGTGGTAAACGTAAATTAATGTTGAAATCTTGCCTTACTAATTCGTTAACATTTTTTCAGGGATATTGCGTTTATGTGGATGATGGTTTGTTTATTGAATTTCACGCAAAACTGCTCTAGGGCTATCCATGCCAGCTGTCCCTAATTTAGAAACGATAGACCAGAGGGAAGACAGTTATAAAACACCACTGACTTCTAACTCTTGGACTGTTAGTTATCAACATAAAGCGGTATTGGCTGTTACATTACAGCATCCTCAGGGCTGAAGGGGCAAGCATGTTCAGTAACATGATTCAAACTCGCGATCTGTAACAGGTCACAAGTTGGTAAACATTATATTATTCACAGTTTCTATTTTATTTGTTTCCTCTCTTGATACAAGAACTGGAAGTTGTTAACGCGCTGATTTCACACAGTTAATAACTGTTAACTGTTCAAAAAAATTCTACAAAAGCAGGCTACCTACATAGATTGAAACTAAAAATTAAGCCATTGATGAATATAACATATTGACTAGGCGTATAATATAGGATGGTGTTATGTGTCTGCTATCCTTTGATTTAAGATATCTTTTTTTTTTTTTTTACATGATTATCATGTTTTTCGGAGTTTGAAAGCAAAAATCGTTCAAGTAAAAGGTTCCCTATAGTTTGGAGCTCAGAAGATCTGAATTCGCTAATTGGTGATAGACCAACTTTTTTGCAGGTAAGATGGTACTTTACTTCCAAAAATAGAAAGTTATATTTTCTCTCAGTGAATCGAATAAGATTTATGGCAGTCAAACTCTAGAGCTCAACTCCCATTGGGCATACATCTTGAAAGTTATGTGCAAGCTTGACTTTGTTTGTATATTTAAAGCCATACTATTAGAATAATTTTAAGAAGTGAAGTTTTTTTGGGTTGTTGTAGCAGTTTCACTGGTATGACACGGTCAAGACCTAGTGTTAATCTTTTGTTACTTTGGTTTTTTATATTGAGTGAGACAACCCCCACTTTGTAATTAACTACACTTTTATTTGTCCTTCACCTGGAGAAGTGAATTTTTCGCTTAAACTTTAGAGAGGGAAGTTCAAACAGTTAGATTTATCACGTGGGTTTGAAAACATTTTGAACTGTAGTTTAAACTTAATTTTGGATTTTGTTTAAATGTAACTTTTTACTTCATCTTATTTCTTACTTCAAGTTTCGAGCTCAGTTTAACCTATCGGGGTGCACATCTAAGGGTTTTTAAATAAAATATTTCAATTTCTTCTTATCAGTTCGACATGCACTACTGAACGACTGCTCTTATTTTATTTTTGTTATTTTGTTATATATTTGTTATTCTATCAGTGTCAGGTCTTTCTTCTTGTCAACCTCGGTTGTAGGTCAGAGAGATCATACACTACGTAGTTCGGTGAGTGGACCTAACTGACCGCTCATCAGAAAAATCCCGTTTGCGCGGCGATATGCAAAGTAATAAAACTGACAATTTATAAATGTTAAAATTATTTGATTAATAACATGTATGACCTACCCTATCTTCTAGTTCTTATTCAATGGCGGGTTTATCTGATATAATCTGTTTACATTAAATTTAAGCACCCAACGACGGTCAAAATGTATAGCAATCATCAGTAATATGATGATGACCCAATTAAAGCAAAGCTGTTGAGTTTTCAGTAAGATTTAACACAGATTCGTATACTAAACTTGCTAAAAATATAAGTTTCAGTTAGTATAATTTTGCTGAAAAAAAAGACCTTCAGTGACTCAGAGGTAAGTCTGAATGCTTATTACCACTAAACACAGGATTTTAATACCTGTGGTGTTCACAGAGCTGATTGTCCATTGCGTAGCTTTGGGCTTAACAATAAACAAACCTGACGAAAAAAATTTTTTTTTTATTATACATCTATGAAAAACGAATTCACGAAATATTTTGTCATTTCTAGTTATATTCCATTTAGGATTTATTTTTTTATTCCTGCAGGGTTAATGAAAAAGGTCAACATTGTTGTTATTCCGGAACAACTGCTGGTAGTTCCTTGAACATATACATGCAAGTCATGGAAGGTAAACACATTGAGAATTTGTCACGCGGCGCCATCTGTTCACTTCCACAACACGTGCAGAACTATACATTTTATTAGCACGCGGAGAGCACGTGCTCCCGTGCTTTAGACCACAAGGCGCTGTCCTGAAATCCGCCGGAAATCCTCTACGCCGCAAAACACGATTTCAGGGGAAGTCTTCCACAGTGTCGCGGAGTATCAATTCAGTCAGAGTTCCCCTAGGCTGTGGTCGGTATTACAGTTGGAAATTCCCAGGAACAAAATTTCATTTATCTGCTTGGGAAAACCCACGTGCTTAGTTCCATCTTTATAAAACTTCGTTATCTGTTATGGAGACTTTAAAAAATTCTAAAATCACAAATCAAAAGCTGGCGTTTATTCATAGATAAATTTAAAATTTCCAAAATATTTTGATTTGTTATTTGCTCACGACAACGCTTAATTTGTGTGTGTTTTGTAAGTCACTTTTCAGTAGTATAGTTTTATTATTGTTATCAACTACACCTTTGATGATGACATATCATGCACATTAGTTAAATTCCGAAAGACATGACCTTAAATGACCTCAAAGACATCGTCTGGGGGCAGACCCAAAACATTTAGTTCCGCACTGTGGACGGTTACTTTCCTAAACTCCATTTCTTAATTATTTGCCATTCAGTGGGTTTCCGAACCATACTATACGGTTAGCGTTCCTTTGATCATAAGTGTATTGTGTACTTCTAATGAACATGCTAACAGCATGAAAAACCAACCAACCAGCTACGGTTCTATTTGGTAGACCAAAAACTATTCAGTCATTTTTCTTTGACGTATTATTATTAATTATAGTTATATGTTCAACGACGATATCACATACCACAGACATCTAGTTTTATTAAAATGGCTACCAACCCTATCTCACGCGACTGAGTGACATAGTACAGTAGCCGAGTTTGTTGATAACTCAAAATCGTGTTTGATTTTTACTCAATATGAATCGCGAGTGTTATCGCGGTACCTCTGATATAGGAACAAAACGTTTTGTGGTATTGACTTCCCACTTTAGAACTCTGACCAGATAATTTTAATTAAAAAGGCCTAATTTCATTGAGGGTACTTACTGTTGTAAGTCTGTGGTGTACATTTTCAGGATAGTTATTAAGTTTCAGAATATATAAACAAAATACAGACTTATCAAATGGACAATGAAGGTTTTCATATTTCTCTGCTGTATTAAAACTGCCCAAGGGAAAAACTAAGTTGTACGCAAACGCGTACATCAGTAACATTCAAGGTTAATAATGTTTAGTTCTGCTAACTTGGCACTATTCCAAGACATATGGACAAGTTGGGGCGGCTCGTTTATCAGTTACACCGATAACTTATCGCATAGAATATGTTCTAGACTTTGATTCTATTAACCAACATTTCACATTTAGAAATTTACAATGGAAGAATTTAAGTTAGTCTATCCTTCCAGTAACTTAGTGGTAAGTCTGAAGGCTTATGACAATAAAATTCATAGTGTGGTTTGACAACAAAGTAACGTTATAACCCTACAATACACGTTTATATTGAACATATTCAACGTATAGTCTTTTTTTATAGGGCTTGTTTGTTTGTTTTGAATTTAGCGCAAATCTACACAAGCTTTATCTGCACTAGCAGTCCCTAATTAGCAGTGTAAGGCTAGAGGGCCGCGGGTTCGAATCCCCGTCGCACCAAACATGCTCGCCCTTTCAGCCGTGGGGGGCATTATAATGTTATGGCCAATCTCACTATTCGTTGGTAAAAGAGTAGCCCAAGAGTTGGCGGTGGGTGGTGATGACTAGCTGCCTTCCCTTACACTGCTAAATTAGGGATAGCTAGCGCAGACAGCCCTCGTGTAGATTTGCGCGAAATTCAAACAAATATTTCACTTTTGCGTGACGCTGAAATTTGCCAATTTCTTCACAGAGTTGTACGTTATGTAGAAAAACACACATAGACATAAAAAACTATTAAAACACATAAGGTTCACCTTTTATTAGCATGTAATATAAAATTTGTTATATACGGGTCTGTCTGGTCATCTTTATCTTGTGCCGACGGAGAAAAAAACAACAGTCATGACGTGTACTGATGACAGCCAGAGATAATAATTTAATTACCTTTTGATCTAATAAACTGGTGAACTTTATACAGTCTTACAGCTCCATCTGCAGTGCATGTTCATTATTATTAAACTGAAACTATTCAGTAAACCACACTCCAGTCGTTAAATTAACCGAAAGAGAAGAACTTGGTTCCATGTGGCTCACAACTGAAACTCGATCTCAATATCAAAGTTACATAACCGAATAAAATATTTAACTGAGTTAAAAAATATGACTTGTAAACCTCTAAAAAATCTTGACGTTCACTTCCGTGATGTGATTACAAAAGTTCTTTAGGCCTAATAACACAATTTAATCTAGGCAAAAATCAAGAAATATAAGTTTTCTTTATCTTTGGAGATCCTGTCACATCCAGACGATTCCACCTATTCACGTAAGCGTGTTCGATTCGCCTTCTTCCACAAGACGAGTTGAATAACTTGATGTAGAAATACAGCGAATGTTAAAAAACGTGAAACGGTAGTAGCCTCTACTTTAACGAAACGAGCTCAATTTTGAAACCATTCGAATCCAATAAAACATTTTTATTATATCCAAATAATGACAAAGAAAAATAATAAAAAAACGTATTATAATCATTTATTTATTTGAGCAGTCTATAAATAAAAGAGAGTTAAATTGGACTCTCTGCCGATAGAGGGATGATAGTATGATGTGAAAAGTTGGAATACCAATAAATTTAATATGAGCTATTTTTTTCTATTAATCAAGGGTTATTAACCTGGAATTAAAGTTAGAAGAGACAAATATAACTTTCCACTTCTATACAGGTGTCTGTACAAAGCATTATCTAGAATTTGAACATCAGTGTTACACAGACAATTTCTATCTTTCCAGTCTCATGTTTTATCTATATTTCCGTTAAATAACATTTTTTCCCTTTAAAAAGCACCAATCCCCAGTAGTACAGCGGAAAGTCTGCGAACTTCTAACCATGTTTCGAAACCCATGGTGGGCACAACACAGACAGCTCATTTTGTGCTTTACTACAAAGAAATAAACCCACTAAATGGGATTTCAGTATTTCGGGTTATATACTTAAATTTTAAAGTATGCTTAAAGGAAGGAGAAAATATTTATTGAAATTTAAAAGCACAATTTTTTTATTGAGGCACTTAAAATATATGCAGCATTTTTATTTTCTTCTGACTTGTAACTACAAGACGCACGTAGTTTTTTGTTGTTATTGTTTATAGTATGATTTCCTTTTCAAACTTGGACGTTTTCTTGCACGCTAAACCTAGAAAATTTCTTAAAACAAACCTGCTTAATCGTTATAAATCAACGTTGTGCGCTGTTACAGGTGTTATAAATGCTATTAGATACTTAAGGATATCTTCGTGTGAAACAATAAAAGTAAAACAGTGTTGCAGGTGTTATCATAAACGACATTTGTTCCGATACTTAAGCAAAGCGACATAAAAGTTATCTGTACTAGTCGTCCCTAAATGAACTGGAAGAATAGAAGGTAGGCAGTTAGTCACAATCACTCTCCGCCAACCCTTTGAACACTTTAATGGAACTGCATTATGTAATTTTATGGTAACGGGACACAAACCTTAGACTCACAGTTCGGCATGCTTACCGTTAGGCTACGTCAGCACAATAAAAATATATCTGTTTTCCATTTTGGAAAAATAACGACAACAACAA
The DNA here is from genome assembly GCF_004210375.1 of Tachypleus tridentatus. Lineage (NCBI taxonomy): Eukaryota > Metazoa > Arthropoda > Merostomata > Xiphosura > Limulidae > Tachypleus > Tachypleus tridentatus. Next base: position 205,994,352 of record NC_134837.1, read on the forward strand.
AAAACTGATTGTTATACAACAGATTATTTTGTATACAGTTTCAAGTAACGTGATAAAAACTGGTGATTCGAAAGGTAAACTAACAGAAAGTCTAAACGTGTGTATATATTTTTAGAGAGGTAAGAACGGGTGTGTGATGTGTTCATATGTGAACGTTTTATTTACATATTTCAGACTCTAGGACTACATCTATAACAGAAGCAGTACGTGCGTTGTTGCACGTGTGGAACATAATTAATTAAATAAACTTGTACGCGTTCATATAAAGGCAAGGCGAACGTTTCGAAGAATTCTCCGAAACGTAATATAATGAACTCGTTGTCTGTCGCATGAGTTGTTTTTTAAAAATTTCTTTACAAAGTTCTGCTACAACGCATGTCTGCTGACTGGAATCATTTTCTCTACTGTCTTCTCTTGGAAATTATCAGAGAAAAACAAAACATGCTTCAAAACCTGAGATAAAATATTCCAGTGATGCTCTTGTTGTATAAATGATATTCAAATCGTCTATTCTTGCTAACCCTATTTACTTGTCAAAAGCGTTATTTTTACCAGAGCCTGTAACTAGAGAGAGAGAGAGAGAGAAAGACTTCAGCTGTAGTCTGCTGTCCTAGTACAAGGTACACTGTCATTTTAGACCTCACTGAGTACAAGGTACTTACTAGTTTCCTTCACATAAAGTAGTATGAACATTATTCTTTAAGTACATGTGCTTTTATTCGCTACCCGTATGCACGTGCATCACGTTGTTTAGTTATTTCGTAGTCTCATATATGTACAAGATTCTATCGTTAATATGTATTATCAGTAGGTTTATCCTACTATGATAGACAGTTCTTCTCGACAAAAACACGGTGATTTTATTTTTCAGAGAAACTGTACCGCATATCACCAAACACAGTGTTTAAACAAAAACGGGCCTTCCAGAGTATGTACACATGTTTGTAAAGTCTTGTTTGTGTTGTGAATAAACCCGAATGTTCAGAATTTTTTATCTTTTTTTCTTTGTCGGTATCGAGTGTGTATTTGTGGTTAACTCGATATAACGTAATGATTATTTTAGTTGTTGATATCTAACTTGTATTTTTTAAACTCTGTAGAGAATATATATTATCCTCAGCTCTTCAGTCAGTATCCAACGTACGTGTTTGTTTAACTCAGTATACCGTATTGGTTACCTTCATTGTTATCTTTTGTCAGTATTTTACGTGTGGGTAGGTTAAAGAATATCCTAAGACCTAAGTGTACCCAGAATGTAATAATATTTACGTTGATTAACAAGTGTTATGTTACACATAAATAAGGAAACAACTTTACAAAACCTGTCAAACATAACACGTTTTATTTCTTGTCGTGAGTGTCGATACTCAACGCCAGGGGATGAAATGCTTGACTCGCGTCATGTGCACGGGTTCACCAAACGCTCTGCATGTGTTGATGACGTCATTAGCCAAAAATCAATACTCCAGCACGTGTGTGTCATTAACCTGGAAAAGAACAAACAAGCATTTTTAATACATACACATGTGTGTGAAGCATGTTATGAGAACTTATTTGATTTACGGTTTCAAACTTCAATACCCTAACGTTTCTTTGATAATCTACTGATAATATTCAACAGATTTTTTTCTGTTTTATCTATCGCACGACCTTCATAAAAAATTTCAACTATTCAGTATGCTTTGGAAGCTGTGCGACTTTCTTTATGTACGAATTTTAATGTTAATGTAGATGTGTATTACATTTTTAAGTCAGCCCAATCCCCAGGGGCACAGCGACATGTCTACAGACATGCATAGTTAGAAATCGGGTTTCGATACTTGAGAGTACAGATATTCCATTATGTTTCTTTGTGCTTAAATACAAACTAGAAAAAAAGTCAGCCCCAGAGATAAAAAAAAATATTGTTTTACTGAATTTCACACAAAGCTGTACTATGGCTGTCTGTGCTAGTCTTCACTGATTGAGCAGTGTAAGACTAGAGGGAAGGCAGCTAGTCATCACAACCCACCCTTAGGCTACTCTTTTAATAAATAATAGTGGGATTTAGCGTCGTTTATAATGCTTTCACGGCTGAAATGGCGAGCATGTTTGGTGGGACGGGGATTCGAACCCGCAACCCTTAGACTGCGAGTCATGCGCCCACGCCGGGCCATTTAGTAGTGATAGACTAGATGGAAGACAGCTAGTTACGACCATCAACTTTACTTTCTACCAACGAATAGTGGGATTGACTGATACATTATAACACTCCCATTACTGAAAGGGAGAACACTATTAACGACGAGTTTCGCTTACGCGACAAATAAACATGAAATAAACATGAAAGATGATTTTCAACTTTTCTATCTCTTATTGAAAGGCTTTCACAAAATCAAACGACTGTTACTCGGTTTCTTAAATTTTCTCCAAAGAAAAAAAAATTATAACAAAACAACAAGATAAATTAATATATAAACGATTTATCCTGAACATAGTTTTAAAAACATTACTAAAATTTAATAATAAATAAAATACTTGAACAAAAGTCTAAAATTAATAACCTAAAACACAATTCTCTCTAATTTCGAACATTGTTTATTTTCTGTTTGAAATTTCTCTTTTTTTTTTCACATTCTAATATCCGGCCATCTATTGTGTAGTTTCCGCTTAACTACAAAATAGACAAACAAGCAAATTTGATCGTTGTTGTTCATAGATTAATATACTGCCAACATACTATATATTTTCACCTCTCTAGCGGTGATTTTCAACATTTTTGTTGGTGTTTAGGTCCGATTTATAAGTCTTCCGGTGAGACTGCGGTAAGTCGAAGGGGCTACAAATTTAAAACCAGGGTTTTGATTCTTAGCGGTGGACACAACAGATAGCCCAGTGTTGCTTTCCTTTAAAGAACAACCAAACAAAAGAAGCCCGTCTGGAAAGTTTAGAATTAGCTCTAATAGAAAAATAAATGCTTCTGAGATGGATGATTAATATAATAATTTTTAACTGATGTCTGTTCTGAAAATCTGTTTGTGATCTTTTCACAATTTCTGAAAATCTTTGGATTGAAAAGCAAGAGGCCACAGTAACAAATATCTATATGTTAAGTGATGTTTTGAAACGTTTGTGAAAATTAGGAAAAAAATTATTGCATATGAAAAGAGACAAAAAACGTCTCAGAAAAACAAGCGTAAGTGGATTGCACATAAAAATAATAAAGAAAAGTGCAGAAAAAATCTAAAAAGTGTTGCACATGAAAAAAAGAAGTAAAGAAAACCACGCTTAAAGCGTTGCAGATACAGAAGCTGATAAGTCAGAACGTAAACTGCAATGTTAGAAATGTTAGGTGTTCTTCAACTGCAGAGGTATCTTAAGAAGTACGACTCATACATTTGGGGATACACTGTCTACCAGCGTTGAACCTTTATTAGCAGCTCTTCACCGTTATTAGTCAATAATGGTCACACGTACATATTAGATTGTCTAGAAATAAATGTCGTTTTTGGACTACGAAGTTTGGAAAAGTATAAACCAGCGTTGTAAAACATGCTTTAATCAAAGTAAGCACCATTTGCTTCAACACACTTTTGCCAACGTGTAACGGTGCTGTTTATGACCCTGCTGTAGAAATCAAAGTTTCTATGGTCAGTGAACTCCCTAAAAGCGTTTATTCTTCAAAAAGTTGTCAGAGTGTTTGAAAAAATGAAAGTTTGTACGGGAAAGGTCTGGGGATAAAGGTGGATGAGGCAGAACCTCGATTCCCAATTCGTTCAATTTTTGGAGCGTCATCTTTGACAGGTCTCATAACACCGATTTTGTTGATCTTCAGTCAGCTCATGTGGAATCAACTTATCCAACTTTTTTTGTCTTTCCAATCGCATTCATGTGGTTATTTATGTTTGATTTGCTTGTGCCTAGCTTTTCTGCAAGCTCACGTACTGTTGTGTGAGGGTCTGTCTCAACTGCTTTCCTTAACGTGTTTTCAACTTATGATAGCTACCTTTCACGACCTTAGTGATCTTCAAGACCTTCATCTCCATGTAAAAACCTTTGAAACCAACGCTGAACTGTACGTTCAGTAACATATCCATGGCTGAATGCTCGGTTGATGTTCCGTGTAGTTGTGGTAGCTTTTCGACCAAGTTTGAAGTCGTAGAGGAAAATCAGACGAAAGTCCTTCTTGTTCATACTGCCTTAAGGGTTGCGAAACTTCCTCTGAGTAAAATTGAAACAGCAGACAATCAAGACACCTTACAAGCGACAAACGTTGGATTAAACCAATCAACCAACGATAAGTCACTCAATATTCAGCTTCTAAATGTCATCGTGAGAATTCCGACATTTATTTCTGAGCAACCTAATATAATAGATTTGTATAGACACTGAATGGACAGTTCACAAAGGTGATGAGTGGTACTTGCAAACCTGTAGGTCGGTACTGACATAAAAAAACAAAAAAACAGCAATATTATAAAAGGAAGGGGGAGATACACAGGGACCGTATGTATTACAGATAAGAGGGGGAGATACACAGGGACCATATGTATTACAGATAAGAGGGGAAGATACACAGGGACCGTATGTATTACAGATAAGAGGGGAGATACACAGGGACCGTATGTATTACAGATAAGAGGGGAGATACACAGGGACCGTATGTATTACAGATAAGAGGGGAGATGCACAGGGACCGTATGTATTACAGATAAGAGGGGAGATACACAGGGACCGTATGTATTACAGATAAGAGAGGGAGATGCACAGGGATGTATGTATTACAGATAAGAGGGGAGATACACAGGGACCGTATGCATTACAGATAAGAGGGGGAGATACACAGGGACCGTATGTGTTACAGATAAGAGGGGGAGATACACAGGGACCATATGCATTACAGATAAGAGGGGGAGATACACAGGGACCGTATGCATTACAGATAAGAGGGGGAGATACACAGGGACCGTATGTATTACAGATAAGAGGGGGAGATACACAGGGACCATATGCATTACAGATAAGAGGGGGAGATACACAGGGACGTATGTATTACAGAAAAGAGGGGAGATACACAGGGACCGTATGTATTACAGAAAAGAGGGGAGATACACAGGGACCGTATGTATTACAGATGTCGACTAAAACTTGTCTGACGTACTAAAATGTTACACTTCTTAGTAATTCAGACGTTTGCGACGTAATCTCCGAATCGGTGAAACTACATGAACGAAGTGTGATTTTTAAAATTCTGTGAACAGGAACATTCCAGCCAGATAAAAGCAGACAGAGAATGCATTTCAAAACCTACTTGTTGTTTCTATTACTAACTAAGGTATATTTGATGTAAGTAATTTTGTAAACAAATGACATGATTAATACTACTTTGATTATATATTATTATATATTTTTTGTAATCCCTTAACTTAAATAATTTTATAAAATGTCCGGAACTCAGTGAAAAGTGAAATCGAATTAGTTGAGTAATTAGGATATTTCTCTCATATTCTCGTTTTAACATAATCTATAAGCCTATAACAAGCGGGATTAGGGTTAGGAGTTTAGATCTTTCCTATAGCTTATGAAAAGCATATTTAGGAGAATAGATCTTTTTCTTAAATTTTGTTTTAGCAGCTTACACCCAAACCGGGCCCTGCATGGCCAGGTGGGTTATGGCGTTCGACTCGTAATCTGAGGGTCACGGGTTCGAATCCCCGTCACACCAAACATGGTCGCCCTTTCAATCGTGGGGGCGTTATAATGTTACGGTCAATCCTACTATTTGTTAGTAAAAGAGTAACTCCAAGAGTTAGCGATGGGTGGTGATGACTAGCTGCCTTCCCTCTAGTCTTACATTACTAAATTAGGGACAGCTAATGCAGATAGCCCTCATGTAGCTTTGCGCGAAATTAAAAAAAAACAAACAATACACCTAAACCATAATAACAGCTGAATGATAAACCTAAATTTTCTGTTAAACTGTTAGTGTAATACCCCCTTAAAACAATTAGCAAGGCATTAAATGATCCGTGCCTGTCTCTTTTTCTTTTTGCTATTTTAATTGGTAAACCTGTGACATGTGTAACATATTGTTTGTTTGAAGTTGAACACAAAGCTACACAATAGGCTATGTGTGTTTTGCCTATCACGGATTTCGACACCCGATTTATAGCTTCGTAGGTCCACAGACATTTCGCTGTGCCACTGAGGACGTGTAAAAATGTCCCAATGATGATTAATCAGTACAAGAGCTGAACCACAGCTACCCATTATGGTAAACAAAAGTTGGATTAATCTAAAAACTCTCCCTACATCATTTTATCATATTTTAAAAGAGTCTGGAGCGAAATCGTCTCACATTGTCATTGTGAGTCAAGCTGAAAACTACGCATCTATAACTTTCTCACAGAAGTTACGAAGTGCAACCCAATAGACGTGGTAGTCTTACCACTTTTCAGTAGGACCCAGAATACCAGGAAACATTGGTAAAAATCAGTTTTGCACTTTTTCTTTTTCTTTTTTTAATCATTACCCAACTCTATTTTGATTTTATTAAACGTATTACATTAACTTTGTTTCACAGCGAGGAACGATCCAATATGTCTATTTATTTGTATTAAAATATCTGTGGCTAATTCAGAAATAAAAACTTGAAAATATTTTTTGTAGTAGTTTCCCTTATTAGACTGTTTGGTCAAACTAGGAATGCACAACCTAATCTGCTCAATAATAAAGAAAATATTTTAGTTTTCAGGCTACACTTTGCTCAGGCTAGCTCAACTAAATTTATTCGCTGTTAGGCCTAAGACATTTGCCAACTTGTGTCATGGATACCTTGTTTTAAGTTATTCGTCGAAATAAAAACTATATTTACAAAACTAAACTAACTAAGTAACTAGCTAGCAATAACAGAAATACTGACTAAAACATTCACTTACTCAGTCATCATCTACACTAGCGTAACTCGAGTTTTTAACTTGTTCAGATCATTTTCTAACATTTCAAAAAAGTTCTTGCCATCAATCCACGAGCTCATCACGAGACGTGAAACCTCCCCTGTGTAAACAAACTGTGCAAAAGCTTAAATAATAAAAAAAAAATAGCCTACACGATATGTTCGTGAAACCTTAAGTTTAACTCGTGTAAAATTTACTTAAATTAATAAGTTTTAAATACATTGTTTACAGTTAAGTATCATTCTAGATTATCCAATAATTCTTAGTTTTGGTTTCTTTTCTTCGATTTGATACGGTAACACTGAAACAAACTGAATACATACATATCTATTTGTTTCATGACAGACGTTTTTTGAAAGTTTTTAGAAATTAAACAAGAAAAATAATTCATACAAACGGAATCTATAAAGCTAGGATGGAGTGATTGGTAAAAATCTTTAAAAACCTATGGGTTCTTTCTTTTGCTGGACCTTACCCTCACAGTGTACGTAAGAATAATCAAGTTTCTTTAAAGTTAATGGTATCTCTTACGTCTTCATAGACTTCTCAAAATGATCTGCCAAAACAAATACTAAAAAAAAAAGAGAAAACTCTCAACTGGCTTCCAGTAAAAGAAGAGGTAGTCAGAACCGGTTTGTACCAGCAGAATTCACACCTGGACAAAACTAATTTTATAAGTCATAGCGAAATATGAAAAATAAAGCACGACACTAAAAGGAAAAACTACAGGACGAAGCAAATTAAGTCATGTGAAACAAAAAGAGTTATACAAACATACAACAACACGGATCAGATTTGAAGTAACGATTTTATTATTGGACCTGACAAATCACCGCGATCGAGAGACAAACAGATGTGCTTGAAATTTTGATCAGGGACAACATTGAGACCCCTATTTCACGATTTGACCTACAAACCTGGGGAAGTACTTTCAGATAAGTGACTAGCACAAGGAAACAGGTCATGTGGTCACGCTTAGTAAATATAGGATGAAACTGAAAGTGCCGCGCCCTGGTTGACCCCAAAAATAATAGGTGTAAAAAATAAACAATAGTCTGTCGAACGGAACGGCCTGCCCTTGAGACTAGTCCTAAACGGACTTTTCTCGGCCAGGGCTAACAACATTTAATTTGAAACACTGACATAATAACAGCATTCTCTATTGTTGTTATTGATTCTTTAAATATGTAAAATAACAAAGCTAGAGACTTAGGAAAACGAGGTTGTTGTAAGTGGCATATCGTATATTATATCATTATCCCAGAAACATGTACATTTCTAACCCATATGCAATAAACTAACCTAACCAGCATCAGTAACGACGCACATCTGATGCTCCCCAAGTTGTTTAACAACTATTAATTATCGATTATACTTTATATTCGTATTTTGTTTGTCCTGAAAATTCATGCGTACTTAATTACGACGGATTTAACATGCTTTAGTACACATTTCATATAACAATATATTAAAACCTTATTGAAGTTTTTAAAAATATACTGACGTTAGAACAACATTATAACGTTTATTTATTGACAGTATTCAGTACGGTAATGTTTAGCCCTAACTAAACCACACACACACAAAACGTACACAAGTTATATACAATACTAATTTTTCTCTTTATCGAATATAGCCAGTACTTAAGACGGCTTAACTAATATCAGGCGTGAGAAAGATGAACTTGAAGATTTACGTGTATACGATTAGAATTCCTTTTTTACTATTATAGAAGTTGTGTATTTATAAAGAACTGTTGCAATAAAAATATTAATTTGATCGCAAACGTTTTATGACCTCTCCAATTATATATATATACAGATAAACTGCATAAAGACATCCTTGACAGATAAGACCGGGTCAGGCATGGCAAGGTGGTTAAGGCACTCGACTCGCGGACTCAAATCCCTGTCACACTAAACATGTTCGCCCTATCAGCTGTGGGGGTTATATAATGTGACGGTCAATCTCACTATTCGTTGGTAAAAGAATAGCCCAATAGTTGGCGGTGGGTGTTAATGACTAGCTTGCTTTCCCTGTAGTCTTACACTGCTCAATTAGGGATAACTAGCGCAAATAGCCCTCGTGTTGCTTTGCGCGAAATTCAAAACAAGCCAAACCAGATAAGACCGATCGCCAAAGTAACTAGTGTGCTGGATCTAAATCGAAAGATCTAACGTTTGAGCCATGATATATACTCCTGAACTTGCTTTGCACTTTAGGCCACGGATGCTTTATAAAAGTAACAACAAATTTTGTGTATTGGTTAAGTTGCTGACTGGTACAAAATTAGGGACAGCTGCATCTAAGCCTTTGATCTTTGGCCTGACCCTTTCAATGAAACTGGTACTAAAACGTAATAATAAATAACTGTTGTTAAAATTAAATAATAATAACATTTTTGTAACTCTTGTTCTAATTCTGTGTTGTAAATAATTCCATTAAATTGATAATAATTATATTTAGTTTTCTCAATCTAGTTCATACCATAACAGTTGATGTATCTGCTAATAATATATACTGCATTTAGTCTACTGATTAATTTGTAACCTAGTCAGCATTATGAGATTACAAGTTAAAAAACAAATGTCATAAAACATTCTATAAGAGACAATGAATATATTTACTAGAATCTATATTCACCATTAATCAGTGTAACGATTTAAATCGTTCCCTTGGTATTTACCTATTCCTTTGTGAAGGCAGAAAAAACAAGAACACAAATTAAGACTAAATTCAATTTATCTTCACGTCCACCCTTTCAGAAAAAAAACACACTAAAGGACATATAGTACCACTGTCACTGCTCTTTAGCCTAACGCTTCAAACCCATCCGTTGGTAAACCTTCTCCTAGACTTTAAGATTGTGACGTGTATTTGATTAACTGAGAAAATTTTGTGTAGGCCTATTTATGTGTATCCGTAGATAAAATAGTTCAATATAGATATAAAAGATAAATTGAAATATGACAGAATTCTCGCACTATGTTTCGTCAAGAGTTGATCTCCTTTCTCGGTATACATTTTTATCAATTATGTTTTGTGTACTTTGTTCTTATCCAAGTTGCTGCCTAAGGTATGTTGAGGTCACAATATTTGTACTAGTTGCAAGAGAGCGGAAGTTCTTCCTTCTTTATCACTGAATTAAGTACAAGAGTCTAACTTTAAACAAACAAAGGATAGTGCTGTTGACAGGAAATTCGCCTCAATTAATCTACGTTCTTTGGGATTATCGGACTTAGAGCGAGTGATCTTGTAAGTTGAGGTTACAGACACTCATTGATAAAGTGGTTGCAGTATCTTTTTTGATGTGATAACGTACAAGAACATAGAAATTCAAAATTATTCCTAGTAGATGATGTTGTAGCTTGTTTGCAAAATCTGAGTCACCGCAATCACTTCACTAACCTAAAACCAATTTTCACGCTTGTCTGCTTCAATTTAACTCTTAAACCTAACTAGCTGAAACAATCAAAAACCACAGCATGACATAATCTATGACCAATTGATAGTTATGTAACTAAAATAGTCATAGTTTAACGGTAAGACAGAAATTACTTATACAACTTAGTACATAAGAATTCACGAATTAGAATTTAACACTTGTCTCAATCTATTTATAATGTATAATTCTAAATAATTAAAAACAAACTGTACAGTCGTGTTGGTAAGACAAAAGATAACACAGGAATATAAAAGAGCTACATTTTTTTTACCGAACGGTAAATCTTAAATGGTATTTTGTGTTACACGGATTTCCTTTAGAGTAAATGGGTAGGGTCCATTAAACAGAAGGTTCAACGAATACTGTGTTACTCAGCAAGTGAATGAATTTGTCACAAAGAAAGAGTCCATTCACTGAAATACACAATACAACAGTATTAAAAATAAGGCTAAAGACACAACACAAAATAAGGGTCAGTATTTTTGTTATTTTAGTATGTAACTGACAAGAGAGATAGTGTGAAAAACCTTTATTAGTTAAATGTAAGTTGAAAGAAAGAAAAATTTAAAAATTTAAAAACCTTCTACGTTGAATACAAAAAATAATAAAAGTTAAGCATATCAAAACAATTTGAAAAACGTAATGCTCACTTAACAGGAGAGAGCTCGACAATTTTTATAAAAATAACGCCAGGCTGGTCACGTCGCGCACAATACTAACGTTAACACTAAATTTGAACTATTCATTCATTACCTAATTCAGCAGTAGAAAAGACAACTCTCAGTGTTGTTTCACGAATGAAGTGCCACCTATATTTTTTGCAAAAATGAACAACGAGGGTGATTCTCACCTTATACACAGGGTTCGAAGAATGCGAGAAACTTAATCGAGCGACTTCCGTGTTCAAACGGAACTTAGATAAAATCGAAATTTCAGAGAAAATTACGTACTAAATAAGGAAATGCAATATTTTACTACCCTTTGCGTATATGCCATGGTTTGGTGGTTAACGTCGGAGGTTTGAATTCTATCACCATACTCTTACACTGCTAAATTAGGGACAGATAACGCAGATAGCCCTCGAGTAACCTTGCGCAAATTTCAAAACAAACCAAACGAACTATCACCATACATGTTCGTCCTTTCAGCCGTGTGTGAGTTATAATGTGCGGTCAAACCTATTAGTAGTTAATAAATAGTAGCCCAAGAGCTGGCGACAGGTGGTGTTGACTACTTATTCTATTGGTTCCATCACTTTTAAATTAGGGACAGCTACCACTGATGGTCTTCTAGCAGCTTTGTGCAAAATTCAACAAACAAATAAACACAATATGAATATGAGATACAGAAGACGATGTACTAAAAATTACACACAATAGAAATGTTTCTCATAACCCAGACCAACTTTAACATTACACACAATAGAAATGTTTCTCATAACCCGGACCAACTTTAACATTACACACAATAGAAATGTTTCCACAGTTCTCATAACCCAAACCAACTTTGGATAGATAAATAAAAGCTTCCAATTATCACAGTTTTACGTATTTAAATGGAAGTTGGGAAAAAAAACATACACTTCATTTTCATTTGGTTGTCGTTAAACGCAAGTTTAGCTATACAATGGATTATCCGTGTCCTGCTCATCACGGATATCGATAACTGAATTTTTGCGCCATAGTCCCTTAGAATTATCACTAAAGTATGAAGTAATTCTCTTAACCCTCTTGTACGCTAAACTATTTTAGAGTGGAAACAGCGAAGTTTATTGGTTGGAACACCCATATCTTTCTTGTTTATTGTTATATTATTAAAGACAAGTTTGTTTTTAAAGAATAATATTTCTGAATAAATATGAGCGACCCGTGTTAACTATAAGAAAGGTCAGGAGACATGGTATGTGAGTTAAGCATGCTTCCCAGTTTGTTGATAGATTGGTTGTTTGGCGTTTTAAGGTGCAAAACAACTCTGGCTATGCTATCTGCGCCAAACAACCGGTAAAAATTACACTAATAGTGAAACTACCATAAAATGTAAAAGTTAAAACAGTAAGATAAAAATTTTAAAACATTTGTAAGGTGGACAGTGTTACCATCGTCAATGACACTGACACTGTCCAGCGTCAGGAGGGCAAACCTTGGACAAAACACAGCACGACAGTAAAACGCGGGCTATTGTGGCCTGATTGTTACACAGACCACACGTTGGTGCATCAGTCCCAGATAAAAGAAAACGATGAGTTAAAAACTGTGACCAATATGTAGTCTAGTTAGAACAACTTCCTCCTTCAATCCTTACAGAAACAAGACGGCCAAAGTCCAATAGAAGGTTTTATCTGGAAAAGCTTGTTATCATGTTTCTCACTCCAAGTCGACTGGCAACTGGCGCGGAGCCGAGTTTTGAATACAAGACCACAGTCCATGTATGGGATAGGCACAGCAATGATAGCACCGGAGCAAACAGACCTAGCTGTGGTGTCAGCAAGCTCGTTCCCGCTAATACCAACGTGGTCCGATATCTAAAGAAAATGGATAGTAGATGTTATAGATAAATGTGCCAGTCGGTTTTGAATATCAGCGAGAACAAGGTGTGAACCAACGTGAAGCGATTCCAGGGCCAGTAGAGAACTAAGAGAGTTAGTATAAATAGTATAGTTCGTGTACTGCATAGCTTCTATATGATCTATGACAAGAGAAATGACATACAGTTCTGCAGTGAGCACAGAAACTGTACAGAGGATTCTGTGTGTAACCATCAAACCACAACATATCATGGCAGAGCCCACACAGTCACCTGACTTCGCACCATCTGTATAAATAGGAATGGAAGGATGGATCTGACATCTGTATAAATAGGAATGGAAGGATGGTTCTGAAGATGTTCAGCAGATAGAAGCCGATACTTCTAATCAGGAGTATCCACCTTCCTCAGATGGCTCAAAGAAAGGTCACACTTGGGGATATGAATAAGCCATGGTAGGATAGGTCAACCAGTGGTGACAGCAACGTCATCCAAGGACAAACTTAATTTAGACAGCTGCGCCTGGATACAAAGGCCAAAAGGAACAATGGCTTTACCTTAGAATTTAAGTATCCTGTCTTGATATTGGTAGGTTGACGTGGGACGTAAACGTTAAAATAATCATGTTTATTTGTTTTTTAATTTCGCGCAAAGCTACTCGAGGGCTATCTGCGCTTGCCGTCCCTAATTTAATAGTGTAAGACTAGAGGAAAGGCAGCTAGTCATCGCCTCCCACCGCCGATTCTTGGGTTACTGTTTTACAAACGAATAGTGGGATGGACCAAAACGTAATAACTCCCTCCCGGCTAAAAGGTCGAGCATGTTTGGTACGACGGGAATTCGAACCCGCGACTCTCATACTACGAGTTGAACGCCTTAATCCACCTGGCCGTGACGGGCCGTATTACGTTTGTAGATAGCATTATTCTGTCTTTGGAGTGAAGATTCGGCGCACCGCAGAAACGTCTTGTTTGTGTTTTCTTATAGCAAAGCCAAATCGGGCTATCCGCTGAGTCCACCGAGAGGAATCGAACCCTTCATTTTAGCAATGTAAATCCGTAGTCTTACCGCTGTACCAGCGGGGTACTGGCTGGACAAACCAGCGCGGATCTCCGACTCTAGAATGTTCTTTAAATCCCTTTCAACCTATGGATTGTTTTTTCACTATTTTATCTAAGTTTGTATTTGGAGGATCCATAATAAAAAAAAAAAGAATATTTCGGTGCCCACTGACCCCACCCACCATGAAGCCCTACGAGGGGGACGCACTACAATGTCAAATAAGAACACTGCAACAACGCCAGGGTTTCGTGAGCACTATACCCAAGCACCAGCATCAGATATAATGTCCGCATCACCCGTTGAGAACATCCAACACTGATACTTGGTTGACCCTTGCCCAAGTGAACCCGCTGATTGACCCTGAGGACGAGCAACCCCAAGGCCGCCCGTCTACAGGAATTCGAGGACCCTTCATTGGTCGCCACGCAGAGCAAACACGTGGGTGGATATTTAGATCTTACCACGTAGAGAAATCCACACTAAGGGAATCCTTCTCAGAGTAACATTCCTATTAAACAACGTTCATTTTGTTTAAATTTTGATTTCGTAATTGTGAAGGGATTTCGAAATAAGCTAACTATTAATAGTTTATTAATGTGTGATTGTATTCTTGTTGAAAATACCTGATGGTTGTATTCATGGCCATACATTTTATCAGTTTTACTTATTCACTCACAACAATTATGTAATTAAGAAAATGAAGGAAATTAAGTTAGTTAGTCCATTGTTTGTGAAACCAATTTAAAATAGTCTGAATCACCGAAAAACAAAAGCTATTGTTTGTTTTATTGAATTTCGTGGAAAGCTAACCGTCCCTAGATCTGAAGTGAGAGACACACAGTTAACACTACCAACCGCCAGTTCTTCTGTTACGTTGTAATATCGAATAGTAGGGTTAACCATCATGAGGCTGAAAGGGTAAAAATGTTCAAAGACGGGTTTCGATCCCACGGCCTGTAGTTCGAGCACCATAATCATTAACCCTTTGAAGTTCTGCTTTGTGCTTAGTTGTAAACTAATAACATTGTCACAGATGGAACTGTAAATAGTTACATGGCATACTATTAATTACAATTTAGGAAATAATACTTATCGCACAACAAGATTAAGGGGAGCTTATAATGGAAAGTTTCTTTCAGAGCAATACATACTGAGCCATCTGTGGTGTCTACTGCAGGGAAGTGAACCTCGGATTTTAGCGTTGTAAGTCTCTAAACTTACCGCTGTCCCATTATGGAGAAGAAACAAATTAGATTATTTGAAACACAGGCATAAAGAAACAAACTAGACGTTTTCAATATATTCTTAATTTATTTATGATATCCACTCATAGCTAGATAAATATTAACTTTATTACATAATACTGATGTAGTATTGATAAAAAATAACAACATCGTATCCTTGAGTTTCATTCTGTAGCGAAATATCGAGTTCATAATGACGTAAGGGATTTGGTTTTAGCCAACTGCCTTCTGTTATTGCGAATTCAGAATTTCTTGTTTCACACTTAACGTTGCTACCCTGAGCACGGGAGGAACACCTGAAGAAGCGAGTATTTCTGGAAGCCCATGAGTCACTCTTTGACGTCATGTTTCCGAGGAATGACCAGTAGGCACTGGTGTTAACATATAGGGGATTCGATCAGTCCCCCGTCCAGAAATATCCGTAAAAGATTTTAAAAGATGTAGTAAAAAAAAATAAAAAAATAAAAAAACGCATACGCGAAGAAGCTCACTGAACATTTATACTTAACGTTAATATGATGTTCACGTTAATCAAACGAAAGTTTAGAATGTTGCTTATATAAAACCATCTACACTCGACTTTAATCCCGCTATCTAACACCCGGATGCAAATTATTCAGAGAGTATTTTTTGGAGTGTCAGAAAGTACCAAGAATCATGGAGGGTTCACTTTAACCCTGTGACGTCACAAACCCTATCGGCAAGGTAATCGAACGGCATTTCTGAAATGTTAGATTTCAGTAAATTGCAGAGATAACATTTATTTACTTTCTTTTATGTCTGTTTTATCACAGATTTCAAACATCCTAAATTATCAACAAAAGTATAATTGCCACTACTTTGTAAAGTAAGAGCGATTTGGTTAACCTGAATATGTGGAAATGTTAAAAACAATAAAGTTGATACGGCATTGAATGAATTATCGTCTCCTAGCGTTCAGTTAATTTAAAACATGTTTACAATATTATTTATATCACACCTCGCCAGCTTCTATGAATTGTTTATGTCATATCGATTGTTAGAAAATATTGTTGGGCGGTTTGCAGTTAGATTTTGTTCCTTATATGAAAATCTTGGAGATTTGTATGTCGTATGGATGGTCAACAGTTCCTTGTAGATTTATACAAGTTCCTGAGACTATATATTCTTTGTTAAATCTGATAAAGTGTGCATTATGGATACTAACGACTTATGCGTATTTTCATATCCACGAATGAACGGATAATTGCACATATTCCTGTTTGATTTTTTTAGTTTTTATTATCTTTGCAGTCTATTCTGATTATATACGTTTTGAACATTGGTGTATATTTTGATGTATGACCTAAAAACACTCTTTCATTGGCTGTTAAAGGTCTAACTTTTAACGTTATATTTACTTGCAGCGTGGTGCAAGTTTGTTAAATATCAGCTGTAGTTTGATGTAAGACGATTGAACCTCAGTTGTAGTCTCATGTGATGCTACTTGACTTCAGCTATAGTCTGACGTGAGCTGACTGAACCTCAGTTATACTGTGACGTGAACTGACTGAATCTTAATTATAGTCTGACGTAAACTGATTAAACCTTAGTTATAGTCTGAAGTGAGTTGACTGAACCTTAGTTGTAGTCTAACTAAACCTTAGTTGCAGGCTGACGTAAACTGATTGAACCTTAGTTGCTGTCTGACGTGAGCTGAATGAACCTTAGTTGTAGTCTGATGTCAGCTTATTGATTCTTTACGTCCTAACGAGTTTGTTTGTTTGGTTTGAATTGCGCGCAAATCTACACGAGGGCTATCTGTGCCTGCCGTCCTTAATTTAGCAGTGTAAGATTAGAACTCGTCTTCACCAGTTCTTGGGCCACTCCTTTTACCAACGAATAGTGGGATTGAGCGTAAAATTATAACGCCCCCCTCGGCTGAAAGGGTGAGCATGTTTGGTGTGACGGGGATTCAAATCTGCGACCCTCAGATTACCAGTCAAGCACCCTAACCACCTGGCCATGCCGGGCCAATCCTGACGTGCAGTTGCGTATTATCCATTATCCATTTGACCTCTTAGCAAATAAGACAAGGTTAGATATTTATATTTCTTGTGCGAGTCTTAAATTTACACCGTCACCAAAAATCTCCTTCTTTTGAGTTTTACATTCTACATAAATTTTGTAAAAATTTTATTCGAGAATTTGGAAACGCACGTGCCTCTTTTGATATATTAACATTCGTTTCATTGTTGTGACTGTTGAACGTTTGTTTCACTGTTTCTGATAGTTTATCTTACTGATTTTCACCTAGTTAAGATTTGTAACGAATATCATACTTTATAACGTTCATAATTATAATTTAAAAGATATATGGGGGGACAGTGGGGAGCTGATACTTGGTTTATCTATCTTCGGTATTACACAATACATTGATTAACGATATTAACACAATAAAATCACAATATGAGTAGTACTGAACACATTGTACCAATTTTAATATCTTGTGAAGTAAAAATATGTGGAAATCACACATTAGACTTGACCTCTTACAGTACTGTATTAGCTTAATGAAATTATATTCATCTTAACTACAAATATATGTAGTTTTAATATTGGAATTCATTACAAAATTTGAACTTCCTCTATTCAGACCTAATAACGTGGTTACAAAATCCTTTGATCTTTGAATAAGAGGAAATAATCCAAGTTACAACCCTTAACGAACGAGGAAAGGACCTGTGAATCAATAGCTGATTCGTCACGAGGACGGAACTTCTGTGAATTTAATGTTCTCAGGGAATTTTGACAATCGAGGGAAGAATAGGAACTCATAATTACATTAAGTATTTTGTTTTTAGGCTCGATTTTAACAGATCCAATCATGACTGTCAAAACCAATCAAAAGAGCAAAACCTAAGGTTTCGATTTCTTTATTCAGTGATTTGTGATGACGAGAAATCCACTTTAAATAACAATGTGTTTCAGGACGGCTGGTATGGGTATTAAAACTTTTATTAAAATAAAGTACAGAACAACGTTTCGACTTTCTTAGCTTTAATAAAAGTTTTAATATCAATACCCGCTGTCTTGAGATATATTTTTATTCAGTCATTGTTTTGGTTTTCTTTGTGTTATTTCAGTAAGTCGATTTTGAAAGTTATATTATCATAAAGTGCTGAGTTTAATACTAAAATTATGATATTGTCTTTAATGTTTACGTTTATCAGATATTAACGTCAAGACAAGTGAGCTTTTGGACAACCATTTTATCGTTTCTAAAACTCTTGATTCTATTATGCAAGCTGGAAGGTTTTTAATATAAATACTGGAGTTTTACATATACATATGTATCTGTCTCTATCTATATATTGAAGATATATGTATATTCCTATCCCAAAACAATAGCATGACCTATTTAAACACTCATTATTAAAAGGAATATGAAACCAACTTACTCTCCAACCTAATTCAACGAGAGCTTAGTCGGTTGGAGTTTCTCATTAGGAAAATACATGTCAGACAGTGTCCCTTTCGAATGCTGCTCTGTATGTACGTAGCCCGCGGTACAGGCTTAGCCTAGATAGAGTGGGAATAGGAGATGGAAAGTGGGTTGTTTGCTGGGAATCTAGAACGTTGTTCCGTCCTGGCTTTGGAACTAAATATGAGTTGTTGTTTTTTTTTGTACGTCTGTTTTTTCCCAGTTACATAATTAAAGTACCCACTAGCCACAAGCCAAACGTATCATATAACATTTCTTAATGCGGAAATATTGGATGGTAAAAATATGAAACTTTTGTATATTTGAGTGTTGGTTTTATGAATCGTCGGACAGTCTGTGACGTTACGAATAATATTACGTAAAGTTTGCTTTTCTTTTTAAAGTTATGTCAGGAACAAAGATCCGACTTGAAGTGGATTCATAAAATCCGTAAGGAAATAAAACTGTTTAGAATAACTCATTTTAAAGCTTTCTGATTGAATGTAGTTTATAGACTATCATATTAATATCAACTCCTGTCAAAATTCAACATTCCTTGAAATAATTATAAGCATACGTCATCTCAGCAAGCCAGATGTAGAGTCACGTGGTCCATTCAAGCTTAGTCTTCGTTTGTTTGTTTTTTTTGGAATTTCGCACAAAGCTACTCGAGGGCTATCTGTGCTAGCCGTCCCAAATTTAGTAGTGTAAGACTAGAGGGAAGGCAGCTAGTCATCACCACCCACCGCTAACTCTTGGGCTACTCTTTTACCCACGAATAGTGGGATTGACCGTCACATTATAACGCCCCCACGGCTGGGAGGGCGAGCATGTTTGGCGCGACGCGGGCGCGAACCCGCGACCCTCGGATTACGAGTCGCACGCCTTACGCGCTAGGCCATGCCAGGCCAGCTTAGTCTTCACTCCTTCACTCCTATCTTAAAACAGTTGTTTTCAAACTGTTTTGTCAGTGGACCACTTTGGCGGGACAAAAGATCCACGAACCACCTTCCGGTCCTCTTCCACCCCGCTATCGCTTGCCAATGAAAAAACAGCAACAAAAACTCATCAGAAATAAAGGAAAGAATGGAGCTGCTTTGGATGAGTCCTCGTCCCATCTGGAAAGCCATCTTGATGAGTCCTCGTCCCATTTGGAAGGTCATCTTGAATAGTCCTCGTCGTCCCATCTGGAAGGTCATCTTGAATAGTCCTCGTCCCATCTGGAAGGTCATCTTAAACAGTCCTCGTCCCATCTTGAACTATCAGTAGTCCGTCGATCACACTTTGAGAATAACTTGGACTTAGATATGTATGAAAGCTGTTTATTTGCTGTAACATTTAATCCAATAACCAATTTTTTGTGGTATCTCTATAAAAAGAAACAAATAGAAAACAACACCTGGCTAATTTGTCGTCCATCACTTTATCTTTCTTAGTTTAACATCAAAAAAGCTGTAGTTTCACCGAAGGATAATGACATCACATTTATCAAATGTGAAATATTACACCATTATCCTTTCATTTCGAAGTTAAAAACAAATCTGTCTCATCTAGTATCCTCTTCTGTTATTATTATTATTTTATAAATCAGTTTCATTCAGCCTATGTATTTTGTAAAAATGTCTCTTTACCAAAAAATAGTGCTATGTACACATTTCAGCTCCTAGAAGTTTGCATCATAATTAATCGGGCATGCCCATTGCAACTCTTAATTGCAACTCCAATTGCAGTAATATTTCTTGTATTTTGTTGGCAACCTAATGCATAATTCGAACTCTGTAATATAAGCAATCCGTCAACGAAGTATAGTTCTTTAAAAAAATAATAACAAAAAAAGAAAAATTTCACATTTTGCAATCTCTTCACATATTCTTAAAAAACCACTTTTAAAACGAAGTTTGTTCATGTTCTCACTAAGACTTCGAATACAGTTTGTTACGTGAGTAAGGAAGTTTTACTTGGAAAAAACTTTTGTTTCCAAAGAAGGAAAAACTCACCAGGAACTCAGTTATAATTTTTGTTTGTTTGTTTATTATTAAGCACAAAACTACACAATGAACTACTGTGCTCTATCCACAGCCGGTTTCGAAACCCAAATTGTAGTGTGTTAAGCTGGGAGGTACCTACTGAGCTACAAGAGGGCTACCTTCGTCGGCCGTCCCTAATTTAGCAGTGTAACGCTAGAGAGAAGGCAGCTAGTCATCAACACCTATCGCCAACTATTGGGCTACTTTTTTTTACCAACGAATAGTGGGATTAAACGTCACATTATAACGACCCCATGGCTAAAAGGGCGAGCACGTTTGGTGTGTCAGCGATTCGAACCCGCGACTCTCAGATTGCGAGTCGAAAGCCCTAACTTCCTGGCCAGCTGGGCCACCTGTGGGCTTGTAATTCTCAAATTGAACATATTACCCCATCGGTATTGTTTGGTTGTTTCTTTGAATTTCGCACAAAGCTACACGGGAACTATCTATGCTAGCCGTCCTTAATTTAACAGTGTAAAACTAGAGGGATGGCAGCTAGTTATCACCACCCACCGCCAACTCTTGGGCTATCTTTTACCAACGAATAGTGGGATTGACTGTGACATTATAACGCCCCCACGACTGAAGGAGCGAGCATGTTTGGTGTGGTGGAAATTCAAACCCGCGACCCTAGGATCACGAGTCGAGTGACTTATCCACCTGGCCATGCAAGGCCACCTGTGGGCTTATAACTCTCAAAATGAACATATGACCCCATCGGTAGACATTGTGCAGAAAGTTCGTTGTGCAACTTTCGCTTAAACAAACAAGCAAAAAGAAGACACAGATAAATCGAAAATAAAAATACGTCTGTAACAGTTTATGTGTTGTACCACCTTAAGTTTATGTACACCGATACTATGTATATAACATTTGTCTTAATAAAAAGATATAACAAAAATTTCTGATTTTAAAGATTTGTATATTTTATTTAGTTTTAAAATTATTATTTTTGAAGTAGTTATCAGTTATGCTTTAAAACAAAATAAAGTATTAAACTTATGTTATATCTGAAATAGGAAACTTGGTAGTGTTTTATATTTAGTTGCAAGATTACTTATATATCATATAAAAACTCTCAGCAATCTGATGTTTACGTCATCAGGACTTCAACGCGCTGATACGACAAGTCGCCAAACAAGCCAATGATAATGCAGTTTTCAGTCACGTGGCGTCTGTACAACGCGTTATGGCAGTGTAGATAGGTAAATAACTGGGTCAAAAGGTATTGCTTGTCGACATAACCAATAAAACGGTCGTAATTCATGTTGAGACTTTTATTTTTAATTAAGTTTAATATATCAGTATGCATACCTTAATCTTTTTCGTTAACCTGTGAACAGGTCACAGAGATATGTTAGGGTTAGAGATTGCAAGCTTTAATCTTCTGGTTACATTATGTAATTTCTGTTTTACAAGGTGAGCAAACAGTTATGGCATCTACCTCTCAAATAAAGATAGTGTACATGAAAGAAATAATTTATTTTACATGTTCATATATCTCATACTGACATAGACTAACAAAAGGTTTGATTAATAACCCAAAATGTATGTGTGTTGGAGCCCCCCCCCGCTGATACAGTGGTAAGTCTACGGATTTACAATGCTAAAATTAGGGGTTTGATTCCCCTCGATGAGCTCAGCAGATAGCCCGATGTGGCTTTGCCATAAGAAAACACACATTGTCTGTTGGCTTTCATTTTCATAGCCTCCTACTGGCACAGCGGTATGTCTGCAAACTTACAATGCTGGAATACGAGTTTCGATACCCGTGGTGGGCAGGACACAGATAGCCCACGTGTTGCTTTGTGCTTAACTTCAAACAATCAACTATTTTCATAACATACGATAATACGCCTCCATGTGAGATGCGACATCTTCCTCAGTATATTAGGGTTAACCTTAGCGAAACCTTAAATAATTGTTTGTGTTTCAAATCGTCATTGTTTCGTAGACAACTTTATTATCAAAACGTAAGAAACTAATAATTATCACGACCTTTAAATAAATGGGGGTGTCCAGACTTTTTGCCCACACTGTAAAGTATTCATTCTCTTGTCATCTATAGTTTGTCACAGGAAACACAAGCTTATCTTATCAAAACGTCAAAAGATATAACCAGCAACGTAAACAGAGCCAATATTATATCAGAGTCGAAATTAGGTCTGTAACTATAACTTCCAGTTATATATACTACACTCTTGGTCAGAACGTTTGCATATTTTATAACAAATAAGATCATTATTATTAAAATGGAATAAAAATACACTTCATGTTGTCAGACTGAGAAGTGAATGTTATATTAAAGATTTACATATGTAATTTGTATAGTCAGACAAGTTATGTGGAACTCAAGAACCATTTGTCAGAACAGCGAACAATCTTATCAGACACCTGTAGAAACATGTAATTCAGTGTTTTATTTATCATGAGAAAACATTACGAAAACATATATTTAATAGCAAAATATAACACCAAATTATTATAAAGAGTGTATGCAACCTTATACCAGTTCATATTAAACATTCAACACTTGGTCGATCCTACACGTACTCTAATAACCTCCGCAAGGCTGAGTAGCATACTGTCGATAAGGTTATTGATGTAATCCACCGTGATTTTGTTACATCTCTTCATTAAAATGCTCAACTTATCTATAGTAACTAGTTTAGGTCGTGGTTAGCAATTTTCTTGTTCGGTTCTGCCCAACAGTTTTCGATAGGATTGTGATCTGGGGATTATGCTGGCCATGGCAATCTTCTAATTTCCTCCTGGTCAAGATAATCCTGTACAATATGCATACTTTTTGCAATGGCAATGTCATTCTGGAACATAAAGTTATTACCAAATCTTGCCTTAGCATATGGCAGAAATATCATTTCCATCTGATATCTGTAGGGGGAATTATGTTGTAGGGGAATTATTCCACTATGTTGAATAGCTGGCAAAACATGTACTTCCCCACCTCCCATGTAAAAAAACTGTCTTCTCTCCTCTGTTCTTCAGGCAAACAACAACCACAATTCCTATCATCAGCTTTAACAAGACGGTAACAAACTAATCTGTAAAGATAGCGTGTCGCCAGTATCCTAATTGTAGGTTCGATGCTATCTTGTCTTCATAACATCGTGATGGTTAATATCGTTTTACACACAGCCCTCGATTCACTGCTCTTTTGAATACACTGAAATAAATGTGTTCATACCATTCGTGTCGTAAGGTGTTGCAAGACTTCTTTCGACCTTTATGTGTTAACCTGATCAAAATTCGGTCACCTCGGGCAGAAGTTTCTCGTAGTCTACCAATACTGTCCTGGAATATAGTTTCCTGTAGTTCGATGACGTTTCAGTATTCTCGATATACGGGAGAGAGAGGGGTACCCTACTGTTCTATGCCCATTTGGTTTATAAACTGTATGGCTAGTTGAACAATTAGGCATCTATAACCTCTGACACGTGACTGGAATGATTGTACATCAAGTACAGAGAAATTATCTGATCAGAGTGTTAATCTGTTTCGGAAAATATTATACCAAACTCACATCCTCTTATACAAAATATATTCTATATGTGTATTGACGATTATACACTGTTACTACTCACACAGTTTACTCAATAACTACAGCTTGCATGCAGACAGTAACATTAATGTATCATAGAACAGTATGCAAACATTTTGGCCAATGTTGTACACATACGTGTGTGTGAGAGAGAGAACCGAAAAGCAACAGGAAACCAATAAAAAGACCTTGGTGTCTTTACAGATTGTAATAACCATACTTGTAGTTTAACAGACATATATACCAAGTAGTGAAAGAAACTCTTTCTTGTAGAAGTTACAATAATTATCAGGCAGGCGGAAGCACTACCTATGTAGTAATGGGTTGGATTGTTCATTGAAATAGTATTTTAAATACCTCCTCAATAGGTCATCAGAACTATACAGTGTTACCTTATATAACAATATCTATGTAATGACTGAGTCATAAGTTCTGGTAATCTTTGTAAATATTATAGTAAACAATTTTAATTTATTGTTCTTTTCTGTTACATGAAAACTGAGTAACTAAAATAATGGTGTGTGTTTTTCTTATAGCAAAGCCACATCGGGCTATCTGCTGAGCCCACCGAAGGGAATCGAACCCATGATTTTAGCGATGTAAATCCATAGACTTACCGCTGTACTAGCGGGGGACAAAATAATGGTGTCAGACAGTTTTACTGAGATGACATAGTTTCAAACAGAGTATCCACTTTTATAAGTATTGTTAACAATTAATAATAATTAAACAATAATAATTCTTGAAGGTAGCTTTGTTATAGAAACTTGGTGTTCCCTGAGAACCTTACGTACAGGATGAAACAGGATTTATTAGCCAATAAAAGATAAATAATAAATATTAGTTTGAATCTTATTATATTTAAAACTTTGTTATAAATACAACTTTCTCGTGTCTATTAACACACTATAATAAAAACAAGTAAAGAAAAACTTTTTAAAGGAAGTAAACGTAGGGACGGCTAATATCAGTCCTTCAGAAACAATGTAAACAAGACGGTAGGGATGGGTAATATCAGTCCATCAGAAACAATGTAAACAAGACGGTAGGGATGGGTTAATATCAGTCCTTCAGAAACAATGTAAACAAGACGGTAGGGATGGGTTAATATCAGTCCTTCAGAAACGATGTAAACAAGACGGTAGGGATGGGTAATATCAGTCCTTCAGAAACAATGTAAACAAGACGGTAGGGATGGGTTAATATCAGTCCTTCAGAAACGATGTAAACAAGACGGTAGGGATGGGTAATATCAGTCCTTCAGAAACAATGTAAACAAGACGGTAAGGATGGGTAATATCAGTCCTTCAGAAACGATGTAAACAAGACGGTAGGGATGGGTAATATCAGTCCTTCAGAAACGATGTAAACAAGACGGTAAGGATGGGTAATATCAGTCCTTCAGAAACGATGTAAACAAGACGGTAGGGATGGGTAATATCAGTCCTTCAAAACATGTTTTGTACTGTTTTTGAACGATTGATATCAGCCATCCTCTACATTTACCCCTTCTCTTGAAAAGTTTTCTTTACTTTTTATACATGTTAAAGCTTCGTCAAATTCTAGTTCATTAGTCTCAAGGAATAATCTACCCGATGTACACCAAATAATAATCTCTAATTTTTTTCTTCAGAAAACCATCGCATGATTGAAATGCCACCGTGAAATTTAAACACAAATTATTCTGGATTATTACCATATCAATGAAATTGCTATGTTATGGTGGGTGGTTGAGAAGAGTTAGAAGGAAAAAAAAAAAGTCTTATAAGTAGGCCTTGCTGAAATTTAGCAGCCATTAAATTAATTTGTTAGGCCTAATCAGCAAATATGTATATATAGCTTATCGTAAACGATCACCTACAACTGATTTTTAATTATTTAATTCTCAAATTATAACAACTAGTTATAATTTCAAAAATTACTGGTTTTAGGCAATCATGACAACGACTAATGTCCTATTACCACAACCTTTCCATGAGTACTTAAAGAAAGTCTCGAGCACGCTATTAAAGTAAATAAAAAACAAAACAAAAACATATTCTTAAAAATTACCAAAATTAATTATGATAAAGCGTTTACGTTGAGTCCTGACACATCAGCTCGCCCTTTTAGCCATGGGATCTAAATAATGTTCAATCAATTCCGCTATTCGTTGGTAAAAGAGTAGCCCAAGAGTTGACGGCAGGTGGTGATAACTAGCTGCCTTCTCTTTAGTCTTATACTGCTAAATTAGGGACGGTTAGCGCAGATAGCCCTCGTGTAGCTTTGCGCGAAATTCAAAACAAACAAATGATCATTATGTAGCAGAATCTTTGGCCTTATTTAAGTTATAAACTTATAAATATATATCTATAAACGTACTATATAATGCTCAAGGCTACACTGTGTCAGTTGGCGAAAAACACCAGACTAAAACGAGTTTTGTGGAACAGTGTGAATGTAAACATTATATGTGAAGGTTAACCGAGATAAACAGATACTTGTAGAGATACACCAAAACAGCTATTAAACAGTGTATTTTGGCTGTATTTATAAACAGAAATGTGATCGACTCGAGTCAGTAATTGTTGATTCAACCTTTTCATATTTTCACGTTTTGATTCGTTTCGAACTGTCATTCTCGTGAGGTACGTATTTCTAGATCGACTGGACTTTATAAAGATGATACCAAAACAAATAATGTCGTCTCAGTGTAATTAAAATTAATATTTCCTTTTAATATCGTAGAAAATCGAAGAATGATATGAATTGTTTCGGTAAAATTACTTTATCTTTTCTAATTTGAAACAAAATTTTGTAAGCCTTAAAATATTATATTTGGAAAGTGTTTCCATGTTTGTTTGCAGGTTATAGTTTTGCTGATGGCTGTATCACATTCTAAACAGTAAAGGCAATAAATTTATTAAAGAGAAAATTGTTAAAAACTGTTAATTTTAAAAAGGGGGAAAATTGCAGAAACAAGACAGGTAGCTAAAAGTAAAAATGCAACAGAAAAAACTAAACAGTCTTACGGTTTGAGACAAGGTGTTTAGATTATTTCCTGAAGCCATATGTTGACTATGGCTAGTTCTAGTTCGACACTTACCATTATCCATCACCGCGACTGACGTTCCGATGCTCGAAACTGAGCTTGGTGCTATCTTTTAAACTACGGCTTAAAGATTTCTGTTGTGGGAGACAGTCCAATGTTTGTGTAACATGGCCGAAATCGCTCATGTAGTGGTAAAAAAATTGTGATTCTGTCAGCAGGGTTGTGTCCAAAGGTCAGAAACTCTACACATACACAAATGGAGAGTAGCACAAGTATAGCTGCAAAAATAAATCAATAGTCACCATGGTACATGTGTCATACCTATCATATAAACATTAAATTACACCCAATGTTTGCACGCAGCTATATAAATATGCATGTAGTAGATTATAAGACTCTATATAAACCACAGACTACATTAAAATGATTGGGTGTCAACGGTTATACAACCACTGTTACTTGCTAGGAAGTCAAATAAACATAAAAACTACCCAATACAATGTGTAAAGACTTATTTAGTAAAATTGTCTAGGTTTTATTACAATACTCATAACTAAAATTGTCGAGGTTTTATTACAATACACATAACTAAAATTGTCTAGGTTTTATTACAATACACATGACTAAAATTGTCTAGGTTTTATTACAATACTCATAACTAAAATTGTCGAGGTTTTACTACAATACTCATAACTAAAATTGTCTAGGTTTTATTACAATACACATAACTAAAATTGTCTAGGTTTTATTACAATACACATAACTAAAATTGTCTAGGTTTTAATACAATACTCATAACTAAAATTGTCGAGGTTTTATTACAATACACATAACTAAAATTGTCTAGGTTTTATTACAATACTCATAACTAAAATTGTCGAGGTTTTATTACAATACTCATAACTAAAATTGTCTAGGTTTTATTACAATACACATAACTAAAATTGTCTAGGTTTTATTACAATACACATAACTAAAATTGTCTAGGTTTTAATACAATACTCATAACTAAAATTGTCGAGGTTTTATTACAATACACATAACTAAAATTGTCTAGGTTTTATTACAATACACATGACTAAAATTGTCTAGGTTTTATTACAATACTCATAACTAAAATTGTCGAGGTTTTACTACAATACTCATAACTAAAATTGTCTAGGTTTTATTACAATACACATAACTAAAATTGTCTAGGTTTTATTACAATACACATAACTAAAATTGTCTAGGTTTTAATACAATACTCATAACTAAAATTGTCGAGGTTTTA
The DNA here is from genome assembly GCF_004210375.1 of Tachypleus tridentatus. NCBI lineage: Eukaryota > Metazoa > Arthropoda > Merostomata > Xiphosura > Limulidae > Tachypleus > Tachypleus tridentatus. The sequence continues at coordinate 206,022,893 of NC_134837.1, forward strand.
TTACAATACTCATAACTAAAATTGTCGAGGTTTTATTACAATACTCATAACTAAAACTGTCGAGGTTTTATTACAATACTCATAACTAAAATTGTCTAGGTTTTATTACAATACTCATAACTAAAATTGTCGAGGTTTTATTACAATACACATAACTAAAATTGTCGAGGTTTTATTACAATACTCATAACTAAAATTGTCGAGGTTTTATTACAATACTCATAACTAAAACTGTCGAGGTTTTATTACAATACTCATAACTAAAATTGTCTAGGTTTTATTACAATACACATAACTAAATTTGTCTAGGTTTTATTACAATACTCATAACTAAAATTGTCTAGGTTTTATTACAATACACATAACTAAATTTGTCGAGGTTTTATTACAATACTCATAACTAAAATTGTCGAGGTTTTATTACAATACTCATAACTAAAATTGTCGAGGTTTTATTACAATACTCATAACTAAAATTGTCTAGGTTTTGTTACAATACTCATAACTAAAATTGTCTAGGTTTTATTACAATACTCATAACTAAAATTGTCGAGGTTTTATTACAATACTCATAACTAAAATTGTCGAGGTTTTATTACAATACTCATAACTAAAATTGTCTAGGTTTTATTACAATACTCATAACTAAAATTGTCGAGGTTTTATTATAATACTCATAACTAAAATTGTCTAGGTTTTATTACAATACTCATAACTAAAATTCTCTAGGTTTTATTACAATAATCATAACTAAAATTGTCGAGGTTTTATTATAATACTCATAACTAAAATTGTCTAGGTTTTATTACAATACTCATGACTAAAATTGTCTAGGTTTTATTACAATACTCATAACTATTTTTGCAGAAGGCTGTCGGAACAAAATTAAATAATAATAAATAGGGTCTGGCATAGCCAGGTGGTTAAGGCATTCGACTTATAATCCGAAGGTCGCAGGTTCGAATCCCTGTCACACTAAACGTGCTCGCTCTTTCAGCCATGAGGTCGTTATAATGTTATGGTCAATCCAACTATTCGCTGGTAAAAGAGTAGCCCAAGAGTTGGCGGTGGGTGGTGATGACTAGCTACCTTCCCTCTAGTCTTACACTGCTAAATCAGGAACGGCTAGCGCAGGTAGCCCTCGTGTAGCTTTGTGCAAAATTAAAAAAACAAACAAATATAAACAAATAGGCGATCCCTAGTATGAACCACTACATGCGTTCCCTCACCTCCACAAGTTAACTGGGGGATTGAATTTCGGGTCTAACCTGATTCCTGTTTCTTATTAACATCACACGCTACTGAAAGGTTACTTAGTTAAAACAGCAGTACTGATTTTTGATTAACACTCAGAGACGAATTCAAAACTCATACAATTACACAAACTATTAAGTCCTGCCTTTTATTAAATTACGCAGAATATAGGAATGACAGTATTTACTCAGTAATTATCTTTTCCTGATTATTGTTTAGTTCGTGTTTCGGATAAAGAAGCTGTTTATCCTTTCTATTATGAACCTGAGTAAGTGAAGGATTAGTCATTTTACTTCAGGACAGCATCACGATTTTCAAATAATAAAATAGAGCATATTCTAACACAAAAGTACGTTTGAAAGTAATTTAAACCTTATCCGCTAAAGGACGTATTTAGGGTTTGTTAGGTTTGTTTTGTTTTTTGAATTTTGCGCAAAGCTGCACAAGGGATATCTGCGCTAGCCGTCCCTAACTTAGCAGTGTAAGATTAGAGGGAATGCATCTAGTCATCACCACCCACCACCAACAAATATTTGATAGTTAACCACGAGTATGAACAGAGCATAAAAATATATATGTCTGTAAGTTTACTAAGCCTAAAAGGAAACAGGAAGTACCTGTGGGAGGACTAAGTTAATTACGCTGTGTTTTACAAACTTGTTTATTTCTGAATTTCGCGCAAAGCTACACGAGGACTATCTGCGCTAGCCGTCCCTAATGTGGCAGTGTAAGACTAGAGGGAAGGCAGCTGGTCATCACCACCCACCGCCAACTCTTGAGCTACTCTTTTACTAACGAATAGTGGGATTGACCGTTACATTATAACGCCCCCACGAAAGAGCGAGCATGTTTGGTGCGATGGGGATTCGAACCCGCGACCCTCAGGTTACGAGTCGAACGCCTTAGCCCACCTGGAGTTTGTTAGCAAGTCTGTTGTTAAGCAGAAGCTGCAAAGTGGGCTATTTACGCAGCAGGAGTCGAATCTCAAATTTTGGCATTATATAAGTTTTCAAGATTACAACGGTTGGCTTGTAGAAAACAGATTAGTTTATGTGTTAACGTATCGTATTAATAAATGACCTTGTAAGATGTCCAATTTTTGTTGCCAAAAAAAAATTACGTTATTGGAATGTCTCCATTGCATAGACCTTAACACCACACCATACAATGCCTAATTCTTCCGCATAGTTGCTTCAACTGGCAATTCGCCACTGAAAATCGAAGTATTGAATTACGTTTTGGCAGTATACCATGCATGGCGAATTAAAATGTGGCCCTAAGTTACATGATTTGGCTTTGTGCATGAGTGTAGAGCAACCTCTCAAAGCTGCATAAGTTCGTGAACAAGACCTAATCAAGTAACAGTTGTTTATACTAGGACGTGTATGAAATAAAATCTACCTGCTGAAACCTCTGCTTCGAGAGTACACAGTTTTTATTTTCCGTTTTGTGTTTTAGAGCTTCAAAAAGTTTGTGATTTAAATTAGGCAATTTTTTGTTGTTGTTATGATTTCGTGTTTTTATAGCTTACAGCTCCGTGAGGAGTTATCTACATCCATTGCAAGGAATCGAATCTCGGATTCCATCGTTGTAAGTCCGTAAACATATCGATAAACCATCAGGGGACCTTTTTCTTTTCAAATATCGCTAGATTTAATAGCAGGTAATTTCATGACCGAAAAACGAATAACAATGCTATTAAACATCGAAAAGCTTTATACGTGATGTATTATCTCTGTATCACGCATGTACCCAAGTGAGCTGGCTTATAGTGCTCAAGTTCGGAGTTAGATTCCTGCAGTGGGCCTAGTGAGAATAAAATTATTGTAAACAGATAAAACAAATATGTCAGGTATACAGATAGATCCATTTTGGCTGTTTTCCTGGCCCTTGACCAGGGGTCAGTATATTGTTCTGGGAATTTTCGCGGACGAATGAGTCTATGCAAGCTATTTGAGAACAATACTGCAAAAGTTATAATGCTCTAATGAATCCAGCACTATAAATGTGAAGTTATAATGTACGTTATTACAGTGCAAAAATTAATCAATGGAAGTCACTTGTACCTGGCCAGGATATGACACAAAACCTGTCCTGTTTAGGGCAACGATAATGTTAACAGATAACAATCAGTTCTCTAGAGCAACCACTATGTTAGCTGAGATAACTTTCAGTTCTCCAGCACTTTATCTATCTTAATTGTGGTCAAAAACGTACTTTATGTTTATAATAAAACTATAATTACGTTTTTTTTATTTCTTAAGCTCCTGTTCCACTTACGGATGACACCAAATTAAATGGATGGTGTTTTTGGTGTAAATTCTTTTTTTCTGAAGCCTAATGATTACACAGCAACACAGCCAGCCGTTAATATAAACACCATACATTTATGATTCAGTTGAAAACCACGTAGAGATATTAGATATGAAAGATTTGGAGATATTATGTCAATTATTAAGAACATATGTTTGTGTTTAATTTGATCACGAAAACCCCAATTTGATATGAAAATGTTGGAACACGACGACTCGAATGGAAAATAAAGAAGACATGTCAGAAAAATGTTGAAACATTGCACACTGTCTATTGTAACGATTAACCATTTAAGCAGTCTTCAAGTTTTATATTTGCATACAATTGAAAGTTGCAAACAAAATAAATAAACTGATAATGAACAAACTTCTATTATATAAAGTTAAAAATCAGTGAAGCATAAAACCCTGGATTTTCCAAGGGGGATTCTTCCCCCTTATTTCTAATTTGCATATCTATTTTAGAATGGTTTGAATTTCGCGCAAAGCTACTCGAGGATTATCTGCGCTAGCCGTCCCTAATTTAGCAGTGTGAGACTAGAGGGAAGGCAACTAGTCATCACCACCTGCCGCCAACTCTTGGGCTACTCTTTTACCACAAATAGTGACCGTAACAATATAACACCTCACGGCTGATAGGGTGAGCATGTTTGGTGTGACGGGGATTCTAACCCGCGACCCTCAGATTACCAGTTGAGCGCCGTAACCACCTGACCATCCCGGCCCATTTAAAATACTAGAAACGTCCTTGGAATGGTATGTTTTTTTTTTCTTATCACAAACGAGTCGTTTTGACATAAAGAATTTTCCTTTATAATGTTAGCGGATTTTATCTGTATTAACCCTTTGTTCATGATAGAGGAAAAATACTAAATATAATTATCAAAGACAATGAACAGAAACACACTTCGGCAGAAAATGGTTTCCAATAAATGTAAAATAAGTGTGTGTGCTTTCGTAAAGCAAAGCCACATCAGGCTATCCGCTAAGTTCATCAAGGGAAATCGAACCCCTGATGTTAGCATTGTAAATCCGTAGACTTACAGCTGTACAAGTGTGGGACTGTAAAATAAGCCCCTATTCTGTATTATTCTACGAAATAATAGTCCTATTTCGTATTTATGATGACCGAAAACGCAATCGTGATTCAATGTTCAGAAGTTTATACGTCACGCTAACGTCTCACGCGCTCGGTTGGTGATAACTTTTGGACTCAAGGTCGAAGTCAAGACTCAGGAGATGCGTTCAGCTATCAGAAACTTCGAGTGGGACCTCTTTACTATCTGAGGTTAACACATACGTCAAAACCTTACCTTTGTACCAGTATACACGACAGTGTTAGCAACAAGGGTATCGCTGAATCAGACATGAAAAACCACTTTAGTGACTAAAGTCTAAGTACAGACGAGCAGATGGTTCCAATATGGAATCCTAATATTTTACGTAATAAGACCTTATGTCGAAATATAACAATAAACGTCGATACATTTCTTGTGTTTGTGCTTGTAAAATATTCATGTTAAGTTTTGAATGAAGTATAGAGCTGTTTATTAATAAAGATTTATCTTTTGGAAATACGCAACAGTTAAGTTTTATGTAACCAGCATAAAGTAATATTTAGATCCCTGAGCAGACTTGGAAATATAAGCAAACAACAACTTAAGAATTATTATTCAAGGAAATTATATTTATAAAAATCTAAATAATTCCTTTTAACTTTTAGGTATTGTGGAGATCTCGTAATATGTAAATAATATACATAAAAAAGTTTCAAATTAGATATTTTAGAGATTGTTTGAGAGTAACTGAAAAACATAAACAAGGTTTAGAAACTGAGGTGGAATCCTCAAAGAAGGTTTGACATTAGAGTGATGAATACTTGGAATTTCATTAGAATAATTACCAAACGTGTTTCTGAGGTATTACGTGCACACAAGTAACCGCTCCTCCAATATCACTTTTAATGGTTCTTAAGATGCCCCCTCCCTATTAACCTCCCTGAGGTTACGTTAACGAGCTAGTATAATCAGTTATTTCTCCTTTTGTTCGGAGAATGTTACTTACAGATTCACGGAATCGATATGAAGGGAAGGCTTTGTCCAACCCTGATTGTCGTTAGTTTGATCATAATTTCATTTATTATACATTTATTCTGCTCTTCCAATTGTCAATAATATCAAACTATAGAGAAAATAAACATTCACTAGGTTAAATATATATACACACATTAGTACTCAGCCAAGGTTAAATATATACACACATTAGTACTCAGCCAAGGTTAAATATATACACACATTAGTACTCAGCCAAGGTTAAATATATATACACAGATTAGTACTCAGCCCTGGACACTATGGAGTATAGAACGTTAGGAAATATTTGTTTAACTTAACATATTGTTTTTACTGTAACAGTAAAAAGCTACAAACAAATCTCATCACTAACTTTTAAAAATGAAACAAAGATTCATTGTCGTACAAATCCATTCAATCAACAAAGTAATTGACAATACCAACTTCATTAGAAGAGTTGTTGTTCTCTAGTAAACTATATTTTCAGGTGTTTAGCTTAGATTCCTGTTAGAGGAAGTTTACAGTAAACATGACGTAACATTCTAGAAATTTCTGTAATTTGTACAAATGAGACAAAATAATCGATATGAGTAAACAATGTGTAAGAGATTCATTTGGAATTCAGTTACGTGTTTGTTGTAAAAGTTATCGCACTGGTCGAGTTAATCATTTAAATAAGTTTATTTGTAAGTTAGACTTACAATTAATCTTGGAATTTCTTTTGAAACGTTATTTATGAACTTAGGCTTACAACCTGTGTCAAAGTCAACGTAGCCTGAAGCAAATGTAAAACATCAAATTGAAATAACATTTTAATTCGTTATAATTACTATGTCCAAACTTGGCATTATTTATACCACATGACCCAAGAGTCCGGCCAACAACAGAATATGCAGCAACACTATAGTTAGAAGTGGGATTATTTTGGAGAAATTAAGCAGAACTTTGACTAAACTTCAACATGGAGGCGTTAAAAGAAAGAGAAAACTGAGGTACTGGAATCGAACAGAGAGAAAAGTAAGAGAGATTGGAAACAAGATCGATGAAACAATTGGAGATGCACGAGGAGATTATACCAATGTGGATGAAGTACAGAACGGCTGTGAAGACACATTTCAAAAAGTACAAAACGAAACTAGAGACAATGAACCATTTTGAAAAAAGGAAAATGGTAAATACAAATATCGAGCCAATTATGTCTCTCTGTGCTTCCACACAAGTTTATTTTGTTGTTTTTTAATTTCGTGCAAAGCTACACAAGAGCTATCTGCGCTAGCCGTCCCTAATCTAGCAGTGTAAGACTATAGGGAAGGCAGCTAGTCATCATCACCCACTGTCAACTCTTGGGCTATTCTTTTACCAACGAATAGTGGGATTGACCGTCACATTATAACGCCCCCACGACTGAAAAGGCAAGCATGTTTGTTGTGACGGAGATTCGAACCCGCGACACTCAGATTACGAATCAAGTGCTATAACCACCTGGCCATGCCGGGCCTTTCCATAAAAGATCTCCAGTCCAAAACACCTTGTACTGGTAAATCTGAAATAGAAAAACGTATTTGGTCCACTTGTTTTACCACTGGAGCTGGATCATTTGAGACTGTAGAATCTTCCTGAAGTATGTCAGGTCTACTTGTTTTACCACTGGAGCTGGATCATTTGAGACTGTAGAATCTTCCTGAAGTATGTCAGGTCTACTTGTTTTACCACTGGAGCTGGATCATTTGAGACTGTAGAATCTTCCTGAAGTATGTCAGGTCTACTTGTTTTATCACTGGAGCTGGATCATTTGAGACTGTAGAATCTTCCTGAAGTATGTCAGGTCTACTTGTTTTACCACTGGAGCTGGATCATTTGAGACTGTAGAATCTTCCTGAAGTATGTCAGGTCTACTTGTTTTACCACTGGAGCTGGATCATTTGAGACTGTAGAATCTTCCTGAAGTATGTCAGGTCTACTTGTTTTACCACTGGAGCTGGATCATTTGAGACTGTAGAATCTTCCTGAAGTATGTCAGGTCTACTTGTTTTACCACTGGAGCTGGATCATTTGAGACTGTAGAATCTTCCTGAAGTATGTCAGGTCTACTTGTTTTACCACTGGAGCTGGATCATTTGAGACTGTAGAATCTTCCTGAAGTATGTCAGGTCTACTTGTTTTACCACTGGAGCTGGATCATTTGAGACTGTAGAATCTTCCTGAAGTATGTCAGGTCTACTTGTTTTACCACTGGAGCTGGATCATTTGAGACTGTAGAATCTTCCTGAAGTATGTCAGGTCTACTTGTTTTACCACTGGAGCTGGATCATTTGAGACTGTAGAATCTTCCTGAAGTATGTCAGGTCTACTTGTTTTACCACTGGAGCTGGATCATTTGAGACTGTAGAATCTTCCTGAAGTATGTCAGGTCTACTTGTTTTACCACTGGAGCTGGATCATTTGAGACTGTAGAATCTTCCTGAAGTATGTCAGGTCTACTTGTTTTACCACTGGAGCTGGATCATTTGAGACTGTAGAATCTTCCTGAAGTATGTCAGGTCTACTTGTTTTACCACTGGAGCTGGATCATTTGAGACTGTAGAATCTTCCTGAAGTATGTCAGGTCTACTTGTTTTACCACTGGAGCTGGATCATTTGAGACTGTAGAATCTTCCTGAAGTATGTCAGGTCTACTTGTTTTACCACTGGAGCTGGATCATTTGAGACTGTAGAATCTTCCTGAAGTATGTCAGGTCTACTTGTTTTACCACTGGAGCTGGATCATTTGAGACTGTAGAATCTTCCTGAAGTATGTCAGGTCTACTTGTTTTACCACTGGAGCTGGATCATTTGAGACTGTAGAATCTTCCTGAAGTATGTCAGGTCTACTTGTTTTACCACTGGAGCTGGATCATTTGAGACTGTAGAATCTTCCTGAAGTATGTCAGGTCTACTTGTTTTACCACTGGAGCTGGATCATTTGAGACTGTAGAATCTTCCTGAAGTATGTCAGGTCTACTTGTTTTACCACTGGAGCTGGATCATTTGAGACTGTAGAATCTTCCTGAAGTATGTCAGGTCTACTTGTTTTACCACTGGAGCTGGATCATTTGAGACTGTAGAATCTTCCTGAAGTATGTCAGGTCTACTTGTTTTACCACTGGAGCTGGATCATTTGAGACTGTAGAATCTTCCTGAAGTATGTCAGGTCTACTTGTTTTACCACTGGAGCTGGATCATTTGAGACTGTAGAATCTTCCTGAAGTATGTCAGGTCTACTTGTTTTACCACTGGAGCTGGATCATTTGAGACTGTAGAATCTTCCTGAAGTATGTCAGGTCTACTTGTTTTACCACTGGAGCTGGATCATTTGAGACTGTAGAATCTTCCTGAAGTATGTCAGGTCTACTTGTTTTACCACTGGAGCTGGATCATTTGAGACTGTAGAATCTTCCTGAAGTATGTCAGGTCTACTTGTTTTACCACTGGAGCTGGATCATTTGAGACTGTAGAATCTTCCTGAAGTATGTCAGGTCTACTTGTTTTACCACTGGAGCTGGATCATTTGAGACTGTAGAATCTTCCTGAAGTATGTCAGGTCTACTTGTTTTACCACTGGAGCTGGATCATTTGAGACTGTAGAATCTTCCTGAAGTATGTCAGGTCTACTTGTTTTACCACTGGAGCTGGATCATTTGAGACTGTAGAATCTTCCTGAAGTATGTCAGGTCTACTTGTTTTATCACTGGAGCTGGATCATTTGAGACTGTAGAATCTTCCTGAAGTATGTCAGGTCTACTTGTTTTACCACTGGAGCTGGATCATTTGAGACTGTAGAATCTTCCTGAAGTATGTCAGGTCTACTTGTTTTACCACTGGAGCTGGATCATTTGAGACTGTAGAATCTTCCTGAAGTATGTCAGGTCTACTTGTTTTACCACTGGAGCTGGATCATTTGAGACTGTAGAATCTTCCTGAAGTATGTCAGGTCTACTTGTTTTACCACTGGAGCTGGATCATTTGAGACTGTAGAATCTTCCTGAAGTATGTCAGGTCTACTTGTTTTACCACTGGAGCTGGATCATTTGAGACTGTAGAATCTTCCTGAAGTATGTCAGGTCTACTTGTTTTACCACTGGAGCTGGATCATTTGAGACTGTAGAATCTTCCTGAAGTATGTCAGGTCTACTTGTTTTACCACTGGAGCTGGATCATTTGAGACTGTAGAATCTTCCTGAAGTATGTCAGGTCTACTTGTTTTACCACTGGAGCTGGATCATTTGAGACTGTAGAATCTTCCTGAAGTATGTCAGGTCTACTTGTTTTACCACTGGAGCTGGATCATTTGAGACTGTAGAATCTTCCTGAAGTATGTCAGGTCTACTTGTTTTACCACTGGAGCTGGATCATTTGAGACTGTAGAATCTTCCTGAAGTATGTCAGGTCTACTTGTTTTACCACTGGAGCTGGATCATTTGAGACTGTAGAATCTTCCTGAAGTATGTCAGGTCTACTTGTTTTACCACTGGAGCTGGATCATTTGAGACTGTAGAATCTTCCTGAAGTATGTCAGGTCTACTTGTTTTACCACTGGAGCTGGATCATTTGAGACTGTAGAATCTTCCTGAAGTATGTCAGGTCTACTTGTTTTACCACTGGAGCTGGATCATTTGAGACTGTAGAATCTTCCTGAAGTATGTCAGGTCTACTTGTTTTACCACTGGAGCTGGATCATTTGAGACTGTAGAATCTTCCTGAAGTATGTCAGGTCTACTTGTTTTACCACTGGAGCTGGATCATTTGAGACTGTAGAATCTTCCTGAAGTATGTCAGGTCTACTTGTTTTACCACTGGAGCTGGATCATTTGAGACTGTAGAATCTTCCTGAAGTATGTCAGGTCTACTTGTTTTACCACTGGAGCTGGATCATTTGAGACTGTAGAATCTTCCTGAAGTATGTCAGGTCTACTTGTTTTACCACTGGAGCTGGATCATTTGAGACTGTAGAATCTTCCTGAAGTATGTCAGGTCTACTTGTTTTACCACTGGAGCTGGATCATTTGAGACTGTAGAATCTTCCTGAAGTATGTCAGGTCTACTTGTTTTACCACTGGAGCTGGATCATTTGAGACTGTAGAATCTTCCTGAAGTATGTCAGGTCTACTTGTTTTACCACTGGAGCTGGATCATTTGAGACTGTAGAATCTTCCTGAAGTATGTCAGGTCTACTTGTTTTACCACTGGAGCTGGATCATTTGAGACTGTAGAATCTGGATCAGGTCTACTTGTTTTACCACTGGAGCTGATCATTTGAGAGAATCTTCCTGAAGTATGTCAGGTCTACTTGTTTTACCACTGGAGCTGGATCATTTGAGACTGTAGAATCTTCCTGAAGTATGTCAGGTCTACTTGTTTTACCACTGGAGCTGGATCATTTGAGACTGTAGAATCTTCCTGAAGTATGTCAGGTCTACTTGTTTTACCACTGGAGCTGGATCATTTGAGACTGTAGAATCTTCCTGAAGTATGTCAGGTCTACTTGTTTTACCACTGGAGCTGGATCATTTGAGACTGTAGAATCTTCCTGAAGTATGTCAGGTCTACTTGTTTTATCACTGGAGCTGGATCATTTGAGACTGTAGAATCTTCCTGAAGTATGTCAGGTCTACTTGTTTTACCACTGGAGCTGGATCATTTGAGACTGTAGAATCTTCCTGAAGTATGTCAGGTCTACTTGTTTTATCACTGGAGCTGGATCATTTGAGACTGTAGAATCTTCCTGAAGTATGTCAGGTCTACTTGTTTTATCACTGGAGCTGGATCATTTGAGACTGTAGAATCTTCCTGAAGTATGTCAGGTCTACTTGTTTTATCACTGGAGCTGGATCATTTGAGACTGTAGAATCTTCCTGAAGTATGTCAGCCACAAAAATTATCAAATCAAGTCCCAGAAGTTGGACTGTAAGTTCAATACATCGAGAATCAAACTAACTATGACGGACCATAAGAGTCATACCAGGCTCAGTTTGAAGTTATTTCTGAAATGAATGGGTGATATAAGAAACTATTCATCTTAGTGCCATTAAAAGGGACCAGCTTTAACAGTCCAGATGAAAGCCATAGAAACTATCAAGCATAGGTAAATATTTGGTCCAATAGGTTCGGAGTGATACACCAAAACTAAGAATGCAGATCAAATTTCAAGAAATAAGAAAAAAGATACTCTTGCAAAATCTGCAGAAGATTTGAAAAGACTTGCCCGGTTATCTTACCTGAATTCTCCGCATGAATGGATGGATATATTGACACATGACCAATTTATAGATGTCATAACAGACGAGGAAATGAGAGTCAATTTAAAGACAAAGTAGACTTACACATTTAAGAAAACTACCTACTGGTGATAGATCTTGAATCTATTGAAGTCACAGGTAAACAACTAAAGGTTCATTTTTTTAAGATACGGGATCATCAGATATAGCAGAACTGGAACCTGAAAACCTCATTATAAATAGTCTAGAAAAACTGAAAATATTAGTTAAACATGTTCTTATACAGAATGAAGGATGTAAACTAGAAGCTGAAAGGTGTCTTAAGTGTAACTTGAAGAAAGATATTATGAATGGCTATCAGTTAACGCCTTCATGAAATGAATATCCTCCCAAAGGATGTAAAAAAGTGGATCTTTTATAATTATTAAAATCATGGCTACTACACTGGAGACTAGGGGATTAACGCCTGTTCCATAGGTCAAAAGAACATATATTATGGATGGGTCTTCAAGTCCAACCAGATTAAAGGAATAACAAAGACCTAACCAGAGAAAAATAAAACAAACACAAGAAATTAGCCAGATCTATGAGGATGATGTTCAGCTCGAACATCTGCCCCAAAATGAAATATGAAGTTCATTATTTGAACAAAATTGTCACACGAATCCACTGGTTTATTAGTGGAAAACCTTGAAGTACACTAATTGACACTAATTACCCAGCTACAGTTGTTTGATCACACTTAGTAATGAAAGGTGGGGAATTATCCCCTAGAATAAAGAAAGAAGAGGAATTGATGTAAACAGTAAGAAAACATAAAGTTTTAGGAAATGGAAAGTTGGAAGTTTCCCTACACCTCATGATGTGTAGTTAGTTGATGTCGAGGAAAGTGCACTTGGGAACGTATTTCATGTGGAGACATGAACGTGAGGTCAGAGTACACTATAACTAATAGATCAGAAGTTAAACATTTATTGAGAACAGGAAGGAAGGTCACTGTTTCATTAAGAAGTGAAATACCCATACCGAGACTTATTGAAATTAAATTTACATCTAAGGACTGGAGTTTAGTGGAACCAAACACTCTGACATATCGTGGGGGGTTAAAAATAATCTTCACAGATTTGAAGAATAAAGATGCCATACACCAGAAGACGTACACCAGCTTGAGATAAAACAAAGGTAACCATGAAAGCAGTACTCACATGACTGGACCCTAACAAGGTGACATGATATGGTTGTACAATTCCTGCCACAAGGAAGGACGAACTTCAAAGTTAAGTCGGGATTCAAGAAGGTCATTTGGTGTTTTAAAAAGAACCAATGGTGTAGTTTGGTTTGGTTTGGTTTAAATTTCGCGCAAAGCTACACGAGGGCTATCTGCGCTAGCCGTCCCTAATTTTGCAGTGTAAGACTACAGGGAAGGTAGCTAGTCATCACCGCCCACCGCCAACTCTTGGGCTACTCTTTTACCAACGAATAGCGGGTTGACCGTAACATTATAACGCCCCCACGGCTGAAAGGAAGAGCATGTTTGGTGTGACGGGGATTCGAACCCGCGGACCTCATATTACGAGTCGAGTGTCTTAACTACCTAGCCATGCCGGGCCGGTGTAGTTTGCATAATCCAGAAGGACAGGTGGTTTAAGCCAAAAGTCATCCACTGTGGCTGTCTTTTAAAGAACAGAAGTGAGAAGCAGAACCATCTGGATAATTTGAAAGAAGACTGCCACAAAAGATCAACCTATAAAGTACTCAGAGTTTTATCAAGGACTGATGGAGAACACCTTCATGAGAGGCACCAACTGATAACAAGAGGCCATTTCATCTCTTGACAGTACCATTACTTTCAACATTTTTGTATATACGTTGTTTGTGAACTTAGTCCTACAACTTGTATTAAAGCAAACGAAACATGTAGCCAGTGTTGGCGTCAACCTCTTCTTGGTGAGCCAGACAAACAAGTTGAGGTGTTTGCTCTTTACGTGTTGTGAGGTCACATACTGTAGAACTGAACCAACTTTAACAGTGTTTGTCGTGTGCAGAGGCTACAGTGGAACCTAAGGCACATTCTGGCGTAGCTTTAACCTTGGCACTCCTCTTTACCTCCGCTTCTGCCCGTCGAAACGCCCAAATTGTAGACTTACGATGCTAAACTTTGGAATTCGATATCCGAGGTGAGAAGAGCCCAGATAGCCTCTTCTGTACCTTCATGGTTAACAAGAACCAAATGTCGAGAGTGTAACAAACGTTATCTTTATGTGAGTTAAATCTGGCATAATCCGTCTAACGATAGAACACGTTACAATAATACTCAACAATAAACACAACATAGGAGAAAACAAAAATTAATGGGCACAACAAATTCAGTGTAATAAGGTTCAGCCACTTTCTGTAATAAAAACAAGTAAAGCTGTGATACACACAATTTAATGACCGCTTAAACGATTCTGACTGCTTGCGTATGTTTTTTGTCTGATAAAATATTTCAGCCCTAACATAACATTGGAAGACTAAAATCATAAGCTAGAAATAAGAGTTAAAAATTGTTATTGGTACAATAAGTACGATTAACAATGAATGTGATAACTTCGTTTTGAAATGCATCATGGGAAACTTCCTTAAGACTAGTAGTTTCTGCGATGTTTATACTTTCGCTTCACAAGGTCTCGCTTAGAGATGAAACGCTTTATGATAAGGCATTAATAAATGTCTTACTTTTAGTATTTTTATAGCAACTTTGACCTAACCTGTTAATTATATGATTTAAATCATATATTAGGTATTAGCGTTATCAGTTAGATCAATAAAAAATTAGTAATTCTAATTTGACGACTTGACTTCAAGAAAATACAAATTTTATTAAATAGATCTGTGAAAGGTCAACTTCTAATGCAGTATTTTACAACTGGCTGGACTCTGTTATTTTCATTACTTATCTTCCAGCCATTCACAGGTCAAAGAGTGGTCGGCCCTGACCTAACAGTAATGTAGCGATATCTAAAATATATGTTTTCTGTGAGAGTTAAGCCTAATCTTTAACAACATAGATGTGTGAGCATGCTTTATAGTCACTATGAGATAAAAACAATGTACTTTTCACCGTGATATGAGTCCAGCTTATCCCTCTTTGGTGTTCAGGGTTACTGAAGAAAAATGAAATTCTCCGAAAGTAATTGGTCAAAGTGTAGACTGAACTGGACTTCACCTGAACTTAGACTTCGAGAACAAACAATTTTCGAAAAATGTAAGCTTATTTTAGGCCTAAATGTAAATGTTGGAATAAAGTAGTACGTTCCCCCAAAATAAATGTAAGCTTATTTTAGGTCTAAATGTAAATTTTGGAATAAAGTAGCGTTCCCCAAAATAAAACCAAAAACGTGTAGCATGTTTCCCGAAATAAAATCGTGAAGGAAATAGTTATTGAGAACATGTTGAATCATGTAACTATATCACACGCCTCTGTTTCATCCAACGATGTAATAAACGTGTAAAAGATAATGGTTTCCACTCACATGACACACATATAATTATTTCATTTATTATTTTTGTTTTGAAGTTTAAGTTTGATTTCTAAAGTTAGTTTTTGCCTATTTTCGTCGACAGGGTAGTTTCGGATGTCAATGTCCCAGATACGAACTATAATGGCACGATCCCTCTGGGGGCGTGCCCAAAGTGTTGTAATAATGTATCTCAGAACGGCTGGTATGGGTATTAACATTTTTACTAATAAAGTGTTAACCCTTATACCAGCCTTCCTGCGATACATTTTTACTTGAAGTGAGTTTCTCGTCATCACGAAAGTGTTGTAATGCTTACAGGTCAGATGAACATGTGGTGCCATAGCCTCCGACACCTAAGTACACTGTCTCCTACGTTACGGGAAATCCCAGAAAAATTCTCTGAAAATTAGAGTGAATTACTCTCATGAATGTTTGCTACACTTAGGCGGTGAGCTGGTTGTAACTATGGTGCTGTTCACCGAAGTTGGAACTTTGGTTATTCTCCGAGTTACAAACACATCCAACTTCTGCGATCTTATGTATGCACACTTTAATCTAAGTTGGGTGATATAAATTGCCACTAGACCTTGATTATTCATAAAATTTTGTTCTTTTTTACCTACACTCAGTTTCGCACAAATTGAAAACCACTCTTGCGTTGTTTGTTAATCGACGTTCAGATCCGGAGATCTAAGAAGTTGTGAGTACATTCAGAACCCAAAATGTACGTAAAAAACAACTAAACCTTGGACACTAAGGAGTGCGCGCACCCTGTGAGACAGAAAGATGAAATTTTCCTTGTACTCGTGTTTTACACGAAAATGGTCTGTTATTCAAGTAGAAATATCATGTAACACCGTTCCAACAATATTTGATCCAATAAATTAATGTATTATATACTAATTAATCTGAATGTTGCCATGTTACATATATTTGTTAGTTAACCACAAGTATGAACAGAGATAAAAATATATGTCTATAACTTTACTAATCCTAAAAGGAAATAGAAAGTACTTGTGGGTGGATTTGTTTGTTTGTTTGTTTTTTTAATTTCGCGCAAAGCTACATGAGGGCTATCTGCAATAGCCGTCCCTAATTTAGCAGTGTAAGACTAGAGGAAAGGCAGTTAGTCATCACCACCCACCGCCAACTCTTGCGGTACTCTTTTACCAACGAATAGTGGGATTGACCGCCACATTATAACGCCTCCACGGCTAAAGGGCCAGCATGTTTAGTGTGACGGCGATTCGAACCCGCGACCCTCAGATTGCGAGTCGAGTGCCTTAACCACCTGGCCAAACCCGGCCAAAATTTTTAGTTTCTTCTATTCGACTGAAAAATGTGTTTGACAATTGTTTTATCCAAATAGAACCATCTCTTTCTAATGAGACGTCAATGTATATATGCAACAAAGTGTCAAGTTTTTTGCAACAATGCGTAATTTGAAAAAATACAAGCAAAAATTACCAAATTACCTACCTAATTATATTCTTACCTTGTAACAAACAATCTTTCAAAATGTTTTCAAAAATGTAATAACAACAAATACAAAGATAGAATATATAAAAAAACTGTTTGGGTGAAATATTTTCCGTAAATCAAGAAAAACACATACTGGAAAAATATGAATTTTTAAAGTAATAGAAATTTCGAACTTTTGAGGTTTCTTGTATCCTTATCTTCCAAAATATTTGGAAAACTGCCAACAAGCAAAGTTTTTCCGCGTTTGTTTTTGGTTTTGACAGTGATTTGACTCAGGAGAATGTGTTTACAGCATGAACAATGACTGAATGGTTTTCTACCGCCTTCTGTTTGCTTATAATGTTCTTATATTTCATAATGAAACCATATAATGTTCTGTGTAACCCTGCTACAGAAACGTGTTTGCTTGCGCCCAAAAAACATCAGTAAGGTTCACTGTCCTCTCTCTATGTTTTACTATCATCTACACAATACTGGGTTTGAACCCTGCCCGTCTTTTGCTGTGTCCTGTATTTAACTTAGAAAGTTATCTTGACTGAAGGCCTTACTGAACTTACTACTGAAATTAGACACTTGTATTAAGTGATGGGTTTTACTTTCTTTCTTTTGTTATAGTGCCCCACTGGTATAGCGGTAAGCCTACGGATTTATAACGCTAAAATCAGAGGTTCGATTCCCATCGGTTGACTTAGCAGATAGCTCGATGCGGCTTTGCTATAAGAAAACACGCTCACTTTTGTTATAATCAACACCAAAAGTTGAATTAACACGTTGGTGTTAACAGACATTTTTAGTAGAAGGTTCTCGCTCTTATGTCGTACACTGGTGTTTAACGTTGTTCAATTAACATTGTATCTCTGCTAGTACCTCAAGATAACACCAAACTGCTTGTTTCCCATAATTATGTCCGAAATAATATCATACTCTGTTCTTAAAAAGTGTCTGAATAAATAATGTGGTGTTAAAAATACGATAAGGTTTAGAAAATATATAATTATTATTACAAATAATTATAATTATTTCTCACCAGTTACGAGGAAACTTTCACACCATTACAGCTGTTTTTATAACAAATGGTTTATATTGTATTCCTAACACTTCCAGGGCCTGGCATGGCTTAGCGCGTTAAGGCGTGCGCTTCGTAATCTGAGGGTCGCGGGGTTCGCGCCCGAGTCGCGCCAAACATGCTCGCCCTCCCAGCCGTGGGGGTGTATAATGTGACGGTCAATCCCACTATTCGTTGGTAAAAGAGTAGCCCAAGAGTTGGCGGTGGGTGGTGATGACTAGCTGTCTTCCCTCTAGTCTTACACTGCTAAATTAGGGACGGCTAGCACAGATAGCCCTCGAGTAGCTTTGTGCGAAATTCCAAAACAAACAAACAAACAAACCTAACACTTCTTTATCCCACCTGGCTTAATAAACTGTAATAGAACGAAATGTGTCGTGTGAAATGGATACGTTAGACGAAGTGTGGTTGAAAAGAAACTGTGCACTATACTTGTTAAGCCTAAGGGACTGACTGCATAAAGGTTATAGCATAAAAATCTTAACCCTAACAACTCAGAACAGTTATATTTAATTTATTAATTGTTACTTTAATTTACAGTACTGTTTAGAATGTTCAATAAATATATTTTCATTATTATATTTTTATTAGAGAGCTCGTTTTGAACTATTACGCTAAGTATACGAGCTCAGGTATAAACTTGTGTTTCGCTTACGATTTATGTATTAAAATTATTTAGCAAAGAGCAACAGATAATAATTTAAAAAAAAGTTACTTAAACAGGATTGAATCTTCGAGTTCCCGCATAAGAGGAGTATGCTGAGCCATTAAGTCTAAGGTTAAAGATTATTTCACATATGCAGCATAAGAATAATTATATACACAAGGGTATATGTTTCGAATTGCGCCATGAAACACCAAACCAATCAGTATGTTTCAAAATAAATAAATCCTTTAAGTAATGTTGTTGTATTATGTAGCTGGACTTTTAAAGAAAGAAAACCATACTAAACATAAAATGGAGTTGCCGTATTTAAATGGAAGTGTAAAAAATGAATATACTGACAATAAATATGTCTCTGTATAACATATCTTGTTGTATAAACACATTGTCTTTCTTGATAATCGCCAGCTTTAATCAAGATATTGAGATATTTTCTTTATTCAACTATTCATAAGGCGATGTTATAAAACAGTAAATGTTTATAATCACTGTATGAAGTAAACAAACTCAACTTTCTTTGTAACTATTTCACTAACTTTTCTTTTTCCTTCAATAATGGTACGAACTAAAGTATTAACAAAGAGTCTGGTCCACCATCAATAACGGATATCGATTAATATTTTATTTCGCTAGTGGGTAAACTTAAACTTTTGGCCTAATTGGTGGTCTTTAAGTGCCTGTATTGAAATAGTTGGAAGTGTATAATAGCTATAAAGGGCCTGGTTAAGGCGCTCGACACGTAATTCGAGAGTTGCGGGTTCGAATCCCCGTCATACCATACAAGTTTGTCCTTTCAGCCGTGGAGGCGTTATAATGTAACGGTCAGTACCACTATACGTTGGTAAAAGAGTAGCCCAAGAGTTGACAGTTAAACTAATAAATTAGGAACGGCTAGCGAAGAATACCCTGGTGCAGCTTTGCGCGAAATTCAAAAACAAACAATAATTGTAAAGTGATGGTGTTTTTAAGTTGCAGTATCAATAAGTTTTTTTTGGTAAATTTCTTGTGCGCATATGTGTCTAACTTAAATTCGTGTATCATATCAAATCTGTAATTATTTTCTTTCGCCCAGTGTGTTAGCTGTGGCGCGTTGAAAATGAATGACATTATGTCAGTGACAAATTGCACATCTTGTGCTTTGTGTAACAAGCATATTTAAACTTTAGGCCTAATTGTCAATTTGTAGGCTCTAGTTGGAATTTCTCTTGAGATGAAATGCTAATGCGTTATTTATTAGAGAGAAAGGTAAATAATTACGTTAATATGTTTCTTATAAATTTAGTGTTATAAACGTCGTATAAAACAATGCAGATAAAACATTATCCACTTTTACAGCTGTATAAACATAAATGTACTGCTGCTGTACAATAATTAGCCAATAGGAATATTGGGTTTCCATGCGAGCTAGCACGCATACACGCATCGATCTTTCAATTACGGAGATTTAGAACTTATTGGAGTCTCATGAGATATTAAGATTACAGTGAAAAATATCGTTAACAGCGAGGATACCCAAATAATAACACAACGTATTTTAATTTTTATAAACAACAAAGTATGGATGTTTATTGATTATACTTGTTACTAGGTTGATTTTTGGTTTCGCTTTAAATGTTTCATTACCAGATATTCTATAACTTATGGGTTTTCATTTTTTTTCTTGGAGTAATTTATTCTTTTCTTAAAACTTGCGTTTACATATCTAACACGATTCTTAAATAACTTACCAAAGTTTGCGATGAAAATCCCGGTAAACTATAAGTGATCGTCTTTTTGTTATTTATTGTCCAATAATGACGTCCAACATTAAATTTATGGTAGATTTATTAAAGAGGTCTAAAATGGTATTCCTACGCATCTGCGATTTGTATGAGAGTAATTTACTAAAAGAAATGTTAAATGTGCTTTGTTTCTTTATCACAAACATTAAGGAAATGTTTAGTACAACCGTGGTACATGTACACGCCGATATAATCATAAAATATCAGCCTCGACATTAATACAACAAAACGTATATGAGAGTCCTGCCCTAGTTATATAAACTGTTCTACCATTCAGAAGTTTTGTATATGTAGGCCATGTGTCTAAACATTGCACTTGTAACACCCATTTCGTGAAAATATACGAATAACAATTAATCTTCGTTTATCGTGAATAATTAAATGTAACAAATACTAACACTTTTAGTAAGTTCAATATTAAAAATCTCTACGAATTTATCCACCTAATAATACAAGTTTGTTTTTTAATGTTTTCGTGTAAGTTGAAGACATGATCGTAAATTCGAAACTATTACATCGACGAAACATTTAATTATTGTAACATTTAATAACAAGAAATGTTGGTTTGGTATTAGGTTTGACGAGACAAATCTATACATAAAAAATTTATTTACACCACAGTGTTACATTCGTTTATGTGAACGTTCCGTATCTACAATCATCCTATAAACTATCGTAAGAACTGGATATTTACATGTTTAACAGTCCTATAATATTTACAGTCACTTGTTACATAGTTGTGCGAGTTTAAATACCAACTGTACACAGACTAGGCCAATCTTTGTTCAACATTAATAACAAACCAAAGCCCATCAACCACAAATCCAATAGACTATAAAATGAACTTATAAGTTTTCGTGAATATTTAATATAATCGTTCAGTACAACAATTCTTAGAATTCATGATTATATATAACACCTATCCGGACATCTGTTTTAAAAAAGAACAAATATTTAATAATCTTAACTTTTACGATATAAAAAGCTATAATTATAACACAAGCAATTACGATTGTTAATGGACCAACAAGTTTCCTTATAAAATTATGTGTGTGAATACAAATGAATACAATATAGTTCGATACGTCAAAATCAAAGCAACAGTCTACAGTGTGAAACACTGGTCCACTAAAACATGCACACTCGGTAGATTCGGGTCTACAGATTTTGCAAGCGGCTTTGAAAATGGTCGATGTGAACAATCTTAGCGATTTCTGAGTCCACGTTTTCTTGTGGTACTCCAACATTAGTGAGTAATGACCGTAATACATTCAGTTCTTTGTTCAACAATTCTACCCGACTACGTAAAGACTCGTTTTCACGGCTGAGTTCGGAAACTCTTCGTTCGGTGTCGCGGCTGCGTTGTTTGGCCTTCTCACGAGACTTCCTGACAGCGATATTGTTGCGTTCCCGACGACGCCGATATTCGTCACTGCCCTTATCTACAGTTTTTTTACCCTTGTTCTTTCCGTGGGTTGACGTTCGGTAACTACTGCTATTACTAGAACAACTGTCTAAGCTATTCTGCATTCCTTCGGTCAAGTCCTGTCCAAGGTCGGTTCCACCGAAGCTGTCCAGCAGCGACGAGGTGGTCGTCAGGGTCCTTGGTACAGACGAAGACTCGCAAGCAGCCACCGACCGCTGCTGTCGATCTTTCACACTGGAGAAGTCACCAAGAAGTCCCAAATCAAGAAAATGGTCAAAATTATTAAAATCAACAGGTTCTTGTTTAATCTTTATGCCGGGATTAGCAGCCCCGTAACGCTCAGTTCGAAGAGCAACCTGTTGAGGCATCCCCGGGATAGAAACAGTAGCGGACGGAGCAGGCTTGCTCCACGTCTCGGTGCTTAACAGTTCTATGGCGTTTTCAGCGACGTTACTACTTGTTTTTCCACCGTTAAAAATCTCAGAAAAAGTGTCGTTCAGAGAACTACCCTGAGAAATGTTCGAATTAATAAAATTTTGCAGGTCAATTGAAAACTCTGGGGAATTCAGTTCTGCGAGCTCTGGTTGCGAACAATCAATATTGACGGGTAACACTGAACTACCAACGCTCACGTTAGGCTTAACGTCTTCAAGTTCGTGAAGCGAACCGTCATACAAGTACGGTGATTCCATGCCTGGAGAAACATTCAAACATGGTGAGAGATTACTGGTTATGTAGTCCACACCGACATGTGCCTGGTATGAAGCCGTCTTGCTACAAGGGCTACTTGCCCTCGTTGATTTACTTAACAGTAAAATGATTGCACAATAAGATGAAACTACGAGGAATCGTTTAACTTTTCTCACTTCGATAACTTCAACTCACGCACGTATAGTTAATAACATTCTGATTAGTGCGTAGTAAGTACAAGGTATATATCAACTTTTAACGCATAATGTTCGTCCGCGGAACAGCACGTGACACAAAATGACGACTTTACACAGTTTATTTTCACACAACTTTCACTATTACTAGAAATCAACAAGTTGTTCAAAAATGATTTACTTGTTCTATTATGTCCTGATAATTGTTTAACAATAAAATTAAGGTAAATTTACTACGGGATTAATTTTTAGTTGCATAAGTGTTAATCTATTCATACGCTAGTAACGTCATAGTTATAGCTCGTGATTGGACAATATGAACTTGCCTCTTCAGACGTCACAAGAAACAATTTTGCTGCGTCACGTTAGCGCAAAGCACAATGTTCGTGAAAAGTGGTGTGGGTATGAGCGGTGTAAACTGGTTAGGACTGTATGCACAAGACAGAATGATCCTTTCAGACTAAGCCTTGTATCTGTATCTGGGAAAACAACTGAAAAAATTCTCTATTAGAAGTGCAAATAGAAAATTCACACTATTTATATATTAACTTCACTTTTAAAAGTTTTGTTGAGATCTGTGCCGAGACAGTGCAAGAATGAATAGTTTCTATGTTTGGCGAACGGAACTAGCGTATTGTTTTTTTAAAAAAGTTAAAGCGATTTTCATAATTAAAGAAATCTGAATACATTATACAGTGTAGTTTGATATTTTTAAAATGGAGTATTGAAAGATATTGAACTTTTAGTGATGCAGGTAAAAAATAAGTGTAATTTGATTTAGACAAACTTATAAGATATTGTAAGATTACCAATCTATTTACAGCATATACGTGTATCACTTGTTAGTCTTCTTGTCGTAAAACTCGTAGCCAGTTTTAATAAATTTAATTTATTTCGTATGCAAATTAAAAAAAGCTTTTAAGTGTGACTATTGTTAATTTGGACGGAATACAAGAGATTGTAAAATAAAAACATTTCAGTATTTAAACTGATTTAACTCAATTATGAGTTAGGTTTGTTTGTTTGTTTTTGAATTTCGCACAAAGCTACTCGAGGGCTATCTATGCTAGCCGTACCTAATTTAGCAGTGTAAGACTAGAGAAAAGGCAGCTAGTCATCACCACCCACCGCCAACTCTTGGGCTACTCTTTTACCAACGAATAGTGGGATTGATCGTAACTTATAACGCCCCCACGGCTGAGAGGGCGAGCATATTTGGCGCGACGGGGATGCGAACCCGCGACCCTCAGATTACGAATCGCACGCCTTAACACGCTTGGCCATGCCGAGCCCTATGAGTTAGGGAATAATTTCTTGTAGAATTGAATTTGGTAATATTTTATACTATTTCATTAAAAATTTCCTTTGTAAATTTTCATATGTATTATATAGCTAAGACAAGAGACTCGTTAATTCAAATTCTCACAATAGCTGGCAGTAATTTAATTTAAAAAATAACATTATGTCTTAAAGAATTAATACGAAACATCAGTGTTTGTTCAAACGTAAATCTGTCTAGTGGGCGTTCTGAGCTTGTCAGCGAGAAATAGTGCATGGTATTTATTGTAGATAACAAAGTTCACAATATAATTGTTTACCTTCCATATTAGCTTTATTTTAAAATCTTTATTATGCTGCATATAAGAGAAACATAAAGTTTAAAGTGATATTGACATCAGAGAAGCTACAACCGGTACCAACAGGTGACATTACACGTGCTCAGACACGGCACACACCTTAACAGTGGTTGGGAACAGTATCACTACGTGGCGCTTGCGCATTAGCCATGTAACTTTCCACTGGGAGCGTGTTTTTGTACGTGCTGCTAGTAACTGGAATAAACAAGGTGCCGCCGATGATACCAGTGTTGTCATGGTGACACGAGATTAGTACGAGTAGATTCAATATATATATATATATTTTTATAGAATAATATAGCAATTTAGAAGCATAAATAATTAATTTACCACCGAACATTTTACGTAAAGCCATCCTTTGTTCATATAAAAGTTGTTGTTTTTTTCACATTTCTTTTCACTTCTTGTCATTTACTGTGAATATTTATTTCAGTAATTTCTCACGGCAGAAATTATACTTTCTAAAATTATCGTTACTAAGTGGTAGATAATTTTATTTTCAACGAAGTACGTCACCATTTTCTGCACGAGTTTACTTTGTCTTATTAATTCATGTGCATATAAGTTAGTTCACAATAATCACACCGAAAACAAAATGCACAATTGGAACGTTTTTATGTTTGATTTCCACAAAGTATGCTTTTAATTTAGACATCTTTAGCTACACATAACTGTAGGTATGTAACACTAGCGTACACGACTTTGATCAGAACACATACTTGTGCTGTTTAAAAAGTTTTGATTTAATATGTTGAACCTACAAGAATGCTATGAAGAGTACAAATAGAGCCTAGCATATTGTCGCTAGAGTTGGCCCGACATGGCCAGGTGGGTTAAAGTGTTCGACTCGTAATCTGAGGGTCGTGGGTTCGAATCCCCGTTGCACCAAACATGCTCGCCCTTTCAGCTGTGGGGGCGTTAAAATATCACGGTCAATCCCACTATTCGTTGGTAAAAGAGTAGCACAAGAGTTGGCGGTGGGTGGTGATGACTAGCTGCCTTCCCTCTAGTCTTACTAAATTAGGGACGGCTAGCACAGATAGCCCTCGAGTAGCTTTTCGCGAAATTCGAAAACATTGTTGCCAGAGTTATTTGGTAGACGAAGCTGCTAACATGATATGCTAGAGTTAGAAAGTTTATACAAGTAGTCCGTACTCCTAAGATATCCATGAATTTTAACAACCAAGAGATTTTTAGAAACACTTAGAAACAAGAATTAATTATAAGTACGAGAATCAGAATCTGTTTAAGTAACGAAAAAGTTAGTGGAGTATTTACGTCGGTATTAGTATCGCGTATATTAAGTTACTCGATCGACTAGCCATGAAATTGCACAAGTAAACTTACTTGAACGTTAGCTGTAGTAGTAGTATTGGGGAATAAATTCTGTTGAAAGTGAAAACGTTATTAGAGATATAGGCCTACAACTGCGTACAAGTAATAGTAGCCTGCATCAAACGTTAAAGCAGAAATTACTAATTTTCTTTTCGGCATTTAGACTGGACTTCGCATTATTTTCATCAAATAATTTGAAAGAACATGCCCAGCTAAATTGCGTGTCACAACATTGTTAAAATAACTTTTAAAAGAAGTGTAACCAATCAAGTAACATGTTACAATATTATTAAAATAGACATAATAATTTGTTACTTGCAAATGCAACAACCATCCACATACAAACCTAATATACTATTAATATTAGTTACATTTATGTTTGATTATTCCCTATTTGTAAAACGTCAGAATATATTGTATTATTTTGTGTTAAGAATACTGACTTGATGTATTGTAATTACACTGTTTCAACTTTTGATCATTAAGGCTCGTTATATTTGTGAATCTTACTACGGTAGAATACATAAATGTCTGTGTATATGCTTAGCTTTATTTTTATTATTTTTTTTAATTCCACTATCTTGTGATGGTCAACGTTTATCGAAAGGTTACGTGTGCTTAATGTCCAAAAAAACGTGTTTAAACTATTTAGAAAGAATATTCGCTAAGAAAAAAATCACAACAGAAAACATGAAAATAACAGCATTAAAATTGTCACTTTAAAAACTATCTAATAAACGAATTCGCCTTTACAACCATATACTAATTAATATTTACCCTTACCGTTATCGTACAGAATACTAATAATTAATAATAAACACACAGATATGGTGACCTTTTTTATGATTTTTCCAGTAGATAGTTTTACTTTTTTTTTTGTTTGAGGGGGTTATTTATTTAATAAGATTTATATCACCCTAAACAAAGAACAGATCTTAAGGTATTGTCAACATTCTCATTTGTAATCAGAAATTATGTTACAGTTGTTTTTAAAGATGTTCATACACGTAAAATTTGAAGTAAATAATGACACAGATGCTCACTAATAAATTTGTAATCATTTTTTTAGTAACTATGTAATTAATTAAATATATTTATTGATAGAACGTTACAAGACACCAAAAACCTAATCCAGCAAGATTCGTTAATAAATAATGAAGTAAATAATATTGGGTGTTTTCCACATTAGATACGGTAGCAACATCACATAAAAATGGGAAATAAAAATATTAACAAAAGAATCAAGGTCGACACGTGCAAGTCGTATGATAAAAAATAGAATATAAAGTACGCCAATTTTTTATTCATGCGCCACCTGGCGGCTGTAAGTGTAGTTTCATTCAAGGTTTGTGTGTTTACACTAGTTTATTTTTATTATTATTCATTGTTGATTCGTTCTTCACACAACTTATCTTATTTTCGCTCACTGTACTATTTAATTTTCATTGGAAAATTCCCTGTCCAAGTTTCCACTCCTACATTTATTATGTCACGTGTAACATGATTGTACACTCATTATTTCAATACTACGTGGCACGGTGACAGAATTTATACTGGAAAGAATTTCAATAACTTTTTTTTTAAATATTGATTGAAAAGTAGATCTTTCTTGTTATTATCAAAATGGAAGTGAATGAATAACACATTCAACTTTCGTACAAGCAAAAAGTTACAAGATAAATATTCATATATTAAAGACACTTTAAAAATGTATCAAAGAACTGCTGAGGTATTAACAGTTTTATCGATAAGCAGAGAACAACGTTTCGACCTTCCTAGGTCATTTTTGTTAACCTGAAGATGACCTAGGAAGGTCCAAACGTTGTTCTCTGCTTATCGATAAAAGTGTTAATACCCATACCAGCCGTTCTGATATACATTTTTATTTCAAGTGGGTTTCTCGTTATCAAGAATAAAGATACTATATTTCTGCATTAAATATGCCCCCGGCGACTCAATAGTAATCCTAAGGGTAAAAATCGGGCTTCGATACTTAGGGTCAGCAGAGCACTGTGTAATTTTACAATAAACAAACAAATATTAAACATAATTTCTCGTGCACCAGATTCATGTTACATTCGGGTTTAAGCCCCGCAAATAATTAAAAAAAAAAACCTCTAGAGAAGGCTTGACATGGCCAGGTTGTTAAGGCACTCGACTCGTAATTCGAGAGTCACGGGTTCGAATCCCCGTCACACCAAACATCCTCGCTCTTTCAGCCGTGGGAGCGTTATAGTGTGACGGAAATTTGTTGGCAAAAGAGTAGCTCAAGAGTTGGCGGTGATGGTGATGACTAGCTGCTTTCCCTATAGTCTTACTCTGCTAAATTAGGGACGGCTAGCGCAGATAGCCTTCGTGTAGCTTTGCGCGAAATTTAAAACAAACCAAACCCTTTAAATGCTATAAATTTTATGGATTACAAGTACTGACTTAGGGGACTGAAAACTAATGCAATCAGAAATTTTTAGTTTTTCTATTTCTCGATATGTTTTGCTGATATTCAACCTGCTTCACGCATAAAAGTGTTAAGTTTGATCGTTAGAGTTTAGAATAAAAATAAGTTAATTAAAAATGTTTACATTATTTGGATTTCATCAAAACGTGGTATTATTGGTTGGAGTAGATACAAGGTTTGATCAGGTAACTTCAAGAAGAAACAGTCCTTCTGCTAGGCTTAGCTTAATCCCCCAACTTAGTCTTTATCTGGACAGACTTCTGTCGAACTAAATATATTGTTATCAGAAGTAAGCGTTCACTCTATAACCTGCTAGTACAATTAACTAAATAAATGTACCTGAAGTCAACAGGCAAACTCGCTTTCTTTGTCCAGTGAACAGCTTCACCTCGTCACCTTTGATTCCTTACAGCATTGGTCAGCTGTTGCTCTATTGAACGTCATACTCGGTCAGCAAAGAATATTCTAGTGCCAATCCGTTTAACCTGGCTGCTATAGGCATTAGTGCAGTATCCTTTTGGAGAAAATAGACACTACCTCCTTTAGAGAACATAAAAATGAAACAACTAACTATAATAAGGTAATTTTAAGCACTTTCTGGACTAAATGTCACCGCTACTACAGTATGGAAACTAAACAACTAAAATTTTGTTTCTATAAATGTCCATGTCACTGACGTAAGTAAAATAATAAAAATTATGTGCTCGCATATCATACAAACTGCATTATCGGGCTACGAAATTCTTGCCACACTGATGGATTTCATTACATCTTAATATTTTTCTTTGGATATATAAATCAATTTTAAAATCTGGTATAGTGTCGGGTGGGCTTTGTTGGGCCATGGCTCACCCACTCGTCACCTAGGTTTCTGTATGACGGTTTTAGCGCCCCAATATGTTACATTTAGTTATTTTTAGCTCCCTCTAACTTGCCTCCAAAGGATTATTTATATACCCCTGCTTTTTCATCGTAAGTCAACCCCTAATTTCTTACCTGGCTACGACACCGCCCTTTTAGAGTCGTATTATTGTTTATCGTTAACACGGTGTATTAAATCACGATCAAAAGGACTGTAACACGTTTGTGGGAAATACTGTGCATACAATTTTGCTGTTTTTGTGAATGACGTCACTATTACAAAGGTTGTACAGAGAAATTTACAACAGTCAGTGTATATATCCTAAATGTTAACATCTTGCATCCGGTATATGGCCAGGTGGTTAGAGCGCTCGACTCGTAATCTGAGGGTCGCGGGGTCGAATCCCCGTCACACGAAACATGCTCGCCCTTTCAGCCGTGAAGGCGTTATAATGTTTCAGTCAATCCCACTATTCGTGGTAAAAGAGTAGCCCAAGAAGTGACGGTGGGTGGTAATGTCTAGCTGCCTTCCCTTAGTCTTACACTGCGTAATAAATTTAAGATTTCTCTACTAACGATATTATTATGGCTCAAATAGTGATCACACATTGTTAAAAAAAACTTGATTGTCGTCTTTTAAATTACTTCAATATGACGCAGCCTATTATCAAGGTACTTAAACTTGTTGTTTAGAATAAAGCTTTATAAGGGAAAAAGTGTGAAATACGTTTTTTTATTTTTTCGGCTAACTTTGGTTGTTTTATAGGTACCTTCAGCAACATAGATGGCGCTAAATTCTCGGTAGTGCTGACACTCGGAAACTTCTAACAAGTTATGCCATTGGTGGTTCTATTTATAGAAGGCTTGTTTTTTTCTTTAATAACATGCATGACTATCATGACCATAATGTAAGCTTTGAAGCGTTAATGAACGTATAAACTTATGGATTTTGATATTTGTTCCATATTTGTGTTTTTTTGAATTTCGCACAAAGCTACTCGAGGGCTATCTGTGCTAGCCATCCCTAATTTATCAGTGTAAGACTAGAGGGAAGGAAGCTAGTCATCACCACTCACCGCCAACGCTTGGGCTACTCTTTTATCAACAACGAATAGTGGGATTGATCGTCACATTATAACTCCCCCACGGCTGAAAGGGCGAGCATGTTTGGCGCGACGGAGATGCGAACCCGCGACCCTCAGATTATGAGTCGCACACCTTAACACGCTTGGCCATGCCGGGCCAATATCTGTTCCACAATTGTGTGAAGATTGTGAAGAAGTGTTTTCAACACGTGTATTTTAAACCACACATTACTCAATATAATGGATATCGGACCGTATGTGTTTTTCTTATTGTAAAGCATCATCGGGCTCTCTGTTGAGCCCACCGAGGGGAATCGAACCCACTGATTTTCAGCGTTGTAAATCCGTAGACTTGCTGCTTTACTAGCGGGGGACCGTCCATATTTATAATCGAACCCACTGATTTTCAGCGTTGTAAATCCGTAGACTTGCTGCTTTACTAGCGGGGGACCGTCCATATTTATAATCGAACCCACTGATTTTCAGCGTTGTAAATCCGTAGACTTGCTGCTTTACTAGCAGGGGACCGTCCATATTTATAATCGAACCCACTGATTTTCAGCGTTGTAAATCCGTAGACTTGCTGCTTTACTAGCAGGGGACCGTCCATATTTATAATCGAACTCTTGTACTAGATATCTTGTGAAAAATTTTTTTATCGTTAATATCTCCCGAATGTACTAAAACCAACTTGGTCTTAACGAGATGTGCCGTCTACCAAAATCATAATATTAAAAACACAGCGCATACCAATAAAGAACGAAAAAATATTGTGCGACATATTCGAGGTCGTTCCCATGACTATTGTATCAGTGTTATCACGTCTATTTCTGTTGCAGACTTCATAATAGATATAACAAATGAAATAGACTGTATCCGAGTAATTTGTTTTCTTTTAATCAGGGTGAGCCCCCGGAAACAACATCCCTCATCCAGGAACTGTGCCCCAAATTGGACCTAAACAATTTTCAATGTCGTGAATAACATTTTTTCTGCTTTTTAAAAATTTGTTTGTTCTTTTACTTTAACATTCTAATGAATTGTAATGTTTATTTTAGACTCGTGAGAGCACAACATCCCCCCCCCACAAAAAAACAACAAAAACATCAAGCCTTTCCCAGTAAATAAATATATTCATCTTCCAAGAAACAGGTTTGTCTTCTCACGATAGAAGAAAGATGTAGCCGTAAGAATTAAATCGTACTTCCCGCCATATGTGCATGAGCAAGTGGAGTGAGCACGTGAACAACAGCGCCAAAAATAATCTGTGTTGCGTCAAGGTCCAAACTAACACCACATTGTCAATTAAAATGGTAGGAATTGAGTTAATATTTTTTAAAATACTCGACAACAACGTAACCACCTGTCCCAATGTTTCTTTTTGGAGCAAAAACAAATAAACTGTGCATTTTATCTTTCACAGTTTATATTTTTCAAGTTTTACAGTAAATACACGTGTGCCCAATGTTTGGATCTGCGGTAGATAAAATTGCGCGTTAAAGTAAAGTAACCACGATGTCAGTATCATTTAACGTATTTCAAGAGAAGATGGACTTTTGGTGATAAGATCACAGAATTATAACTCACAATCACTTTCGAAATCCAGCACGTTAAAGTCCAAATGTACTTCAGAATGGCTGGTATGGGCATTAACACTTTTATTGATAAGCAGAAAACAACGTTTCGACCTTCCAAGGTCATCTTCAGGGTAACATAAAAGTTAAAGTCCAATTTTATCACAACTCCATCTGGCACGTGCCAACGTTTCTTGTGGCGTAACCAAAGAAAAATACATGAAGAAGACATTCATAATCGAAGGTTAAAGGACAAGTTCAAGTCCTATCGTGAATTAGTAAGTAAACTGTTAGATCACGAAAAGTGAAACAAATCACTAAGACTCTGAGTTGGTCTTACTCGTAAATAACCTCCACGTGCCAGTAGCAGTAGTCACGGAAGGTCACAGAAACCTTGGTACGTCACAATCTCCACGTGTGATAAAGACTTACAAGATTTATAATCGTATAACTCCAACATTTTAAAACTATCAAATGCCTTGGCTAAGAAAACAAACACAATTTCTACATCGTCCATGGTCACACTGTCTTTTGTTGTAACAAGGACAAACAGGGGTTCGGTTTTCTACAGGTATTAATTATCTTTAAGATTCTAAGTATAAACTAAAACAACAGCCATTTAAAAAGAATTGGTGTTCTATTTGCATGTTTCAGATTTCGCCCAAAGAGAGCAACACAAGGGTTATCTGCGTATAGCCAACCCCATTATCGTCTACAGAAAAAAATGGGCAGCCGGATAACTTGTCCGGGTCCAGGCATTAAGTAGAACCTGCACAAGTTTTCCAACTCAGCCCACTATATTGGTTAGATATTTTTGGAATTTCACGCAAAGCTACACAAGGGCTATATGACCATCCCATCAAGTCCGTGTGGACAATTCCTTGGTTCTGAATTGTTCACGTAAAAGAGTTTGTAGAATCAACTCATAAACTACGTAATTAGGGGAGGAAATTTAGTGAAAATATTAGCTCTGGTTTTATAGATGTAAAGCTACACAGAGGACTATATGCGATGTGTCCACTGTGGGGTATTAAACCCCGGATTTTAGCATTGTAAGTTCGTAAACTTAATAGTGACTGGTTGAAATGGTTCATCAGGATATTCAGACAGTTTTCCCCGTCTTAGAAATACAAAATAGAATTAGCTAGGGTTTTGATGAATAGGAAAACAGAGATATTCCGGACACCCCTTCACCACAGTGATGGAGTTCAGCTTACTCCGTTTATTCACAATTTTTTCTAAGTTTGAAAGAGCATAGTTGATTGTGCTGACACTAGATGACACGGCAATAGTACTGTCAAAAGGCTTATTGGCGGCATATAGTTTTGGGAACATTTTTGTTTCGGAATTTCGCACAAACCTACTCGAGGGCTATCTGTGCTAGCCGTCCCTAATTTAGCAGTGTAAGACTAGAGGGAAGGCAGCTAGTCATCACCACCCACCGCCAACTCTTGGGCTACTCTTTTACCAACGAATAGTGGGATTGACCGTCACATTATACACCCCCACGGCTGGGAGGGCGAGCATGTTTAGCGCGACGCGGGCGCGAACCCGCGACCCTCGAATTACGAGTCGCACGCCTTACGCGCTCGGCGATGCCAGGCCTGTTTTGGGAACAAACTGGTAGGTTATCAATCGGAGATCCACATGATACTCGGATACTGGAAAGCGTGGAACAAAACTTTTCAGTGTTCGCTAAAACCATTCTTCACTGTAGGGTTTGTAGCGAAAGAACTGCACGAGCAGGGGTGTGTGAAAATGTGGAAATTCACATGGTTCCATATTTGTGGGTTTTTTTTTTAAATTTTGCACAAAGCTACTCGAGGGCTATCTGTGCCAGCCATCCCTAATTTAGCAGTGTAAGACTAGAGGGAAGGCAGCTAGTCATCACCATCTACGTCAACTATGGAGCTTTAACACTTAGCCGTACGTACTTCTATGTTTTTCGATGTAAACATGTGAGGACAAGTTTATTATATAACAACCCTTTGTCTGATCCCTTTGATAAAGGTACTGTATCCGATTCACAAGTGCTGGATAACGTGTTACAGTATGAATCCATGTCAATGTACGTATTCAGTGATAGATCACAGTTACCATCAAGTCAGAAACCACAATCCCAAACATAAATATAACAGTAAAATAGGTATTAATAGGTGGTTAGGGTACTCAAATTACAATATGAAGATTACGGGATCGAAACCGTCTCTTGGAAATACTCACCTGATCAGTTTTGAGGGCGTTATAACGTTAGGTTAAATCCTACTATATGTGGCTTGAAAGTGGACAGTGAATGACGTTCACCAAACGCTTTCCATTTAGTCCATGACTTTATAATTATAGAAGGCTAGTACAGGCAGCTGCCGCATCAGCTTTGCGCAAAATTCAACAAACAAAATATATATTTATGTGCGTGGATGAACGTGTAGTTCAGAGAAGTTTAAGTTAGCCTATAACAAATTATGAGCGTATGATTTTAAGGGCATTGTTGTCAATCGGTTTCTACCCTAATTAGTATTTACACGTTTAACGTAACGGAATGTTATGTTTGTATTATTGAATAGAAACACGTTGTTTTTTTTTCCCACCCTATAAAAGTTATATCTAACTATCTGTTTGGTTATCGAATCGTTTTATTGTGAAATGTCTGCGAAACAGTTATCTACTAACTGTCGACAGATAAACCTTCATGAATGACACTGTTTACCATAATAAGCACAATCTTCAGAATGTGATACGGTTGTAGGAAACGTATTACGTCACAAATTATTATTAGTTGAAACAAACATTTTTAGGAAACTTGATAAACTCGTTTGTCTCTGTAGTAGGAACTTGTTTTGATGCAATGTGTATTTATACTAGATTTTATTTACAGCCTTATTTAACTCATTAAACAGCAGTTCTTATTTTTTGGGACAAAAAAAAATCCGGAACTCCATTTTCCTGTTGTTCCTCCCCCCCTCTCCCACGAGCTTCCCATGTCTTTGGACTTACAACGCGAAAAGTAGAGTTTCGATAACCGTGGTGGGCAGCGCATAGGTAGCCCCTTTGTGTTTAACTTCAAACAAATCAACCCCATGATAATACCAATCGAAAAAATAAGACCCTCTTACGATGTTTCAAAATTTCTCATGTAACAAACAATAACGTAATGACGTTTAATTTCTTTAATAGTCCTCAGCTGTAACACATTTAATTATATGTATTACACTATGTAACAACATTTTTACTTTTTCTTGTTCCTGGGCAGAAAGTGTTACTTCCCAATTGTTTATGCCTAAAGTAAATGGAAAAGACCTTTTTCTCTTCAAACTTTGCTTTTGTGGCCTGGAAGCGTATAACGAAAACATGATGGGAGACCATATTTGGGGTCTGATACGAGAAAGTGATTTACATTACTGTCGAAAAACTACTCACTTCTAAACATTTTTCTTCATTTTGTATAACTTAGTATAAATACATGTAAATCTTGATTCATATGTTGTTTTATTCAGATCTTATGTAAATGAAAATGTGCAAATTTGCCCGTTTTTACATAGAAAATAGGTTAATTTCTAAATTTCATTATACAGGTCACAAAAGCAAAGTTTAAAGGGAATAATTGCCATTCTGCACTTTTACAACATAAGCAATTAAGAAATAACACATACTATCCAGGAACAAAATTTGTGTTACATAGTGTTATATTTGTACAGTCTGTTACATAAATAAAAGACATTCTGCCTTATCAGAAGAAGCGATTTGTATAATGTATTATTTATTTTCTGGTGCCCATTCGTTAACACTCCTACGAAAAGTGGGGTCTAATAGGCCCCAGAGCAACTTGAAAGGTTATTAATATTAGGCTAATAATTTTGTATTTAAATGAAATTGCCATTTAAATCCATTAATGAATGGATTAACGAGATTCCCACTGTCCCTATCTACTATCTAGCGAAACCACAGCCAGGGGAACGGGCTTGGAGAAATCAGGACGAGAAACGTCTTTTCGTAGGAGTGTTAAAGGTATATTTGTCCGGCACGTTCCGCCAAGAAGTACTTGTTTGATTCACTAAAATAAAATCTATCTTATTAGCCCCCCCTCCCCCGTGATGGGCAGAGCACAGATAGCCCATTGTGTAGCTTTGTACTACAAAATAACAACAACAATTATCTTATTAATTTAATTAACGAAGCAAAATAAACAACGTTTTTAGATTCGTTAAAAATACAGTTTATATAGGATTATGCACATGCTGGTCACCTAATTAATTCACTGTAATAATTTTGTTCCTTTGTGTACACCTTTATGTCTGCAGACGTAGTGAGAGATTTTCAAATTTTTACAGTTGGCATTATGAGCCATAATATTGAACAAAGGCCTTGTCAGAGAACTGAATATCTAGAATGGTTGACATTACCATTATTACATGTTCTTTATTTCATTCGTGTTTTAGACCTAATATTTAATAATTACTTTAAACTGTAGTTTGAAAAAATATTTTCAGGAAAATGTTAATCCATAAACCCAAGCATTTTCGAGAGAGAGGGCTGAGGCAAGTCTTGGATCTCAGGCCTAATGGCTGTGCTTCGTGGTAAACTAAATTTTAAGTCATCACTTATAATTTATTTCCTAAACTTATAGTAGGATAGACGTTTTGTGATCTAGGTGCTATTTATAGAATCAGCTATTTTGGTATGTAGTTATTACCATTTCTGTTCAGGTCATTTATTGATTAGAAACGTAATAAGATGTTAATAGTATAAAAACTTATTGTAATACTTTTGTTTTAAACGAAATGTTTCACGCTGGGTGATCTATATTATGCTTAGCACAGATATCGAATCCTGAATTTTAAAGTTAGAAGCCTTTTTTTTTAGAAAGTTTTAAATGTTATGTTGTATAATACCACACTTAAACTGAATTCGGTAAATTAACATTACGAAGAGAACAAAAGTGGACAGAGTTGAAAGTTATTACATTTTCTCAGTAATAACTAGCAAGCTACACGATAAACAATGTGGTCAAATGAAGTAAGCCTAGTTTAGTACGTTAAAAGCGTTGTTACGGATTAACTATTATAAAGTTCTCAGAAGTATGCTGAACTTCAATCTGTTGCGTTTTGAAAGTGAAAGCGTTGTATCAAACTATTTTTTTTTACATTTTTTTAATAGTCATATTTTTATATAGTTTTTAAAAGGTCTCTTACGTTGTCTAGTATTAATTATGAAAATCTGCAGTAGTGAACGTTCACAACTTTGCGATAGTTAAGCATATTGTCATAGCTGTTTACATTGTTATCCTCTCTTTCGTTTTCTAATCTAGCTTCGCATAATCTCGTTATTGCGTAAACAAACTAGGATTTCAAATACTTTAGTCATATCATGTTAATGATGGTTAGATAACAATCAGTAACAAGGATATTTAATGTTTGTATCATACACGGAACTGTGAACTCATAATAACATGTTTATTTATTTATTTTTGCAATTAGGAAGAAAGTAACAGAAATATCTGGATGCACAAACACGATTAATACTTCTTCCACAGGCCTAAAATATGCATTGGTAATGTATACTATTGGTTTTATTTCTCCAGTGGGTCCAACACGGCCATGTGGTAAAAGCACTCCACTTGTAATCTCAGGGTCGCGAGTTAGAATTCCCGTCACACCACACATGCTCGCCTTTTCAGTCGTGGGGGCGTTATAAAGTGACAGTCAATCCCACTTTTCGTTGGTAAAAGAGTAGCCTAAGAGATGGTGGTGGATGGTGATGACTAGCTGCTTTTCCTCTAGTCTCACGCTGCTAAATTGGGGACGGCCAGCATAGATAGTTCTCATGTAGCTTTGCGCGAAATTTAAAGTAACAAACAAATTTCCCAAATGCAATAAGGTATTTGAAATTCTATGCTCATAAGGGTATTTAGTTATTTTTACAACAGTTTGGCATCATCAGTATTTTAAGTTTATTTCTTTGTGTAACTACAATATGTGTGTTTCCAATAATAAACATTTTTTTACTTATAAAAAGAATGAAGGCTCTGTGATTAAACCTTAAATAAATAAATTTGAACGGATAATTAAACAGTACACGTACAAGTACTTGTACGAAATATTATCCATTCGTATGTGGGAATAAATAGTGCCACACATAATTACATACTCGAAGCCTCGGTTGTTTTAATACTCGCGGTGAGGCCTAGCAGCGATAGTTTATTGTGCATTTTTGAGCACAAACAAACAAAACTACACGTAAAATATAGAACATAATACACTGCCAAATACTTTGTTTTTCACTTTTTAGTGGCCCAGCGAAAAGTCTATGGATTACAACGCTAAAAACCGGATTTCGATACCCGTGGTGGACAGAGCACAGATACCTCATTGTGTAGCTTTTTTATTAGCTTCAAAACAATAACTTTGCTTTTCAAACTGTTCGTGGCGTCATCTATTGAGTATCTTATTAACTTTCACTTGAATATTTGAATTGTAACAATGTTGCTTTAATTATTATTATTATAACAAATGTTTATTACAGTACGAGATTTTTTCAGTTCATTTTAAGCCGATTCAAAATAGCTTTTGCATTTTTTTGTGAAGTTACAACATTAATATAATAATCACTGCATTTAACTCGTGTTGTTGTTAGGCAACAAACCGTATGTTTCTTCTTACTTAAGTTACTCCCGGTGTAATTTTTCAAATATTTGTGTAAATCGAACGGCTGTCCAGTCATAATAAAATTTAATCTACAAACGTGATTATTTTACTCTAACAAAATATTATATGCCAGCTGGAGTACGGAATTTGTGTAAATTCGTGATAAACCTTTCTTATGTTATGAAAAGTTGCTTCCAGGATACGTAATTGTACAAAAATTCCCACGAAAACTGCAAAAAACAGTTTGGAAATTATTGGAGTTTTGTATATTCTAGTTACGACAAGGCAAAATTTTTGTTATGAAATTACAAAAATGACACCCTTAAGTTCGTCATAATGCTTGTTGTTTTGTAATTAAGCACAAAGGGCTGTCTGTGCTCTGCCCACCACGGGTATCGAAAACCGATTTCTAGCAGTATAAGTCCGCCACTGGGGGGCAGTCTTAATACTAATTGTAGTGGCATATAGGAATAAAGAAATACAATAGGCCTATCTAGTTTGAACAGCAACATGTTTTGAAATCACTAGTGTGGTTGACTAAAGATCTGGATAGAGTGAATCATTGTCGAAAACCCAGGATTGCAACTGTTGTTACACATCATGGTCTTGAAGCAATTGGCACTCCTCATGTCCTCAAGTGAACCAACAGTTCAGAGCAGCAATTAAACAACAATACTCAGAAAAACACTTCATAAGGTTGACCTCTGTGCCAAATAACTAAATGGTTTGAGTACCTTTAATCCATCATCACTATCTTCATTGGTGTCAAGAACGTATGTATGGGACAAACAACACGGAGAAAATGTCACACAAAAGACACATGGTTGTTGAAGTTTGTACAAAGATTATCAAGGGATATCTATGCTGGTCATCATTTATTTTCGAGGGAAAATAGCTACAACCCCCAATTGGTAAGTGTGATTTTTTGATTTTTTTTTACAATAAGGGTAACAAACCAAAGAAACTCAGATCCACAGTCTAGCCTGCTAACCATTGGGCCACACTTTGTTCAACACATATAGATTTGAAGATCCTGTATTATTTATTTGCAGAGTTTTAGATGACAACCCAATATTTTAACTTACACTAGCTGTAGGTCAAGAAAATTACTGCCTGTTGAAGTCACTAACTTTGCAAATAAATGTCCTTTACCTCTTACTATAATTTCACTGTAAAATGCCACAAAGGCAGTACACGATTGGCGACGGGTAATACAAGAAAGAAGGCTTATTTATTGGTTTAATTTCGCGCAAGGAGTTTCTGCAGTGAAGCGTATCTATACTCGCAAATATGGAATTATGACGCCGACCAATGTCCTTACTTTAACATTTACATCACCGCGTCCACATGTGACCATCAAGGCAGGTTATCTTAATTGCAAGGTACGGCCATACATTCCAAATCCTTTCAGATTTTCCCAGTGTCAGCAGTTTGGTCACTCGAAGACATCATGTCGTGGTCCCTTGACGAGTGCTCATTGTGTTGACAAGAACTACGATGCTTGTGAGTATGAAACGGACCTTCATTGCGTTAATTATAATGGCTCTCACCCGTCCTACTTTCGTTCTTGCCCTAAATGATTGGAAGAAATAGAGGTGTATCATTTGAAGACGATTCAAAACATTACTTATCCTGAGGCTCGAAAGTTGCTGTCCACCACTTCATCTCGGATGTATGCTCCTACACTTCGTTCCACTACTACAGTCAGTGGAAGTGCAGACAGATCTCTCTGTGCCTCCAAAAGAATCATCCTCAAACCATATGAAACGTCGTTCGACCTCCATTTTTTAATAAAGTTGATGAATCAACTTCAACACCCATCTCTGTCCCTAACATTCACTTCAGCAAGCCCCAAGATCCACTTCCTTTGGTTACAGGTACAGGTATTTTCTCGAGTACATCTTCTTCTCCCACCCCAAGATGCAAGACGATCATTCGTTCACGTCTTCAGTCGCTGGAATCTTCCAACGACAAAGACCCGTCCAATCGACCCAGGTCAGGATCCATGGAGGCTAACAGGCCTCCCTTGAGTAAAGAAAAAAGACGTGGTCGAAAACAGAAGAGCTTTCCACCCAATTCGCCTATACATAAATAAAAATGGCCACCTTGATACAATGGAACTGTCGAGGTTTACATTCTAATCCGGATGACATCGAAGCACTGATTGCTTCCTACCATCCTGTATGTCTTTCCTTACAGGAAAGATTTCTGAAACCTGCCAATACAGTCACCTTTCGGCAGTTTTATTTGTACAGAAATGACAGGCTGTGTGATAGACGAGTGCATGGAAGGGTGGCACTGTTGATCAGCATGTGTCCACCCTGTCTTTGCCACTCGACACACCCTTGGAGGTCATAGCCATCAGCGTTTCCTTTGATCATACCATCACCGTTTCTTTTCTCTACCTCTCTTCTGAAGAGACCTATGATCAATCACCTTGATGCTTTAATTGAACAGTTGCCATATCCCGTTTTAATCCTGGGGGACTTTAATGGACATAATTCCCTCTGGGGAGGTACTGACATTGATGGGAGGGGTTGCTCCATAGAGCATATGCTCTCTGATCACAACCTTTCTCTTTTCAATGCTGGTTCTTCTACTTATTTTCATGTACCTAGTCAGTCCTTTACTGCTATTGATCTCTCAGTTTGCTCCCCTTCATTATTCTTCCACTTTTCATGAAGGGTTGACAATAATCCACGAGGCAGTGACCATTTTCCTATAATTTTGGCCGTGGTTGATGCTGGATCAAGCCAACTGGCTCTCTTTCACTGCTGTTGCAGAATTTGATCCTGCCATCATCTGTAAGCCATCAATAGATGATTGCATGACAGCAGTGATTGACTGTGTTACACAATGTATCCCTAAAACCTCGACACGTTTTCCACGATATCTTCGTCCGTGGTCTAATCCTGCCTGCCACATGGCACGAAAGGATAAAAAACGGGCCTGGGATACTTTTTTTATAGGTATCCCACACTCGAACCGCATCACTTTCAAGCAGGCCCATGCACATGCTCGGCGGGTAAGACGTCAAAGCCAGAAGGAACCTTAGATTAAGTTCACGACCTGCATATCTTTACCCACCAGTTCCAAAGTCATATGGGACAAGATTCGAACGATCAGTGGGTAATACAATTCTGTCTCCCTCTCGATCTTGCTCTCTGATGGCCAGGAAGTAGCTGATACCAGGAGCATCGCCAATACTCTAGGTGAAAGTTTTTGCCGGGTATCTAGCACTTCTGCGTCTTGTTCCACCATCTTAGCCATCAAGACTCGGGTAGAGCAGTCACCTCTTTCCTTCTAGCTGATTGTGTCTATGACTATAATTGTCCCTTTACACTGGTAGAAATCAAACTGGCCCTTCATCAGTCTGGTAGTATATCGGTTGGACCTGCTGATGTACACTATGACATGCTGCGCCATCTATCTCCTGCTTGTGTTGCTATTCTTCTGATTGTTTTTTAACCGGATCTGGCAGGAGAATGTTTTTCTTGATATCTGGTGCCAGGCTATTGTCCTACTTTTCTCTAAGCCTGGGAAGGATCCAAAATCCCTTCCAACTACTGTCCATTTGCTTTGACAAGCTGTCTCTGTAAGACCTAAGAGAAGATGGTTAATGCTCGTCTTATTTGGTTCCTTGAATCAACCAACCTCCTCTCGCCCACCCAGTGTGGGTTCCGACGACAGCACTCCACCATAGACCACCTGATTCGACTTGAAATGTCAATCAGAGAAACCTTTTTCAAACAACATCTTGTATCAATATTCTTTAACCTTGAGAAGGCTTATGATACTACATGGAGGTATGGCATTTTGCGATGCCTCCATATATATGGGTTACGTTGTCATTTGCTCATTCTTTTCTACAGAAACTTGGAGTCCCCCAGGGCTGTGTTTTGAGTGTCACACTTTTAAAGTATAAAGATTAATGCCATCAGTGAACAACTCCCTCCTCTTACTGTTTGGAACGGGCTCTATGTCGACGAATCTCGCATCTCATGTTAGTCGTCGAATATGAGGTATATGAAGTGGCAGCTACAGACTGCCCTCAATCGTTTATTGAAGTGGACCACAGGAAACGGTTTTAATTTTTGTCTCTTTAAAACTTGTGCCTCTTCTATACGTGAACTATGATCCTGTATTCAAGGCTCAGCTCCGTGCCAGTTGGCAGTCAACTTGGGGTGAGCAATATGAAAATAAGCTTTTCCAAATAAAAACCTTCTATTGGACTTTGGCCGTCTTACTTCCATAAGGAACGAAAAGTGGAAGGTGTTCTAACTAGACTACGCATTGGTCACAGTTTTTAATTCATTATTTTCTTTTATCTGGGACTGATGCACCAGTGTGTTGTCTGTGTAACACTCAGGTCACAATAAGCCACATTTTATTGTCTTGCCTTCGTTATGACCCTCAACGACAGCACCATTTTGAAACATGTTTTGTCCCAAGGTTTATCGATAGTTAGACAGTGTCATTGGTGATGGTGACACTGTCCACCTTGGAAATGTTTCTAGTTTTTTAAAGGCCATTAATCTTTTTAATGCTATTTAAGTTTTTAATTTATAAATTTGACCTTTTTTCAAATGTGATTCCTTTTAAAGAATTAAAGTATAACTAGTTCGATTTGAAATTAGCAAATGGCCGTAATGTCAAATAACTCGAAACCAGGACTGGAAAGGCCAACTTCAGGTGACTAACGCTGATGTTTGAACTTACCCGTTAGTCATCCGGGGGAGTTATGATAATTAAAATTATGTTACAGAAAGCCCTTTTCAACTTTTATTACTGTAGTTTCTCTCTTACTGTAAACTAGATATAAAAATTGGATTTAACGCTATTTACGTTTATAATTCAAAAAATAAACTATTTTTACCTTGATTGTTTTTTATGAAGTTTGATAATTTTAACCTTTTACCGGATGGTTGGTGCAGATAGCCTAGTTGCTTTGCGTCATAAAACGTCAAACCCACCAACCATTTCTAATTTTAAAGTGTTGCATTAGAGGGAAAGAAGCTAGTCAACACCACCCACCACTAACTTTTGAGCTACTCTAACCGAAGAATAGTACCAATGACTGCAAAATCATCAAATTACCACTGTTTGGAGACGGGATTCGAACTTAATACTTGCAGATTGTGAGTTGAGTGCTCTAACCACCAAAATAGCAAGGTAAGTCTCCAGTGAGTTCTAAGTAAATTTAATCATAAAACAAAGGTAGTTATCATCGATCTCAGTTCTGGCATTGAATTACTTCAGATGGATGTAGAACAGAGCCTCACTTTGAATTCCTTCAAATGGATGTAGAACAGAGCCTAACTTTGAATTACTTCAGATGGATGTAGAACAGAGCCTCACTTTGAATTACTTCAGATGGATGTACAACAGAGCCTAACAGTAAGACTTGCTTGTACAACTGATAAACTGATGATCCGTAGGAGAATTATTATTTCATTGAGACTGGACCCAGGTACGGTAGACTGCATGAGTTACAGTAATCTCCAGTACATAAATGGTATTCCATATTTTACTGTGGATGAATTTAGTGTATCACTACTGTGTAACTTAGTT
This sequence comes from Tachypleus tridentatus, assembly GCF_004210375.1. Classification (NCBI taxonomy): domain Eukaryota; kingdom Metazoa; phylum Arthropoda; class Merostomata; order Xiphosura; family Limulidae; genus Tachypleus; species Tachypleus tridentatus. The sequence goes on from NC_134837.1 coordinate 206,066,750, forward strand.
GTACAATCCAAGTATGAAAGAAGCCGTTTCCTGACTAAATTACAACTACTATTAACTTGGATATTTATCTGTCAAAGAATGACTGAAGTTCCAGAACTGTTTTTGAATATTGGAGTATCAATTATCCATTTTTCCCTGGAATAATAATCAGAATAACAAGTGAATTATAATTAACTGAGACCAGTTGTACATGTTGTACCAAATACAATAACGTGGCTTCAAACAAGTCTGAGGTTATTGATTGAAGATTGTACAAACTCATTGCAGTGGTAACAACTCAGTGAAGTTTTGGTTGTGATATCCCACTGTATTTATGAAACCACCTCGTCGGTTGGGTTGCACAACAGTGTTCCAACACCACATAAATACAGTTGATACAGGTCCAATTAAACAACCAAATGCAGGGTTCCCTGGAGCACTAGGGATGTAGTGAATGTTGTGGTCCAGAAGAAGTTAAAGGATGAGTTCCTACAAACTTCAGAGAAATCTTTCTCGTTTCCCGTAGTGATTATCAGAAAGAAAGAAAAACTGTTAAGGTACTATGTTGATTTTAGATGTGTAACTGCAATAACTCGTAAAAGTGTCTTTCTCTTGCAACGTATGCTTGGATCCGTTGGAAAGATCCTATTGGTTCAGGATCTGGACACTGGAAGGTCATATTGGATCACAGGAGCCGATGTAAGGCAGCTTTAAGCACGAGAAATGGCTGGTATAAGTTTTGTATCAGGTCATTCAACCTATGTAACGTTTCTGCCACTTTTGAGAGGACAATGGGGCGTACACTGAAAGGTTAACAATGAGAGAAATGTCTAGCCTACGTTGACAATGTTGTCACACATTCAGCTCTAAGGATGAGAACCTGAAGATGGATTATAGTGGATAAAAAAGGTATATCTTCAAGTTGAAACTAGGAAAATGTACTCGTATGTAATGTACTCCAAAAACATTACGTGTTTAATCAGCAGTAAAAACCCACATGAAAGTCAGGTTGTTTTATGAAGCGAGGGTTGTCATAAAGGTTTTAATGTGGATGATGATAGCACACAGTTACCTAAACAGGTTGTCCTTTTAGTTTTAACCTTCGGCCAAATAAAACATTTTATTGTGTATTATTATAAACATGGATCTTGTTTTCAGTTTTAAAATTTATTGCACAACTTGACATAATTGTATCTTTAGTTGACTACATCTCAGAAAATAAACCCAGATTTACAAATACATTTCAATTAGACAAAAATAAAATAAACTTCTTAACGTGGTTATATAAAAACATGTGGCATAATACATACATTAAAAATACAAAAGCAATTATATCAGTAAGGATGATGTTCCAAACATATGTCTTTAAAAACAATCAATAAAACTACACAACTGTCTTACCAGTTTTCACCCTAATCCCACGATCTGGACACATGTCACCAAAATGTAAGGCAGCTTTAGTGATTATGATAACTAAGCCTAACAAGTCGCCACACTACCCAGGAAACTACAGATAAATATGGTTAGCTAATATAAACGGGAAATTTCTCTAAACATTATCACTAAAACACTATTAAAGATCATATAAAACAGTCGACTACTGTCATCAGAAGTACAACACAGTTTTAGAAATTATAGACAAACAACTGATTAATTTAATTATATAAAACACTTACGAACGTTAATAAGTACCGCAGTTGTTTTCAATTTAAAAAAAATAATTAGGAAGGCTAGAAAAGGCCTATACCATCTGGAAACCTTCTACCATGAGTATATAAAGTTAACCCTCAGCTCTTTTCCCCACCCTACTTCTTACAAAGTGTTCTTTGGTCCCATTTTGGCCTTGTTCAACGCATCCTCTTAACGCTTTATCTAGTATATTAGTCTACTATCAAAACTTCTATCCCTCCTACAAAGACCCCTATCAACGCATCCTCTTAACGCTTCACCTAGTATATTAGCCTACTATAAAAACTTCTATCTCTCCTACAAAGACCCCTATCAACGCTTTACCTAGTATATTAGCCTACTATCAAAACTTCTATCCCTCCTACAAAGACCCCTGTCAACGCATCCTCTTAACGCTTTACCTAGTATATTAGTCTATATAGTATATGCTATGGTAAATAACATAAAAATCCCAACTTTCACACTATTTCTTTATAAGATAACATTATCAAATTATTAATTATAACCTTATCAAACGTTTTGCATAAACCTTAAGAACTCAATATGTATATACATAAAACATGATGTATACTATGCAATGTTTAGAATAACCTTGTAGGAAGAGGTAGCAGTAAGGGTTCTTTCGGCTACCTGCTTTTGACACTCAACTCTTATTGTTTTTTCGGTGTTTTACGTAATTAGTTAATTGACGATCACTGGCCGCAACAGTGTCTTATGGGCCGAAGTAGAAACGTCACAGGCCAAAGTGTGGAAAACTCAAGAAACGGATATTCAACCACCATAAGGCTGATATGTTGTAGAATCAGCTTCAACTGAGTTCATGTGGTGTTAAAATGGTGGCTGATATTTTTTGCATTGCACTCCTGAGTGGAAAGCGCAAATGCCCTCTCCCCCATACTAATAGAAAAATTAATATATTTGTGTGTTTTAAGGATACGCTGCCTGAAATAGTTAACTTTTAATTCACGTCAAATGTAATAAATGCTTAATAACAATAATAATTGGGGATAGAGAATGTTGTTAGCCCTTCGTTAACACAACCCTCGTTTTAAACTATCATCTCATAAAGTTTGGTCGATATTGCTCCAACAACCCAGACGATAAATAACGGATAAACAGATAGACATATGAATTTTTTTTTTGGGGAAAGGGGTACATGCATAGATAATATTTACTTTTTCACTGATCCTTACTGGATTTAAATAAATAATTGCAAGTCTGTGATATGTTTTTAACTTTACAGATTACGCTCAAACGAAAACATTTCGACTGACAAAAAATAAAATCATTATTTGTACAGATTCATGGCTGATTAATGAAGTAACTAAAACACCCACGAAAACACTCTCTGATTGATTAACCCCAACTGCGCTTCATTAGAAAAAACTGACGAAGAAGACTCATACTCTTAAACATTTCAATAGTAGATCAATGACCCTGTTAGTCAGAGGTTCCGGTTAACCAATCTTTGTTTTTTACAAGGCGTTGTAAAATGTGAAATTAGTTATTTCAGACAAAATGGACAGAAAAACCTCACTTAATGCTTTAAATAGTTTAACGAATTGGTGTTCGTTATTTTTTTACTTAATGAGCTAAGGCATAAATCTCAAAATTATATTTAATCGCCAAGTATCCAGAGCTATCTGAAGTAACTTCACGTGTCGTAATTATAATTATGGATCACGTGACTTCTAGTCGATTGGTTAGAAATGACAAGCTATGACGCAATCCTTACAAGTTCGGGGCGTGTGGCGTTAAGAAGAATGGCTGACTGTTGAAGTCGTGCAAGAAAAGGCTTGGTTTGAACATCTTGTGTGGGTTCAGGCTTTGTTTATTTTTAAGAATATTTGCTGGTTTCCGAGGTGAGAAAAAAAACACTTGTATTATAAAAATACCGTTTAGAAATATATATATATGTAAATAGTAAACACCCCTCTCAGTCTGTGACGTAAGAAAAACGTAACAAATAGTTATGACGGCTAGTAGTACTACACTATAATTTACGATGTTTTTATTCATATTAATAATATTATGATAGAGAACATATTAGTTGTGAAAAGCGTTAAAATCATTAATTAATATAATTTTATTATATTAGCATTTTAAGTCTCGTAAGAAAATTGTAAAACTTGCGTATTGTGACCCATAACACTTACCGGTCAATTACGTCTATGTTCAGCAGCGTGTTTAACATTGAATTAGCTCATATATACACAAGTTTTAACAAAATGAAGAACCTGGCCACGCTTTTATTTTTATATTAATTAAAAAAAAACGGTTTTGATTGTTTGTGTAATGCTTTAAGAATCGTGATTTTAAAAATTAAATCTTTTTCTTAGAATGTTTTTCTTTAAAAATTGTGAGTTAATTTACTGGTGTTTTAATACATTTGAAAACGATTTTCCAATACAGTGTTAACTCAACCTTTTTTATATACATCTTATGTTTATTAAAATTTTAATAAATTTGTGATTTAATTTGAAATATCTTTTAAATATTTTCTGCATAAGTAGTCTCAGGCATAGTGACTCGTTTAAAAAATATAAAAAAAACATCAAGTACATAACTGGTATACAGATGAGAAACCACAAGTTGAAGTTCTAAGTTCCAGTACAAGAGTAGCTGTGTATGTAGATAAGTAGTAGATACTAATTACTGATAAACTTTAAATGAAAGATTTAAAATATTGGACCCGACTTGCTTATTTAACAAAGTCTGATCTAATCCATATGAACTTGTAAGCACCCTGGGTCGGGGAAACATCTAGATTAATTTTCAAAGGATATGAGAAATAATGATATGCTTGGGTATTATGTAGACATTTTAAACTATCTAACTGGTTATGCATCTAGCCCACTGATTAACATTAACATATTATTCAATTGGAAATATTAGAGTAGAAAGACTTCCACATTAAATACAACAAAACAGTTGGGCAGTTTAATGCTACAGTCCCCTTCTATTAATGATTCACCAGAATTTCTAATACACTTGTACACAACCTAAAGTTTCAGATCCAAAAATTACTAATTAACAGGAGCTATCTGATCCCAGACTTTAAAGTAAATCACCTGGTAGATAGTCAGAGGTACCACATTCCCACACCTTAAAAAAACAGGTTGTATTAACAGGCCCAAAATACTCAAGTAAATACCTGGAATTACTCAGTCCCAAATATTCAATAGAACAGCCTGAATTACTGAGTCAACAATTTTCAAGTATTGAGTCTGAAATATTCAAGTAAACACCCTGTACTGCAGATCTAAGGAATTCAAGTAAACAGCCTGTATTATTGAGTCCCAAATATTCAAGTAAATAGCCTGAATTACTGAGTCCCAAATATTCAAGTGAGCAGCCTGTATTAGCAGATCTAATAAATTCAAGTAAACAGCCTATTTTACTTAGTCCCAAATATAGAAGTACAGAGCCTACTTTACAGGGTACCAAATATTCAGTTGAACAGTCTGCATTACAGGGTATCAAATATTCAAGTGAACAGCATGTATTAGTCAATTCTATAAAATTAATGATAGCATGAACTGTAAGATACCATGTTGTCTGACAAACTGCATAATGGTTGTTAGATTTAATACATCCTAATAGACAGTCAGTGAGAATTATGAGGTCACCAACACTGATGGAAATTTTTAATAGAGATTCTAAGCCTTTAGCTTTACAACTTTTAGTATATGACCTGACCTGTCAATTCCCAAAATATCTTGCAGACAGTACAAGCTATTAGGTACCAGAACGTCTAGCAGCCAAGCTGTTAAATATCCAAGTTTATATGAAACTGTTTGGGACTAGATGCAAGATGCCATAATAAACAACAGGAACCATAAGATCCCAACTCTTCTAATAAATAGTTTGAGTAACAGATTGCAGATGACACTTGTGTAAAAGATCCCAGATGGGGGAATTTTAGCTATCAGAAATTAGTTGCAGGAGCACCATTTAATAACCTTGAAGTTAAAACCTTCTGTCATCTGAAATACCATTAATTTTATCTTATATGTTTGGTGATAATAGTAAGTTTACTTTATATATTGTTTGATCACCTGTTTTAAGGCTATTTGAGACACTACTGCAGCTGGTTGGTGATAAGAGATAAAATAGTGTCCTATGTAAGATATGTAATAAAAGTTGCTTATAATGTGTGTGTATTAAGAAAATGTACTAAATTAATGCTATAGACCAAAAATAATTTACAAGTGAATTCAGACTTGTAGAACGACAGCCTTGAAATGAACTTCAATTCTTGCATTTTAATATGTTATAAATGTTCAAACCTATTTTAATGGAAACACTACACGAAATTAGCAGAAAAATGTATTAACTATAAATTTTCAGTAAATCTGTTAACTGTTTCAAGTGGAACACAGAATGCATCATTGAATAAAAAATAACAGTTATTCTATTTGAATCGTGACTTATTAATAAATATAAGATAGAAAAGCTCACTGGTTTGTTTTAACATTTATCAGTCCATGGCCTGTAATAGGTTGGAAACAACTGTAATGATGTTGACTATGAACCATTAGGAACATATAGTTTAAAAGATATTTTCTAATTTACCTTCTTCCAGCCCACCATGGCCAGATGGTTAAGGTGTTCAATTCATTATCTGAGGGTCGTGGGTTTGAATCCCTGTCACACCAAACATGCTCACCCTTTCAGCTGTAGGGGTCATTATAATGTGATGGTCAATCCCACTATTAATTGATAAAAGAGCAGCCCAAGAGTTGGCTACGGATGGTGATGACTAGCTGCCTTCCCTCTAGTCTTACACTGCTAAATTAGGGACAGCTAGCATAAATAGCCCTCATGTAGCTTTGCACAAAAACAAACAAACCTTCATCCAGAACAATAAATTTTATAACTTATGAGGTTGCTCAATTATCTTGTGTAAAAGTAGGATGGCAGCAACACTTCATCTATTCTTAACAGAAAAATCAAATTCTTTACAAAATTTTTGAAAGTCATGTTTCTGCTGTATTAGTGTAGCCCTTTAAATTTATTGTGTTTTGTCCTCAAACCTCCCAAATATATTTCCATCTTATTTGAACTTACTCTCGCATATTGATGTCTTTAATTACATTATCTTAATTCTGTTTTAATCAATATTGAAATTTTCATGGTTTTTATGTCTATAATTAGTTTGGTTCATTTGTACTTTACTTGTATAAATTTCAAGTAAAACTTTTATTTTCAACAATATTTTATTTTTGAAATATATAGTAATAAAATTTTTTTTTTTTTCATAGCTGTAAGATCTATATCAGTAACTAAAATGGATACAGGATGCCAAAGTCTGGTCTGTTGAATAAATTTTTTTCCTTTTACAAATAGATTAGAAAAGTTATTCTATTACTGGAAGTATTCTTGAAAAATATGTATAGAGACACCTATAGTAGTAACTAACTGAAAATGTTTCTAGTTTAGCTAAGTAATAATAAAAACAAAATTTGTTTCTAGTTTAGCTAAGTAATAATAAAAACAAAATTTGTTTCTAGTTTAGCTAAGTAATAATAAAAACAAAATTTGGCTTATCGAAAAATAAAATTTTTAAAATGATGTGAACTTCAGTTGCCCAAGATGAAACCAGAGATACGTTGGATCAACCACTGGAAGAATCTACAGCCAAACAAGTGAACACTGCAGGTTGAAACCTACAACTTCACTAGTAGTTTATCAATCACTTAGTGACTGTTCTTACCTCCAGTTTTTACTCAGTTGTTCTCTTTTCCATCTTAGAATGCTAGTTTTCTGTCATTAATTAAAGAAAATCAGCATATTAGTGCACCAGTAATACTTTGTCAGTTACAACAAATAAATGTTAATATTATAATATGAGCTGGATGACAGACTAAATTACAAGATTTATATCCTATAACTAATTTTTTTTTTTTTTTTTGATATTGTTTAGCAAGTTTTCATTTTGGATTCAAAGCTTAATGTTATTGTAGTTAGAGTTGGTTTTTTAACTCAATTAATCAATATATTTAATAACTTAAGAGCATTGATTACTTTGATAAGTGTCATAAAGTAATTAGTTATCAAAATTGTGGTCATTTTGTTTTTTGAATTTCGTGCAAAGCCACACGAGGGCTATCTGTGCTAGCTGTCCCTAATTTTGCAGTGTAAGACTAGAGGGAAGGCAGCTAGTCATCACCATCCACCACCAGTTCTTTGGCCACTCCTTTTACCACGAATAGTGGGATTTACCATCACATTCTAATGCCCCCACAGCTGAAAGAGCGAGCATGTTTGGTGTGATGGGGATTTGAATCTGCAACCTTCAGATTAAGAATCGAACACCTTAACCCGCCTGGCCATGCCAGGCCTATTGTGGTTAGATCACAAAAATAAGTAACTAATAGACCATAATGTTTATTATTATTCTGATTATTTGAACAAGCTGAGTTTCATGTGAGAATACTCTATTAATTACATGTAATTAGTGATTGATTTCCCAATGATTAATTGATTATTAAATCCCACTAGCTGTCCATCCAATTCTAGCTTGAGTGAACTATTAGAAAGATAATGTAACATATCTGATAAAAACCAGTTTCATAGTCTATTATGTTAGTTTCTGAATTCTGGTCTCTGAAACACTATAAAAGGCTAAACTAGTGTTGTACTGTCCCATTGGCATGCACTGAGGACAATTGCCAGTTTACTTCTCATTATAAAATTTGAGATTTGCTTTTATCATTGGTTATATCTATCAATAGAATAATTATAATGTTGAATCACTTCCTAATGGATATTATTTGTCTTGACTACTGTTTGTAGCACAATCAAGGTTGGACTGAATACTGAGGGACTTGCGAGTTTTTTCATAAGTTACTGGTACATTCAGAGACGTTTAAACATAATGCTTATATTTCAAATAAATTAACAGTTAAGACCTTCTCTTAAAAACAAAACAAACAACAGTATATTGTTTGAACTTCATAGAATAACTTTCTATGAATCTTTTTTTCCTAAGATATGTTGACAAATCTACTGAAGGCAGCTTCTAAAATTATATGAAGAAGATATGTGGAATATACATCAAGTTATTTTATAATACATGTGATTTCAATCCATATGGGCTCAGTGGTAAGTCAGTGGGCTTATAATGCTACAAACCAAGTTTAAACAGCTGTAGTGGTCACTGCACAGATTGTCCATTGTGCAGCTTTGTGCTTAAAAACAAACTAGTATCTATCTAAAACATGAAATCTTAAAAGGAAATGCATTTTGCAAAATTTGTTAGTAGTAAATAATTATTTAGGAGACAATTTGTGTTTTAATTAACAGATTAAAACCAGCAGAACTTTTTTTGCTTAGTAATTATTGGTTTCTTTAGTTGAAAATTAGCTATTGCTTATAACTTCCTTTCATCCTGAAAATATTTCACAAGTTCAAACAAATTTTGTTTCATTAGGTGAAGGCAGCTGTGTGCCAAAGCTGAAATCGAGATGACTCCTCCAAAGAGTATTTTAATGACCCCTGGAACAAGTTCAAACAGCATAGAAACAAATCTCTCTAAAGACTCACCTCAGAGAAAAACAACGAAGTCCAAAAAATCATCTGTGGTGAACAAGACTAGCGATGATTATCGTCGGCGAAGGGAACGAAACAATCTTGCCGTGAAGAAGTCTCGTAACAAGAGCAAGATTCAGACACAGGAGACTCTGGACCGGGTACAGAAGTTGAAAGCTGAAAATGAAATGCTTGAAGTGAAAATTAAAATTCTTTCAAAAGAGCTAAGTTTTCTAAAAGATCTGTTTTTAGCTCATGCAGGGAATGCTCATGGAGGTAACCTTGCTGCTGTTAATTTGAAGACCTTGAACAATGAAACAGAGACAGGTACAAAATCACCCACACCAGAGGTGTAATAGAAAATATTGATTATTCTCTTTCTATATTCAGATTTCTTTCTTTTCCCCTCTCCCTCCTGCACACATACATACATAAACGTGTTTCTGTTTTTACCATTTTCAAATTAACATGCTTAGTGTGTGTGTGTGTGTACTTCGAGTGTTTATTTTCAGGTGATGTTTTGCCCACTATAACGTCTACTCTTTCTGCTTTGTGTGTACCATAGTCAGGGACTATTTTATTTGTGGTTCTTTATAAGAGCTATGCTATTATATTGTTTAAAATATTTTTATTGAAACTGCTATTAGTTACATTTGTACTTTATACTCGGCACATTGTCTTCTAATACATTATTTTGTGTGTTTACTTACTTGGCAGTCAATTCCAGTTGTATAATATTTCAGTTAAGTTTGTGTTTATTTTAAATTACTGTGAGGGGCAAAATTAGGCACAATTTTTTTTCAGGAGTTTTATGTTGAAATGTATCATAAGCTTTATATGAATCACACTGTCTATTAAACATTAATATTGTATTTATTTTAAGCTGTTTAAGTAAATATCTGGTTTACTGTGTAGCCAGTTTTAACCGTTTTGTTTTAAATTTAACTTCTTGTACCTGTGTGGTTTAGACTGCTCATTAAAATAGTACAAAGTTGTTTAGCCACCAAATTTAATATACCAAGATATCAGGTTTGTTCAGCTACTTTTTTGCCATCAAGAAAAAGCTTTCAGTATAACCATATCTGACTTTAGTTCTGCAAGCTATATTTGGCTTTACTTACAGTGTTCCAGAATGAGAAAAGAATTTTGCTCACGTTCTGCCATTAGTCTTACATTCTATAAAGCTTAACAGTTTCTATTCCAACATTACAATACAAATACTTTAGGTTTTATTTTATTGAAAAGTAACAACTTTTGAAGAAATTTTATGAAAACTTTCTTATTATGTAGAGTTTTTGATGGTCTGTTTTCTATTTGTTTGAAAGTATACTTTTTTTTTTGAAATAGGTTAGACACTGAAACCATAATGGCTAAATATTTTTATATACTTAGAGATGCTTGTATATTTAATTATTTTGAATGATTCTAATGTCAAAACTTCTAGGTGTAAATCATAGTTGAACAGATCTTCCACACCAACAAAGAAATAATTTATAGATCAACTAGATCAAGACTGTTGTATAATTTATAGTTGTATTTTTAAGAAACAAAACTTGCAGTTTAATTAGAACATGTCATGCAACTAGATCAAGACTGTTGTATAATTTATAGTTGTATTTTTTAAGAAACAAAACTTGCAGTTTAATTAGAACCTGTCATGCAACTAGATCAAGACTGTTGTATAATTATGTTTTACAGTCATGAGAAATTGAAATTTCTTATCCTTTTTTATTCAAAATGGATACTAATTAAGTTCTGTAAAATTAATACAAGATATACAACAACTTGTTTTTCATATTATTAGCTACAAGTATTCTGTTTGTGATGGAGACTCAGTTTTAATATCTCATGTAATTTTCACTCACCAAGATTGTTCTGAATGGCTTAATGGTTCCATTTTGGGTCACCTTAAAGAGGAGGTATATGTATTACTATCTGCAGTTATCATTTTTAAACATTCTTCTGACTAGCCGCCCTGATGAGCCCTGATATTGGGCGAAACTTGTGTCGGTGGTTGTCGAGAATTTTCAGTAGTTGCTATTAGGGTTTTGGGCAATTAGAGCATGAATAGAACCTTATTTGTAATTTTTCAATAATATTTATTCCATATACCAGTGTTAAATATCTTAATTTTTCTATCGACATAAAATCCACTGTTCTAATAAAGTGCTATGCAAATAATTGTGAAATGCTGCTTGCTACATTGATTGTGTATGTTTACATATCAATGAAATAAAAATGTTGTGAACTGGACATTACCAAATGCTGTGAATATATTCAGGTCCTTTCCTCAAGTTGAAATGAGAATTTATTTACCAGAAATTCTAGCAATCAAGATTATTTGGTGTTTATATAGTATCAAAATATGATCAAACTTTGTAAGTAGGTTGAATGACCTTTGTAACGTTATGATATATTTTGCTTTTTAAAACTTTGATCTATTAAACAATGTTGATTATCTTGTGTGAGAGAGAGAGATTTTTTAGAATATAAACTGGTAGTATTGGTAAATAGCACATTATCTTGCTACTAAATTGACGACAGGACCTAAAGTTTCATTCATCTTGTGGTATCTTTCGGTGTACGTTTTTGTTAAACAATTTTGTCCATCAGTCTTAACATGTTTAAGAATTTTTAGGACCTATTCAAATACTATGAGAATTTGCAGTAAGTTTTGGCATTTAATTTATTGACGTCTGCACGTTCTTCTGTGTAAAACGTTAGATGTCTACTGAACTAGTTGATAAAATAATCCACCTTTATCTTGTTTTTAAATATTAATGTTGATATTGGAACCTCTTATTTTAACAGTACACAGTTACCAACACTAATACTTCACTCACTAAAGTGTGTGATTAATATAGAGGAATGTTATATCCTTCCAAAAACAATGCATGTGTGACAGAATATTATTGCTAATACGAGATTTCTGATAACGTTACGATGTCATCTTATGATTTAAACGTGAAGTTACACTACCTTTAAAAAGCCTAACCTGAAACAAAATAAAGATATAGAGAGAAAAGGAAAGTTTTTGTTACTAAAACGTGTATACTCTTCAGTTTATAAACCAGGTACATAAGATTTCAACTCTCCCTGTAATCTTCACTAAGAAACTACTTCCATACACATTTCCCTAGTTTCAGCTGTACATGTGCTTTCTCTATCTGCCATACTCTCAAACGTGTTATCGAACACTAAACACCCTGTTGACGTAGGTCAGGCATATCGGTATGGGGTCCCTTTAGTGTTAGTTTAGGGTTAAGACAGTAGTGAAAATTGGCCATGACTGTTCAACTTAAGATTCTTGTTTGTTTGTTTTGGAATTTCGCATAAAGCTACTCGAGGGCTATCTGTGCTAGCCGTCCCTAATTTAGCAGTGTAAGACTAGAGGGAAGGCAACTAGTCATCACCACCCACCGCCATTGTTTCATTATGTTGGATATTTTTTGTTGGATGTACAAAAATATAATTAGTTAGTTTAATGGAATTATGGTTCTGTAGGGTCTGACCTTAATCCAGTTAGTTTTTGTTCTTTGTGGCTAGTATTTGAGAACTGTTTTTAGGCCAGCTTCCTCTCAAGTTTTTATTGGAGGAAATATGCATCTTAAGTGTGTTGCTAGGTTTGTACGGAAATGGAGGACACGATTTTTCAAAATTGTCACAGATATGTAGGTAGTAATATTAAGGGAGTGGAAACTTAACACATAGAAACACACATGGAAATTTTGTTAATTAAACTGATAAATCTACATGTTTTAACTGAATCCACTCAACCATCTTTAGAGGGAAATTGCCATCATTTCGTAGTTACATATGTATTTAAAATAACCCAGTCATCACACATTTACAAACTTGTTAACGTTAGCTTGCAAAGTCACGAATGCATGCAAGAAAAAGTAGTTTAACTTTTAATCCTACAGGTTGGATGTAAAATCGCTTGCAAACTAGATTTGAAGTTGTATCATTGTCTTGTTCCTAAAACTGCTCGTACCCGTTTTAACCATTCTATCCCAATAATTTCAGGAACGTTAGGGTTTTAAAAACTTGGTGAAGCCTAAAAACTGTCACTAAACCTAAGTTAACCGAATGTTTAATATTATATACACATACTGCAGCAACTGATTTTTTGGTATTTAGTGTACTTGATTTACAATCTGCGGGTCGCAGGTTCGAGTCCCGTCACCAAACATAACTTTTTTTTTTATCCGTGAAGGGGTTATAACGTTACGGTAAATCCAACTTTTTGTTGGTTAAAAAAGTAATTCAAAGGTGGCAGTGGGTTGTGGGTGATTAGATGTCCTCTCCAAGTTAGAAATGAGACTAGAGGGAGTGCACATCGCTCTTTAATAGATTTGTGCAAAATTCAGGGCAGACAGACAGACCTTTCCCTTTTTACAAGATCTTTAACTCGTGTAGCTGAGGGTCATTTATTTTGCATGGTGTAAACATTATAGTTGCTACATACAGAATTTTGTAAATACTGCATTTTCTTTTGCTTGCAACACCATTGCCTTTAAAACACCTATTTTTGATAAAATAATTTAAAAGAAGAATAAAAAATTAAGCTTGTAAATAATTCTGCTATTGTAATAATAATAATGTTAAGAAAATTGTGGAATATCCAAATTTGTTTGTAGTTAAGCATAAAGCTACACAATGGGCTATCTTTGCTCTGCCCACAACGGTTATCGAAATCCAGTCTTCAATGTTGCAAGTCAACAGATACGCCACTGAAAGAAAAATATCTGCATAAAAGAAACACCTTTATGATATTCGTTTGAATGCGAGTAAGTTATATTGTTAATTTGTTCAGTGGTCTCTTTCAAACTGACTGGCTCATTACAAACTGTTTACTCATATTCGTAACTAAAATATTCGTATATATATATACCCTGGTTCAGTTTACTAATTTTAACCTGTTGCGCCATCTAATTATCATCTAAATTAAATGGACTAACTGTCCATTCATAGTTTTTGTTTTTTATAGCGGCTTCGTTTTCTGACTCATTGATATGCTGATAACACAACCTCTCGTCCTTTATCATCAGTGACCGTCTTGTAGCGGGGTGCATCCTCCTAGGTAAATGATTGAGTGAATCCATGACGACCATCAGGAAATACTTTTGTCAGGACCTTTCAGCAGGTGGAATTTTGCAAGCAAATTATTATCTAAGCTATCCAGTTGGCTGTTCTCTCACCGATGTACCTCCAAAAGACTATCACATGACCCCCCCCCGAATTCTGTAATCCGCATAACTGATTTATCTATTACAATGTATGGCTCTTTCAAAAACATGTATCACCAGGGCTCAGCAAGAAGTCTGATGGCTTATAATGCTAAAAACCGGGTTTTGATACTCATGATTGGTATAGCGCAGGTAGCCCATTGTGTAGCTCAATGCTAATAACAAACAAACCAAACACCTACCCAAACTTGGAATTTTTGTCCATTGTGAAAAGAACTGTCAATCACCTCGATGAAATCCAATCTTATTAGCATTAATATCAGAGCGACTTTTCATTTTATCAGAAGTTGATATAAGCCATTTCCGAGTAAAGCCACTTGTGACATCTTTATTCTTCAGATATACAATATCCCTTTCAATCGTCAGACCCTAAGACTTGGTTCCACTATGTTTCTGTCACTAGATGTAAATTTATTGCTAATAAATACTTCTCAGTGGTACAATTACCAATCTTCTTGTTATCATAGGTAATTGAACTTGTGTTGCACTAATGGCCATGTAAATTGCATGAATTTCCTAGTCATAGACTGTATAACTAGTCATAGCTAGTTGAAATCACCCTTATCTCGCAACCACATTTCTGTACAAAGTCATTTACCAATATGCATTTATCTTCGATGTCAGTTAAGTCCTGATGAATTCATGATTGGTAGAACTCACGTGGATTTGAAGAATAAATGTCATCATCAGAGCCAAGCACACATCAAATAATAAAAGTTAAGTGAAATATGGATGGGGAATGTACAATGTAAAGCTGTACAGCTCGGAACATCGGAAGTATTCACGAAGTCTACACGAATTAAAATGGATTCCACCATTAGATCTTAAGAAAGAATAATAGCACGTGCCAGTTGACAAAAAGAGGACAAATACGACAGCCTTTACTGAAAAAAAAAGGACTGTGACAATTTGTTGAGTTTCCCTATAGATTATGTACTGTACTTGTTATATTTCAATGTTTAATAAAATGTATTCTGTCTAAACACTACATCGCAATCTCATACCAATTTACTTCGATCACATAATATCACATGGGAAAATACCTGATAATGCTTAAATTCTCTATCAGTTGGGGAAAGAGAGCCTTAAGTTGACTCTACAGAAGTGCGAATTGTTCCACCAAGAGGAGAGTTTCTTAAAGCTTTCAATCAGTAGAAAGAGGGTGTCTATAGATTCAGTGAAAATTAACTCAGCCCATAATTGACCAACACCAAAGAACTTGCACGAGGTAAGAATTTCCTGGGATGTGGTCTCATTTTTATTGTTTGTAGTGTTCCTCTGACACAGGTCATCCTCTACACAAACTACCTGAAAAGCTAAACAGTTTTTATTGGACAACTACTAACCATAAAAAAATCAATAAATTGAAAAAAAAAAACTGCTTTTGGAGATCCACTCGTTTTAAATAAATATTTAGTGATTCTACAGTGGGAACAACGTTGTCACAAATAACACAGAAAAAAAAAAATTTCTCTTCCTGGAATAAGACAATGAAAGCAATGCAAATGGACATCGGGAAATGTGGGGGTCAAGGCCTTCCACTGTCATTGACAAGTTATTGTATAGAAGAAAAGAAGCCACAAACAACACATCGTCACTAGTGTTAGGGTATGCGTTTTTTGTTGGTTCTTTTAATAGGAAAAGCCATATCTAGTTATCTGCTGTGTCTGCCGACAGGAATCGAACCCCTAATAAAAGCTTTGTAAATTCGGAGACTTATCGCTGTCCCTGCGGGTGAACACTAGTGTCCGGGAGAGAAAAAGTACCATTGGACATTCTGTACTCTCACTTGGAAAATATATATTTTACGAAATCAAAGAAGATTTGTATCATATACGACTTTAACAGAGAAAGACATAAATAAATTAGAGACAGAATAAAAAGTGAAATTATGTTGCTAACGTTAATAAAACTGGACTCCTTCAAGGTGACAATGCATGGTTGCAAATTCCCTGCCGCACGAAAGGACGAACTTGAAAGTTAAAACAGGTGCTAGGAGGGGCTATATGTTTTACTATAGTACGAGTTACAGAATCCAAAAGGATAGATGATCCAAGCTAATTTTGAACTGAAGATGAGACGTGAAAGTACCAGAAGTTGTAACTATACGAGTTTGATATTGTACCATAATAATGTATCTAAATTTTATTACACACAGGTTCTTACCTAATGCCATAGGCAGCGAAAAGAGAGATGGTCACTCACACACACATGAAAGTATGGTAATATAATTATTATATTTTTACATCAATGGGGGAAGACAGTAAAACTGCCCTTGACGTTAGCGTTCCTACCCCCAGTATGATATTTAAACATAAATACTAATATCTTTAAGTATTGGTATCCTAAGCCTAACCTTGTGCTGTTAGTATAGTTGCCATCTTCCAACTTTTCTTGCTAGTAACCCTAACCATAGTAAGTCTCATACAGTGGAGGTAATACAAGTACTTTAGCCCACCTACATAACGTAAAATTGTTCAAATAAGCAATTTTAATTATTTCCACTATAATAAAACTTGGAAATTAGTTTGTATTGTAAATATTATAATTTCATTTGTGTCACTATTTTTAAGTTTATGTAGATACTTTTATATTTATTATAAAGTAACGTTTTCGTCAAAGCCGATAAAAAACGATTTTTGTACGGATATATTTTTGTTAATTTCGAACAATTAATATTGCTACAGATTTTATAATATCTAATTTGTGGATGTATAATATCCTGTATGGTATTTGTTGGTACATAACTGTTTGAAGAGGGAAGTCCATAAGGGTTTATGGCGCGGCATGGCTAGGTGGGTTAAGGTACTCGACTCGTAATCCGAGGGTCACGTGTTCGAATTCCCGTCACACCAAACATACTTGCCTTTTTAGCCGTGGGAGCGTTATAATATGACGATCAATGTAGCCCAAGAGTTGGCGATGGGTGATGATGACTAGCTGCCTTCTCTCTAGTCTTACACTGCAAAATTAGGGAAGGCTAGCATAGATAGCCTTCGTGTAGCTTTGCGCGAAATTTAAAAACAAACCATAAGGGTTTGCGAAATTATTTCTTTTACGATATATATTAATATAATTATTAATTATTTTATATCTAAATAATGTACTTTATATTATTAGCTATGGATGGGTTTTCGACTTACACAACTGTGGGGCCCCAGTGGCTCAGCGGAATGTCTGTGGACTTACAACGCTAAAAACCGGTTTTCGATACCCGTGGTGGGCAGAGCACAGATAGCCCATTGTGTAGCTTTGTGCTTAATTCAAAACAACAATAACACAACTATGGAATAAAGGTTACTAGTGTAATTGCTTATTGCAGAATTATTAATACTAAGTAAATCACCAATATGTCTATATGTTAAGGAAAATAATTCCGGATTTATGAAATTATTTGAAATTTATTTTCACAATAATAAAAATACAAATTAACAACACAACTTGAATTATTGTGAGTGTTCTTATAGCAAAGCCACATCAGGGTATCTGCTGTGTCCACCGAGGGGAATCGAACCTCCGATTTTAGGGTCGTAAATTTGTAGACTGAACTAAAATAATTTTACCCCATCTATCGTTTCTTTATAAATTTGCTCATTTAAATGAATATAATTATTATATAAGAACTAAATATGTTATTCATATAATTCATAGAAAAAAATATGATTTTCTACTTTTAGAGGTAGACTAATAAAAACTCACCTATTAACTAATTTAAATCATCAATACCAAATCATAAAATGGTGTAATTGTAAATGTTTTATTAACAAAACTGAACATGTTCTTTTAATTATTAGCAGTAAGAGTTTGGTTTTATAAGTAGATCAATAAGAAAGATAATATCATTAGTAGATAAACACTTTTATCGGCAGATATTAGATATTCCACGAGGCTTATTTTTCAACATGTGTTTCTAATGTATATTTTTTATTGTTTAAAAAATAAATTTATAAATAACTTAATAAACCTGAAATTATTTTCTTTAAAATATATATTTATTCATGATTTAATTAGTTTAATAATCTAATAATAAGTGGCTTCGCATGGCCTTGGGATTAAAGCTCTCAACTCACAATCTGACAGTTGCGACTTCAAATCCCCTTTACTGAACATAATCATTATTTCAGCCGTGTGTAGACTATAACGTAACGGTCAATACTGCGTAGTAGTTTGTAAAAGACTAGTCCAAGAGTTAGTAGTGAGCTGTGGTTTACCTTGTAAAGCAGCGTTTTCCAAACTATGGGCGCCGACGGATGTTTGAACTTTTTCGAGGGAAACTCAACTATATCGACATCTGTCCAACATCGCGCGAACCACTAGCTCGAGGTAGTTCACAGTTTTAACATTACATCGCGCTACATTCCGTCAATGACATTCTCAAATGTTTGAGAACTGTTTTTATTTACTTGTACTTTCAGCTACGCCAGTAACTTCTCGAACTTTCTCGTTTCTTAGATTTTGTATATATATGGCCTGGCATGGCCTAGCGCGTTAAGGCGTGCGCTTCGTAATCTGATGGTCGCGGGTTCGCGCCCGAGTCGCGCCAAACATGCTCGCCCTCCCAGCCGTGGAGGCGTTATAATTTGACGGTCAATCCCACTATTCGTTGGTAAAAGAGTAGCCCAAGAGTTGGCGGTGGGTGGTGATGACTAGCTGCCTTCCCTCTAGTCTTACACTGCTAAATTAGGGACGGCTAGCACAGATAGCCCTCGAGTTGCTTTGTGCGAAATTCCAAAACAAACAAAAGATTTTGTATATAAATGCCTGTAGACTCTTCGGTTCCATCAGTAATCGAAATAACTGAAGGGTGTTGTGATCAAGTGTCTGCGAAGTCTAGCGAAGTTCAGTGAATTATTTTGTTGATTTTTAGTCCTTGTGCATAAAAATGGAAAGAATTTTGAACATTAATGAGAAGTGTGGGAGTGATGAAAAGATGGGTGAACCACAGACCAGTGGTAAAGTTATGAAGAAACGGAAACATGACAATAGTTATCTAGATTTTGGTTTTACTTCAGTAGATGTCAATCATGAAGAGTGTCTGCAGTATGTATTATGTCTAAAAGAGTTGTCTCCAGAGTGCATGCTTCCAAGTAAACTAAAACACCACTTAGAGACCAATCATCATAACATGGCTGATAAATCCCCGTGTTTATTTTTACCAGAAAATTAAAAAGAATTGAAAGGACAAAAAGATATATTTTTGAAATTAGCATCAATACAGAGAAATGGTTTTTTAGCATCCTACAAGATGGCATATAGAGTCGCGAAATTTAAAAAGCCTCACACTTCACAGAAGAACTGATTTTAGCGACTGCAGTGGTTATGGTGAACACTATGGTTGGTGAATCTACGGCAAGACTGCTTTCAAAGATGCCTTTTTGGAACAATACTATCAGTCGTAGAATTCAACACGTGGCCAAATACCTCAACAATCAGCGAATTGAAAAAAATTAAAAGGGAAGGAATTCGGGTTACAGCTAAATGAGGCAACAGATAGTAACAAGGATGTTCATTTGATTTACTACACACGGTTCATGGATGGTGACAAAATTGTGGGAGACCTACTCTTTTGTAAAAGTATCACTGCAGGTATAAAGGCTTAAAACTTGTTTGAAATCCTTGAGACTTGTGTGAAAACAACTTAGATTGGACTAAGTGTGTTGGCGTCTGTACTGATGGTGGTCACTCTATGTCCGGCTCTTATGGAGGATTGTAGGCACTCATATGAAGCAAAGCCCTTGATGCACTGTGGCCCATTGCGTAATCCACAGGAAAGACCTTGTGTGAAAGCGCACGAGTCCTCCACTGAACCTAGTCCTAGAAATTGTGTTGCAAGTGGTGAACTTTATAAAAACTCGACCACAGAAGGCGAGGTTTTTAAAAACTGTGCAAGGATATGGGGTATGAGCACAAACCTTTGTTGTACTACTGTAGCTCTCGATTACTCTCCCGTGGGAATGTACTGTCCCGTGTATTCAAGTTACAACAGGAACTCTACTTTTATCTAGAAGAAGAACACAAATGTACTAGAAACTTCTTGGATTTTTTGTCAAAATTAGCATACCTGTGTGATATGTTCGAAAAACTGAATGCGTTGAATCTCTCTCTGTGGGGAAGCAACACGCACATTCTGAAACTCGCAGAGAAGGTTGCACCCTTCAGAAAAAAAGTTTATACTATGGAGAAGAAAAATGAATGAAGATGATGATAAAGACTGTTTTCCTCTGTTGCAGCAGTTTGTTACATCCAATGAAGTTGATTTAACTGATGAACTGAAATCTGTTTTTGAGGAACACCTCACACAGCTCAGTGACTGGTTTGAAAATTACTTTACGAAAGATATGGAGAAGTTTGCGTGGATCCAAGACTCATTCAAGGCTAAGGCCCCATCTGAATTTACCTCTGCAGAAGAAGAAAAACTTATTGAGCTGTCTTGTGACAAGACTTTAAAAACAAAACTTTAACAGCATTGAACTAACTGGGTTTTGGATATCAGTGAAAGATGAATATCCGCTGCTAAGTTCTAAACCTCAGCGAATCCTAATTCCATTTGCGACATCACATATCTGCAAAGCTGGGTTTTGACGGTTGCTGCAACAAAAAGCAATTACCGGGCAAAAATCAATGTAGAACAGGAAATGAGGGTGGTGGTGTCCAATCTGATTCCTAGATTTGAGAAGTTGTACAGTGCCCAACAGACGATCACATCCAGTTAGTAATTGTTGTTATTTGAAAATGAAGTAAAATATTGTTTTTACTTTACATTTACGTGTATGATTATTTCAATCGGCTACTTAGTTGTTAAGACATAAATACTTAAGTTTTAAGTTGTTTGGACCAAAGAACTTATTAAACGGAACTATTAAGTTTTTCTTTTTGCCTACGAGCGCCGTGAATCGAGAGTGTTGGGGACACGTTGTTATAGACTATCACTGGTAAATTGGGGACGGCCAGCGCAAATAACTTTTATGTGGCTTTACTCGATATTCAAATCAAATCAGTTTAGTAATAAGTAATTACACTTCTAACATTACTCTTACAGTTCTCTAAATCGAGGACATATCCATGACAAATACCAAAGCACATTATTTAGATAATTTTAGTAATTTAGTAATTTAGTAATTTTATTGACATATATATCGTTTCTTTTATCGTATACATATGATAAAAGAAACGATTTCTCAATTTAAATGTATCGACTTTCCTCTTCAAATATGGGCCAGGCATGGCCAAGCGTGTTAAGGTGTGCGACTCGTAATCCGAGGGTCGCGGGTTCGCATCCCGGTCGCGCCAAACGTGCTCGCCCTTTTAGCCGTGGGGGCGTTATAATGTTACGGTCAATCCCACTATTCGTTGGTAAAAGAGTAGCCTAAGAATTGGCGGTGGGTGGTGATGACTAACTGCCTTCCCTCTAGTCTTACACTGCTAAATTAGGGACGGCTAGCACAGATAGCCCTCAAGTAGCTTTGTGCGAAATTCAAAAAACAAACAAACCTCTTCAAATAATAATATATCAACAACTTCCATACAGAATATAATAAATTCACAACTTCTTGGGTATTGTAAATTTACAGCAATATACAATTTTTAATATAAATATATTATTAAAAATGTATTTTAAATGGCTTTGATTGTTAAAAAATCAAAAATATTTTAAATTATTTTATAATAAATATGAAAAGGTACACACCGGAGATTCTAATTAACCCGAATTCCTGGGTCCCGTACGCACGAGAATGGGTTGGGACGAATGAAATTTAGTCTTCCATCCGTTACCGAATACGCACTGCAAAATGCTTCATACGCAAGGCAAACATAAGTACATGTTTAGAACTTTATACAACAAGAAACTACACAGCATGCAATTTATACACAACTATCAACAGTTAACTTCTAACAAATTTTATCAATGACCATAAATTGCACGCAAACCGTCGTTAATGTATCACATGCTTAAGAATCCTTTCACCACCGACAAGTCAAACTGCGCATGTCACAATGATTCACAGAGTTACATTCAAGAGTTAATTGTGCTATTTTATTATCAATGTATATGAATAAAATCAACATCATAACGTGGATAATAATTTAAAGTTAAGCATTATTTAAGTTTTAAGTTCTTAATTTTATAAAGAAAAAAATTCATTCTTCCCCAGATTGAGAATTGTGACGTTTGTTATCTGTCTTCTTTAATGTTTCTACCATCCCTCAGAGAAGTATGGAATTTTATATGAGTTATTTACAACGTTGTCATCGCTCAAGTAAATCATAAACTACATAGTCTTCAATCTTATTAAGTTACAGAGTAATAAATTAGAAAATCAGACCTCTATTGCCATACCCATTTTTCACATCATCTCTGTTAGAACTTGCTAATAATTTTCCCTAGCATTTAATACTATATTGCTTTATAACCACTAGAAAGCAAAAGCTTTTCTCTCTCGAATGACGTATTATATTGTCTTTTGTTAGCAGAGAATTGTCTATATTCCTTCAAGTTCAAACTTTATTTCCACAAAAAATACATTAACGAGATTAGCTGAATTTGTAACGGCTTTTGTCGCACAATTAGAAAGCCAGAGAAACTGTGATAGTTATGGAACCTTGTTTCTTTTTTGCAAGTTTTTATTCTGTGTTTTTGGTGCGTTGTTTAATGCAGTAGTACCATTACTATAAGAAGTAGAGTTAAGTTTTATCAACAGTTGATAACAAAAAAAAAAAAAACTCAGGTAAGTACTTTATTTATTGTTTTTTTATTGTTATTCTTTATTCGTTATTATAAAAGTAATTAACAAGTAAAATTTTTAAATTAGATCAAATAAAATAAATTATAATTACAACTTTTTATGATATACACTCGTGAATACTCTATGTGTTATGTAATTTGATAATATAATGTAATCTGTACGTTCTCCACCTGACTTGCAAATTATACGGCGCGAATAGTAGTAAGATACGGTTCAAAGGGCAATAAAGTTTTTGCACAAATTACTGTATACTGTTTCAAGTCTTAAGCTGCTATGAATAAACAATTCTGGTTTTCTTTTACAATGTACAATATTTTCCAGAAAGAAAAGAGGGGAATTTAGAATTATTTACTTTTTTTTCCTGATGGTTACGAGGTCGATTCAATTAACTGACCTCATACAGTTAGAGCGAAATAAAAAATAGATAAATATAAAGTTTTCTGAAAAAGAGATATCTATTTAAGATATTTTATAGGTTATGCAAATAATATATGAAAATTTTCAGATGAAATGTGTTTTTAATCTTATCATGAAAATTACATTGCATTAATAAAGGAAAACAACATGCAGTATAAATTGTAAATAAAGTTTTTTATTTACAATGTTGACTTTTACTTTTTTATTTTTCTAATTCATTAAATTCTACCTAAGGAACCCTTGAAAACCTTACGGAAACTCTTGAAAAACAATAGCTGAGATTCTGGGACACTCGCACATAGAAATAATTTCTAAAATGTATTGTTGGGGAAATAATTAGATTATTGTTTATTTGAGCAATTTAAATCTTACATAGATGGCTAATGTACTTGTATCAACTTTCCTATATAAGACTTGCTACGGTATGAATCTCTTCAGAACCACTGAAGATCCAGATACTGGTATGAAAGAGTGTAGGATGGGAGTTGTACAAATCTAATAGCAAAAGGTTTAACTTAATATATTCGTATTTTGCAGCTCTATATTTCTATCAAAACAACATACTGGGGATTGGAATTCTAACTATAAGGACAATTTTGCTGTTTTCTCCCTTTGAGGTATAGCCCTTTAGTTATTATCTTTCTTACTTCTTTTTATCAGTAATCACCTTCTCACTTCTGGATGCAGACAGTAAATGGTGTTAAAGATGTGGGACATTGTGAGTTTGAGCACTCACATCTATTCTTTTCTCTCTCATTCTTTTCTAAACACATGAGGTCGCCAAAATTGAGATTAAATCATATAGACGGTGTACCCGAAACACAACCTGGGTATTACTTTTGCTAGTACCTCAAACCAAGGTGCATTATGTAATGACACGCCCAATGAATTTTCCTTTGGTTTGGAATATTTATTTCTTGGCTGCGTTGTGTTTTGTTTTCATTGATTTATTCATTTAGTTTTATTTTCTTTCTCTACAAAATTAAAAATATATTAAGTATTCAAATGTGTTATTTACTTAGCAGATAAAATATTCAAAAACAAACTTATAGAGTAGTTTCTTTTCATGAAGGGGCCAAAGTCCGTCTGGAACGTCACTACTATACAGTAGTACATTGTAAGTCAGTAGACGCTAAAATGACATCACATAAGAGACACTTAACATTGCAGTTTTTACTGTCATAACGTCAGTGAAACGAGCACACGCCATGAATCACGAGAATAATTATGCACTCTGTAAGATAACACAGCATGGCATATGAAATTCAAAAGCAAAAAATAAAAATATTTATTAATCTTAATTGTAGTTTTACTCACTCCTTAAAAAATACTTTTTGTGACCAGTGGCGGCGCCAAGTGGGGCTTGGAGGGCTTGAGCCCCACAAAAAATGAGTCAAGCCCCATACCCTCAACCCCCCAATATTGTTACCTACATATATTCATAAAATATGGAAAACACAATCGTCGTTGTTGCTTAACAATTAACATCAAAGAGACATAGATCTGTAGAACTCAACGTCTTCATTAAGACGGAAGTATGTGTCATGCGTCCCATCGAAACGTACTAAATGCACTGAAGCTCATGTGCTGTATTGCTGCTCCCTGTGTAATGCCATTCTATTTTGAACTTTGACGGAGATTAGACAACCACGTTGATTTCAAGCTACAACAGATCATCAGGGATTTTACTTGATAAACCAAAAGTTTCACAGGTATTTATTCATTAATATCATTTATCTTTTATTAAAAAGTAAAACATAGCATGCATGTATAAGTGTATTGTGTATAGGTCAAAACTATGAAGCATTTAGCTGGTGTTGTGTCCTCTGTGAGATCATTTTGCATTGTATATCATCCATCTAAAATTGTACTGATGATTGTGGCATACACTTAAAATTGTGACTTACAATCCAATTGATGTTATACTTATGATCAGATAATAACCTTACATGTTAACTGGCCAAATAATATTTCTAAACAATTATAGAATGAATTTTGAAATTGTCTTTGGGCTATTTAGAAGTGCATAATTTAATGTAATGTAGTAGTTACATTATTATAACAGGTGCTTGTCACACTTATGATAATAAGAACAATATCATAATCACAGTTTGGCCTGGATATTGAATGGTCATAGTAGCACCAAAACATCATGTCTAAATTGCAGTTGACCTTCACAGAAAGGCTGGTTTCTTCATAAGTTCACATTATTCATACAGGCCAAACTGTGATTGTGATATTGTTCTTATTATCATAAGTGTGACAAGCACCGCCTCGAACGCCTTAAGCGTATGATCACTGAGCCGCTGACCATGGTGTACGCTCTGCATACGGCTAACGATCGGCTCAGCCCAACTGAGATCCAGATGCCAGCTGCACGACCCCCCACTCACTCCCATTAGCTGCCCACAGTTTTACAACATGCCCTATCAAAGCTGTGTTTGTGTTCCTTAGTTAGCCCTGTAATTTTACAGTATCACGACCCTCTAATTAAGTATTTGTGTTATATGGTTAAAGATAAACACTTTTTCTAATAGTATTTCACGGATATGTTCTGGATGCCAGGAGACACACCTTTTATGCCATCATAGACAGGATGCTCAACGAGCTGAACAGAAGATTCTCCTCTGATGCCTGCAGTGTTCTGATGGGTGCAATTACATTGAACCCCAAACACTCCACATTTCTGGACAAGCAAGCACTCTTAGGAATAGCAGCAAACTATAGTGTGGCAGAGGATGATCTCACAGTGGAGGTCCACCAGTTGAACCGGCTAATTGCCAGGAAGAAAGACAAGGGGCAGGAAGTATCCACAACATTGGAGCCTGCAACCATACTGGAGCCATATAAGGATGCCTTCATGGATCTCCACAGACTTGTATGCATCGCTGTGACCCTGCCTGTCACTTCAGCTACTTGTGAGAGAAGTTTCTCATGTCTGAAACTTCTCAAGACATACTTGCGCAACAGCAGTGGTAACAACCGCACCAGCAACCTCGCTGTCATATCAGTAAACTCCAGGAGGACAAAACAACTCGATATTGATACTGTTATAGACACATTTGCTGCCAGTCACCAGAACAAGCGCATTGTTTTGAAGTAATATTGACTATAAACTCAACATGATGAAATATAGTTAGCCTGATTGTGACCTTACTTTTCCTCAGAGTGTATTAACTTCACATGGGATAATTCGTTTCTGCTATGTAAACTATGTCTTTATGTTATATTTCTTTTAATTTGTAGCTTTACTCTTAATGGTATATTAAATGTTCAATCTAAGCTAATCTTGATTTTCTTTATTATTATGCATTACCTTGGGTGGAATTTAGGTGAGCTTTCTCTTTTACATATACACATATTTTCATAAACAGATTATTTCTAATTTGTAATAATAAATTATTAATCAGAGTATGAGTTTCCAATGAAAGCTGCATTTAAAACGCAGTTTAAAATAGCATACCTTTCTGAAATGTACCTTGGTATTTACATTATTATAATTTACCATCTATACTTCATATTGACAGCATTTTGGGAAGCCCCTCCACAGTTTACCTCAGCCCCACAACGAAAATATCCTGGCGCCGCCACTGCGATTCGTGACTCTGCAGAAGTACATTCAATATACCATGCCATCCTGCCAGTACAAAATGAAATTATGAAAAACGGGTATATTGTAATATATTTATTAAATCTTATTGTAGTTACTTCCACATTACTTGTTTATAACGTGTAATAAATTTTAGAACTGAAGTAAATTTTCATTATAATGCAAAAAAAACAACAACAACAAACCTTTCGTTAGTTGCTGAGGGATTATATTTTATAGTAATCGAAAAATATTGAAGACTTTAAGACAAATTTTGTTTGTTTGTTTTGGAATTTCGCACAAAGCTACTCGAGGGCTATCTGTGCTAGCCGTCCCTAATTTAGCAGTGTAAGACTAGAGGGAAGGCAACTAGTCATCACCACTCACCGCCAACTCTTGGGCTACTCTTTTACCAACGAATTGTGGGATTGACCGTAACATTATAACGCCCCCACGGCTAAAAGGGCGAGCACGTTTGGCGCGACCGGGATGCGAACCCGCGACCCTCGGATTACGAGTCGCACGCCTTACGCGCTAGGCCATGCCGGGCCCCTTTAAAGACAAAAGGCAGAAGACTTTCGAAACGTCGTCCTTTACACTTGTGTCTCCACAACAGGTAGTTGCCGTCCATTCTACAAAGTTTCATCATGAATACTTTGCCTAAACAATCTATCAAAGAATGAAAATTATTTGTAAGCAACCATTAAATGTCTTTATGAGGTAAACCAGACAGTTATGTTTACCGCTTTTATTTTTTTTATTTTTTGGAATTTCGCACAAAGTTACTCGAGGGCTATCTGTGCTAGCCGTCCCTAATTTAGCAGTGTAAGACTAGAGGGAAGGCAGCTAGTCATCACAACCCACCGCCAACTCTTGGGCTACTCTTTTACCAACGAAAAGTGGGATTGACCGTCACATTATAACGCCCCCACGGCTGGGAGGGCGAGCATGTTTGGCGCGACTCGGGCGCGAACCCGCGACCCTCAGATTACGAAGCGCACGCCTTAATGCGCTAGGCCATGCCAGGCCTTACCGCTTTTAAAAACAGTTGTCTTGCAAAACGTTATTGTTATACCACACAGCCAAACAAGAGGCTTAGTGACTGTTACACGATTATATTTCGTTTTATCTGTTTGCTTCTTTTCGTTCCTTTAACAATAGTTCATAATATCATAGCACTTTTGCATTTTCTGTTCTATGGTCGCAGGCTCAAATCTCCATCACACCAAACATGCTCGCCCTTTCAGCTGTGGGGGCGTTATAATGTATCAGTCAATCCCACTATTCGATAGTAAAAGAGTAGCCCAAGAGTTGACGGTGAGTGGCGATGACTAGCTGCCTTCCCTCTTGTCTTAGACTGCTAAATTAGGGACGGCTAGCGCAGATAGCCCTGAGGAGCTTTGCGCAAAATTCAAACCAAACCACTCTGTTCTGTGAAATATATTTAATTTTAGTACATAATACAAATGCATGCTAATGTGATGTCCGATAAGAACTAGGTGAACCTGAATGTTTTTTTATTTTGTTTTTTCATTAATTCAAGTGAGAATTGAAACATTCACATTATTGGCAACTTCCTAGTTTTGGTTTTATATGTACTTCTAATAATATTCGGATGTTATTTTTATATTAAGTTACAAATACAGAGATAATTAACTTCTGAAAACCACCATTTTTGATGATATCAGCTGCTACTAATTTCTTTAGGAGACATCGTATTAAGAATGAAGTATTTGTACTTTGAGGCTTTAAGTTAACAAAAACGTTTTAGTTTTCTTGAATAATAAATTAAAATCTTTGAAGTATAAAGAAAACATCGTTTATTTATTGATCTACTGTTTGTATATCGAAGAGCCAGAATCATTAAAATAAATTACAGGTTAATTTATCTATTATTCTCAAAAAGTACAACTGTTGTGATGTGCCCGTTTATTATGCCCAGAAAATCACAATTTAATATCTTCTTTATCGAAAATGCTAAAAATATTAAAGTTTTTGCTACCATAAGTTGTTAAATTTGTTCAAAATAGATATTAAGGAAATAAACATTAATGTTAAATACTATTATTTTCGGGTTTAGAACTTTGAAAATCTGGTCAAGAGTTCAAGATTAAGATAAAACAGGTTAGTGAAATTCGAAATGTTTATGTGAAGAAATTAATAAAAGCGATTAATAAACGATAACTTGCTAGCATCATCTTAGCTACAGTATTGTCGTGCAAGCTCTAAATATGTTACCCATGATTCCCTGCTCCGGCCCACCCATCGATGATGAAGGCTTATCACCCAACGGCTGTGAAGCGAAGTGCGTGAGGTGCCGAACTATGGTTGATAGTTGTATCATTTACAGATGTGCTTATTTTATGTATTTCATGTGATGTTTGTGGACGATATTACTCAAGTAATTGACAGTTTGAAAAAACTTCAGTGATAATATGTACATGGGTTAATCCTTAGTCATCTGGCTTACGTCCGACTAACACTAACTAAGTAGGCTAAGCCCACTGTAGTTTGTTCCCCAGGGAAGAGCAGTCTTTCCCTCAATTTGTTGTTAGGCCTAACTAATGTGATGTCATGGATAATGGGTTGCTTCGGAAGTTCCAGTGCAAAAGGAGACGCCGAAGAAGATAAGCGACGAAAAGAAGCAAATAAAAGAATAGAGAAGCAAATTCAGAAAGATAAACAGATATATCGGGCTACACACAGACTTTTGTTATTAGGTTTGTATTGTGTCAAAAACTAAGTTATGTCTTCTACTCGCAAGTCTTAGTCATATTAATTTTAGTTTTGTGTTTCGATTATTGTTTTCAGCTGATGTATACCGAAGCTAGATGAAAATGTTTTTGAGTCTTTTTTAAATTAAAGTTATATTACATTATGACTACATCTATTAGTATAACATTTACATATTACTTTAGTTCAATTGCATTGGAAATGGGAAGTAACTTTTACGTGGTTCAACCCACAACATAGCTTAAGCCTTAATTAAACTTACTGTAAGAAAGATCTGTTTTTTTATTATATAAGTTGATGGAAAGAATAATATTTTAATAAAGACAAAAATACAAATAAACCATGTTCCATTTCAAGCTCAGTAAATTTAAGCTATCTAGTTTGTGGTGTACAATTACTGAATTATTATTTATAGTTGAATCTGAATATTTATTAGACATATCAGGTTATTGTGGGTGTGCTAGTTGTAGATTTAGCTAAACACAGTTTGTTAATGTACTGTAAAGTTAGAAAATGCTCATTAACATTGATTGTGAACATTGTATTCTAGGTAATATATAATTCTGTAAGTATTTTGAATGAACAGAAGTTTGTTTTTTAATCTTACTCTCAAAATGTTACAAGAGTGAATAATTTTTTCATGTAATTTTGTTGAATTTTACCAGAAAGATTTTCAACATTTTTAGTACATGTCTAGGTAAGTGCTCTAATTGTTTAATGAAAGCTAGAAAAATTATTGAGCTCTGTAAATGCTAAAAGAAAAACTAAATCAGGTATTTCAAAACTTTGGAAGGGATGCAAAGACAGCAGAGAAATAGCGTGAAGAGTGTTTTATAGTCATATCTTATAGTCTAGACAGAGAGTTGTTAAGACAGAAACGAGGAAGTGCAAAAAGTTTAGAAATATTTGAAGAAGTTGTATACACTAGGAATATTTGTTCAAGGATGCTAATGAACCTACAAAAAGGTATACCTACACCTGACATTGATATTTACCAATTCTCAAGGAAGAATCTGCCTTAAAAGCTTGTGAAAATGCAAAAAAATACAAATTTGTTTAGAAAGAGTATGAAATCACTATATTAAAAACCAGCAGGTCTTACAGTTACTGTGTGTAAGATGGTGAAAAGTTTTATTGGAAAGAAATAAGTAATATAAAAACTAAACAGATTATTTAGCAGCAAGTAATTTAGTTTTATAGTTAGAAGGTTTACAACATTTCATTCATTAGGAATGACTGATGAATGGATTATTATGATTAAGTGACAGAGGACTGAGTCTCGATAAATTTATTTAAAACAATCGATAATCTACTACTTAAGAGACTATAAATAAGGTAAAGTAAAAGTTATGGTGTGAGCTCTGAAATTATGAGGTGGACAGAAAACTTGTTAAAAAGACAAAGGTCGTTAGTACTGCAGGAGATAAGCAGAATACCACAAGGTGGCATACTTGTATCCAACTCGAGGAGTAGATAGGAAAACAATGCTACTCCTTCTCCTATGATATTAGAAGAGCCAGCATTGCAGATGAATCTGATTTGTTTCAAGATGATCCCTATGAACTATAGAACTCGTGAGAGAAATGACTTTTGAAGTTTCACTACTGACAGATTACAACATGTGACAGTTAGCCAAACAAAAGATGTAAGAAGTTATCACCTTTATAAGAATTTTGATTGGATAAGAATAAAGGAAAACTTATAAAACTCACATAAGAATGATAAAGGTTAAATTTTGAAAAAAAATATCTAGTTAAAAGTTAACAACATTAAAATATAATTGGAATGATAAACCTCCAGTCACCTGGTTAGCAACAAGTCAAACTACTATTACAGCTTTGGAAACAACCTCATGTGGATTATGTCAGAAGTATTAAAAAATATTTGGGAGTATGTAATTAATCATGTCTGTGACGGTGCTGTGGGGAAAAAGAAGGAAATGACATTATAGAAATAAATTGAAAAAAAAAATATAAGGAGATTTGGCTTTGGTGATGGAATACCTTCTTAAATTCTATAACTGAAGTCATTTTGATTCAGTCATTTGAAAACCACTTAGATAAATTTTGGGTAAGTTTGTCAGTTCGACTCTGATGGTGAGGAAATAGCAATGAGGATATTGTCTTATAGGAATATGAAAAGTTAGTTTTACATATTGACAGAGAAGAACCTAAATAAAATGGTTGTGTGTACCCCTTTATGGTCAAAGGTAATAAGGAAATTAAGTGTAATGCGTTGTTAATGTCAAATATTGTTACACGGTACCTCAAGGCAAAATGTAGAATAGTAAGATGCATGTTTATTTGTGATGAGTAAATGTTTTTATTGAAAATATTTTCAATAAAATTGTAAAGAAATTGTTTTGCACAGATGTGTAAGATCAGAGAACACACCCAAGGTTTCTAGTTAACTGTAGGTCAGTCAACTTTCTTTTTGCATATCAGAACAGCTGGTATGGGTATTGACACTTTTATTGATAAGGAGGGTATATTGCAACCTTCCTAGGGCATCTACAGGTTATGAAATAGAGAGTTTGATGTGTCTAGCAATGGTCATATTCAAACTCTTAACCTGAAGATGACCTAGGAAGGTTGAAACATTTTCTCCTTATCAATAAGTGTTAATACCCATACCAGCCATTCTAAGATACATTTTTATTTCAAGTGGGTTTCTCATTATCAAGAACAACCTTTTACTTTTTCAGACATCTGATAAAGGTCAGAGGTCAAACTATTTTGTTACTGTGAGAACACAATATTACCTTGTACCATGTTCTTGTTATTAATGACAGTGAAACTTGCTATTTGTACATATTTACAACATTACAATTTTATTAAGATTTGTGTAAATATTACATAGTCTTTTATTTTTAATAAAATGCATCACTTCAATTCAGTCTGAAAATAAAAATAAGTAGTTTTTACTTTCACATTTTAACAGCTTGATGGCCACTTGAAAGTAACGAGCATTTTGCCTGTCAAAATTGTTTTTCTTAGAAATGATATGCCCTTATGGTGATTGAAATTAAACATCAAACTAATATTTATGTTTTTTTATTAGATGTTAGACTTTATTGTTGGAATGGAATATAGTTTTTTTTTTTTTTTTTTTAATTCTTATGTCATTGCTTACCATTCTTATAAAATTGAAGATACAACTTTCCAGTTAAAGTAACACCTAACTTTTTTACAAAAAAAAAGGATGATAAAAGCAGTATATGCATGTATTTGCTCTAGAAATATATATATTATAATAAACACACTCACATCCTTAATATTAAAGAACAATTAGTTTAAAAAAAAACTGCCCCCATAATATTTGTAATTTAAATTTAAAATATACATTATGCATTTAAAAAGATGTAACTAAGGCTAATAAAAATAATCTTTTAAGATTAAATGTAGTAATTCTCATGGTTAAAGTGAACAGTTGCATAAGAATTTTGAAAGTCTTATCAATCCCCTGTCTTATCAAACAAAACAAAAAAAACATTCAAAACATTAACTTAGTATGACATTTGATACAGTGAATATGAAAAAAAATTTTTCTGTTAATTCAAATATAACTGGACAGTTAATTGATATTATGAATGAAGTTATGTCTAAAGTAATGGATATTAGGAAAATAATTAAAATTAGTACTTTTGGTTATTAAGCGGTTTTCAATTTTTCTAAGTAATTAAAACATTCATGTTTTGTTGTTCATGTTGATTTGAGATTTTTTTCAAAATTAATTTATTAGTGTTATGACTCACAAAAATCACCAACAAATGGAAATTGTAGTTGTAGCTATATTTTATTATTCCAGCTATCCAAGATGTGCGTGATAATTAATTAAGAAGGACAACTATTATTTGGTTAGCAAATTCCACTAAATACACAGCTTTAAATTTCCTTGTCTTTTGTACTTTTGCCAGCAAATGATTCTTCCTCTTTCAGTTGTGGAGCATTGGTCATATCTTTGAGTAATGGCTACTTGGATTTTTTGGCACTGCCAAACCAGAAGTATGGCAAATGGTTAGAAGTGCATGTAACTAAGTCCTGGCCAAGTTAATGTTTACTGTTTTTTACATTGTGTTATATTTCCAGTTTTTTATTGCCAAACTATGTTTTTTAAATTTTGAATAAGGTGTAAAGTTACTGTTTCTGCTCTGTTAAATTGTTTTTTCTACAACTGGCATAATTTTCTTTAGTGCCAAATAAACTATGGAAATACTTTTTTCTTATGCATTGTAATAGTTTTAATAGGCATTAGCATATCTCAAACTCACATTCCTCTATCTCGGAGCAAATGTCTGTGAAACAGTTCTTGATCCACCTGGCCATGCAAGTCTTTTAACTGTGAGATGAATTACAAATGTAAATTAAGTAATTCATTTTCAGTAAACAGTAATAAAAACTAAAGTTTTTTAAATTAACAATTATCAGTAATTTTAGGACCACAATAGTTCTTTTGGTTTACCTAGACCATTGTTTCCCAACCTGGATTGTACTGCTCTTAGTGGGCATTTTAAAATTTGGTGAGCAGACTGATCTACATCAGTGTTTCCCAACCTTCTTTGCTCCAACACCCCTTCAGCAAACAGTGAGTGCTCATTTTAATAGAAACATCGAAAGTGGCTGAAGAAACAACTCAATGAATGGATAAAATGCACTGGTGTGGGTGTTACTTACCCCAGACACACCCATACAATGATTTTTCCTCAAATGTGGTGAAAATAAAAGCCTTATCTATTTCTTATGGTTTAATTTTAACAAATATAATTTTAAAATAATCTCAAAGCCAGCCCTTTTCATTCAGATATTTAAAAAAAGGCTTCTCTTAGAATGTGATAACTTTTCTCCATCCACCACATCTGAATGCCAACCAAGGTGAGGATGAACCTCACTATATCAAAACTGATATTTGTCTTCTATTCCTACCGTTTTCACTCTTCAGTACGAATAAGTGATACAGATACTATCAATTCCTTAACAATTTTAAACATTTCAGTCAAATCTTCTGTAACTTTTTTTTTAAATAACATTTCAAGAGACTAGATTTTCTCCTTTCCATCCATCCTAGTAGTCTGTGAACCTTTTCCAACAATTCAGTTTCCCGATAAAAGTTAAGGAGTCTAAAATGGAACAAAATGTAACCTACCCAGTGACCTATACAATTAAATTATAGACTTTTTAGACATTATTCAGCATTCTATATATACAAACTAAATCTCTGCTGTGCCTCTGAAAACATAATGCTGCTTTGATGGCTTAACTCTCCACATGGATCAAAGTCCATGTTGTTGCATGTGTTGGCTTGCATTTAAATTTTATTGAACTACTATTTTATGAATTTGTTAATAAGACTGGAAGCAAACTGTAGATTATGATTCAAATTTTAGAATTACACATTATTTAATTTCTTAAATAAATATTAGAAAAAAACTTATGTTGATTTTTTTTATGTATCACGTTGTATGTTAAATGCAGCTGTGGTTCAGATTAGATGTTTTTCTGGTCCAAGTACAAAGTATGTATTTTTATATGAATTAGGGACTCAGATTGCCACTATTGACAAGCTAGAATGTAATATCAAAGCATCTCAGCTTTCCTATTTGCCAAAGTATTGCTGATATGCTGAATCAAACACAGTAGCCCCAGTCACCTCTTTTCGTTTTTGAATATGCTCCCTTGTATATAATTACTTTTGTCTCTGACATGTGAATAACCAGTTGAAAGCTCAGAATGTCCCTCTAGTGGGTTTTTAAACCATTTTCAAGGAGTATGATGTCAACTTGTTTTTTCAAGATAAGACTTCCAAGTTTGTAAGTTGAGTCTTTAGTCTGCTTGAATTTTTCTATTTTTCTAACCCTAAATACAGTCTAGTTACTAAGTTTGATAAATTACAGTGAAATTCTATAGTATCAATATAGTAATTAATGATTTTTTTTGGTTATTTCAAGTGGATATGAAAAATCTAAAATTATTTCACATTTTTCATGTGTGAAATTTTATAAAGCTGAGCAACCTATGTCAAGCATCAAACAAGTACAGAGATCACAACTGGAAGAGATAATAGTTTGCTTTACTTCTTTATTTACTGTTCTGTGTTTTAAGAAAAATAGCTTTAAGAACTTGTTTGTAAATATTCATACTGTACATACACATATAATGTATTATAACTGAATATAATGTATAACTGTATTTTACAAAATACAAGTTCGCTAAAACGCAGCCAAGTTAAGTCGTATTGTAAAGGTCAGTTTTATATTATTGGATACAGTAATATATGTTACATTATTGTAACTTCTGTGGTGTTAGCCAGATCTAGCTGAAAGGTCATAATATATAAATGTAAAATGTTATAAGATTTATGCTATTTAATCTAGAAATTTGTTTTTGTTATAATCTATACTTATTATAGAATGAAAAAGTCGTAATTTATATTTATTTCCTTTTTTTATGGTGGTTACAAGATCGGTCAAATCTACTGCATCCATACATAGATACAATAGTGGCAGTAACATATGATAAAATTTTTTCTAAAAAAATGTTTGATAACTATCTGGAAGTAATATAGATCTCATGTGGGATATTTCATAACTGTATGGAGGTAATATAGATCTCGTATTGGATGTTTGATAACTGTCTGGAGGTAATATAGGTCTCGTGTGAGATATCTGAAAACTTTCTAAGGCATAAGAATATTTTCAATCTTATTTTTCATGTTG
The DNA here is from genome assembly GCF_004210375.1 of Tachypleus tridentatus. Lineage (NCBI taxonomy): Eukaryota > Metazoa > Arthropoda > Merostomata > Xiphosura > Limulidae > Tachypleus > Tachypleus tridentatus. Next base: position 206,103,395 of record NC_134837.1, read on the forward strand.
ATAGGCAACATGCCAAAAGATAAAAAGGTTTGAGAAAACATTGCTTAATGAATCTTGAGACTTGATTTTAAAAAGAAATTGATATATGTGAAAGCCTTGTAATGTTTACTTATAATCTGCCAAATGAACATTTGCTTAATAATTTGAATGTTGCAACATGAACACAATAACGGGTAGGAAATGGTTATAAGGTCAGTCTCATGGACAAAACCTGTGCCAAAAAAGTTATGAGACTGATGAAGCAGAACACATTTATAACATGAAGGGATCTTTTGATCTGTCTAGGCTGTCCCACCACTGAACTAACCTAAAAAGAAAATTCAAAGCCAGCTCTTATAATTTTTAATAAGATTTCCTGAATTTACAGTTTCTACCATATCTGAAGATATTCTAAAATCCAACCACCTTCTTAGAAAAATAAAACTGTCTTAGCTGAAGATGACATCTACCCCCATTATTTACTTTTATGGCCTCTGTTTCTGACATTTCCACTATTAAATACCGAAGAAAGGTGAATCATCAACATTACAAGCTGACTTACCAGTATTAACCACTTCAGTCAGGTCCCTGTTCCATGATACTGTTAAGATAATTCATATATAAATGTCACTTATAGTTCAAATTGATAACCTCTATGCAATACCTTGCATTTAATATAAATAAAAAATTACATGCTGTTTATGAAGCACCAGCAACACCCATTACTTTAATATCATCAACAAGTCATTCCTTTGCTGTTAATGGAAAGAACGAAACTCTGAGGTACTTCTCTCATAACCTTAACCCTTTCAGCACGGTTGGTGACCACATTCAACTTGAAGGCTTAGCGCAGCAGGCGATCTTCCTTTATTCCTGTTATTTTTATGTATTGAATTTAACATATATAGTGTTGGGTACAATCACTGAATATTTCAGGGACTTTTGTTGAGTTATTGCTGAGATATCATGCTTTTAGTACTGATACCATAATTAGTTGAAGTATCAAACATGTATATTAAGCGCCATGCCAAACATTAAATTTTTTATTAAGAGCTGAAAGGATTAATCTAGTTTGACTGACCTCCATGTATAACGACCTTCTGCTTTCTACCATCCAGTCATTTTCTAATCAGTTAGCTAACTTTCCCCCACAGAAATAATATAGAAATAATTTTTATAAGTCTTTCATGTAGCACCTTTTCTAAAATCCAGATACACCAAATCTACACACTTTCCCTTATCTATATAAGTAGTAACCTTTACAATGAATGTCAAAATATTAGTAAGGCACAATTTGCCCTTAATGAAACCATGTTAACAATCCAATGAAATTCTAAACTTTGTTGAATGACTTTGCATAGCTTTTCTTTTCAAACTTCCCAAACCTTCTCCCGAATTGATGTGAGACTAATAGATCTATAATTACTGGGACAATTTTTATTGCAATCCTTTAGAGGAGGAGTTACATTAGCTAATTTCCAATCCTATAGCACTTACCTACCATTCAAGGATTTACAAAAGATAGTAGAAAGTGGCTCACATATCCAAATCTTAACCTGTGTGGAATTATAATCTGGCTTGAAAGTCATTTGGTGTTGAAGAAAATTATAAACACATGCTGTGTGATAAAATATGTATAATTTCTCAATAATATCAATTTCAATATTGCTTTCATATGATTTTCGAAAAAGAAAATGTGTTTCCATTAATGGTAACTCAGTTTAACCTGTATAAAAGATCCTGATAAGTAAGCAGCAACAACCAGAGAAAATAAACAGATGTTTATCTTTTGTTAATATTTTCACCCCTGTTATTTGCTTGAGCAATTTCTGTGATGACTCATCTAAAGAATAAAACTATAGATAAAAAAGAAGTAGATGAAGTGGCATCATATAATTAAAATGAATTTATATTATGATTGTTGTGTCATTATTATACATATGTTTGATAATTAGTTTTGGTGGGTAATTTGTGATACATTGATTCCTTGTTGTTGTTTTATACATTTAACTTTGGCTTTTCCATAACACAAAACTTGAAGCTATTGTCTTTTACAGTGATGCTCATTTCAGTTTATTGATGGAAATTGTAGCAGTATTGTTTGTGGGTAACAGTTTCAAATTATAACAGTATCATTTGTGGATAACAGTTTCTTAAAGTATTGGTAGATGAACACAAATAACAGTTGTTTAACATAAGTTAACAAGTTTATAGTCCACATATCACTAATAAGTATAGTAACTCGTGTTTGATGCTGTTGCTTAGTGATGAGCATCCCTGTGCAGACAACTAGCTTAATGAATGGGTATTAACAGGCTTCTCATGCTCTGTCTACATTTTATGATTGGCAAGTGTTCTAATATTCATTTTACAAATTTTGTAAATAATTAAATATTTAGTTTTCATAATTATCAGCCTATAATGTGTTATGTGTCTGGAACAGACTTTTAAAATGGACACTGTGCTCTGTGGATAATGTAGCACCTGGAAATAACATTTTATTTATGGGAGGTTTGAAAAACTCAAGTTTATATTACCTTGTGGATAATATCAATGTTTAAGGTATACACAAAGTCATACATTTCAAAAATTATTCCATCACCACAACTGTAACAGTTTGATAAGTCGCCGTCATTTGTGATATTGTGAACAGAAATATTAACGTGCAAACTTCATGTTATTAATTTGGTTAAGTCAAAAATTATCCTGTTAATTTTAATTTGGTAGGTTGTTTGAAACATTATAATTGACGTGTAATGTATGGTGCACATGAATAAACAATAATTTTAAAGAAAAATATTAATTATTAAGAAGTGGATTTGATGTGTTAGGTATAAATCAACTGCAGTTACTAATTCCCTAGTGTGTTTTGATTTGAAAGTCTATTTAGGTAATTGTGTATTAGAAACAGACTTCAGCCTATAGGCTTCAGGAGAATCAGAAATACTACAGAAAGGGAGGGACATGTGCAAAAAACAAACAAATAAGAAACAAAAAAACAAAGTAAAGTAATTCTAAGAGCTTGTGTTTAATGAGAACACATTATAACATGTTAATAATATATCTACCATAACCATTGCTGCAAGGCCTATAGCTCAATACCAGTTTGTACAAGTTGTGTAAAGGTGGTTATTGGTATCAACAGTATTAAGAAACAGTAACCATTGTTGTGTGAACTGTAATTATTATGGAACTTAAGCCAATAATACAAGTCAGACTTTAGGGTTAAGAGAAACAACACAGTATTATTTTATTTTTAACACTTGATAGAATGCATGAAGAGTAATCATAATTTTGATAATGGTATGCTGTAAGGCAGTGTAATAGTTTTTAATAAAATAAGTCCTGACAACTTACTTTAATTGGTACTTTTTTGTTACTGGAGATAAATTTATATAAGAATGGGATGAACACTTGGACATAATAATTTGTCTATTCACATTACTACTCTAGAATATTTTTATGTAGATTAAATCATACCCTAGATTATCTTATTCTCATAAAAGTTAACCATAATTTTTGCTGGAGTTGTAAGTACATTACTCACTTTTTATATCATTCATATATTCAATTTAGAACACAAACAGTAACATGCACAAAACATAATTTCCTATAACTATTATGATTTAGCTGGTTTTTTCAATTCAGGTAAGATTAAAATAATACTTTCAGCTGGTCAAACTGGACTTGGAAGTAGCAACTTAATTATTTCTTTGAATAATTTAAAAACTGTTGTGAGAATGAACCAGTGTTATTTAAAACTCAGTGAATTAATGTTAATTATAAATAGTGGTGAACATCTGAAATATTAACACATTTTGAAAGATTCTATGGATTTGACTTTCTGTTTTACATAAACCAAGACAACAATTGTAATGTAGATACTGCCAAGATAACAGAGGGTATGTCTTAGCAGTATCTACATTATAATTTTTTTAAAATTTGTATTAACTGAAATAGGGGTGCAAGCAATGGTTAAGTGGGCTATTTGGAGTGAACAAGTGTCACATGATACACATAAGTGAAGGTTGAAAAGTTGCTTATATATATTCTTTTAAAATTGATAAAGTAATATATTTAACAGTTGATTTGTTTCATCTTGACATCAAGGTTGATTATACATTGTCAGGAATGTTTACATGTTTAATGTAACTTTGTATTCACTTACTAGTCCATATCTAGAAAGTTATGTGAAGTATGACTGAAAATGTCTTTAAATAAAATCCAGAACAAACAGCAAATATTCCAGTCTTGTGACAATAATTACTTAGCTGAATGTACTTGGTTAATGAAACAACCAATTAGCGAATTTTAGTAATCGCTGTGTTCTAATATTTTAATCTTTAGTACAAAAATAATTTTTCTTCACATATATTTATTAAAATTAACAGTTACAAATTATTTCACTTAAAAATCACTGTTAGCAAGTACAAGTTCATCATAGTTGTATTGGGTTTGCTTTTGTTTATGTAATGATAGCTTTGTTTAGTGGTTATACTGATTAAAAGTTTTATGTTATCCCACACTTGTGTGTTACTAGTTTTTGTTTGATATAATCACATATTTCATTTACTTTCAATTTATTAACTCTTCCTGTGTTTTGTATTTAATTTTCAGTAAATTTAATTTGCTTTATATTTATGTATAAGGAACACTGAAAAGCTACTTATAATTGGGCATTACAACTGTTATATTTCACATAGTGTGTAACTGTGTTCATTCTCAAACAGAGCCAGTGTTTTGTACTTTGTTAGATAACTTGTAAAATGTAATGATGACATGATCTACATAGTTTGTTTGTAGAATCGAGCCAACAGTTGGGGAATTGTATGAATGTTTTGTGATTTTTTTGACATGATAAAAGAGATTTGCAAGCTCAACTTCAACTGATGACTTTATTAATCCAATTGTATTCAGTATGGTGAGATCAGTAATCCCAAGACCTTTATGTTTTCAAGTTTTTAAGTTTCAGCTTGAACATTTTGAACTTTGATACAACACTATAACCAATCATTTATTCTGTTACTAAAATGTGGTTGAGTAGTTTCAAGTATTAATATTAGGTTTCAACATGTCGTATAATAAGATGATACTTCAGGACTGTACTGGTAGTTGATGGCTCTCTGTATGAGATATAAATTCTTTTTTCCCACCTAAAAAGTAATCTAATCTATCCTTACCTCCAAAGATTCAAACTCACTCCCCCCTATGGATCAGAATGCACTTGTGTTTTTATGAGGGTGTGTGATAAATGCTATTCTACTGCCACATGAACCAGTCTGAACTGAATTTGCTCCTGGTCTTACTGATAGTTATTTTGATGCATCATATTTTTTTTCAGACAGTTTTAAAGAACATAAATCATGAGACTTATTTGATGAAATTTATACTTAAAATATAAACATCACCACGTTTGCAGTTTAAAATTAGGGTATAAAGCATAAAAAAATGTTGGGAGTTTAATATAAAAAACAAGGAAAATGCCCCCAATGTTATCTTACTTGCTATCATGACCTTTGGAGCTTGTCACCTGCTTTTTGCAAATATGGAAATAAACATTCATTAACTAGAAAACTAACAAATAATAACAAAGCCTAAAATAGGACTTATGTTGAGGAAAAAAAAACAAAGTTTGTAAAACAATTGTAATAAAACTATTTCAATATGTAAAAAAGTGTGTAACATCTCAAACCCTTAGCAACATAATGTCTTGGAACAACATGGGACCAGTTGGCCTATCTTGGTATTTCCATCATCTAAACTAAATTTGAATAATTAAAAACAAATTTTAAAGCCAGCCTTTATTCTTGTGCTTATCAAGCATTTTGTTAACCATTTTAGCACTGGCTCAGTCCCAGGGACCAATCCCATAACCATATTGTGTCCCTTATAGCTTTCATGCTGTAACTTTTAAATTAGTAAACATATGTTCACAAAATTTGAGTTATCATAAAATATTACAAGACTTTTTTACATAAAATATCGATTTATTTTTAAAATCAAGTCTTAAAATTCATTAAGCAATGTTTTTCTCAAGCCTTTTTGTTCTTTGGCATGTTGCCTATCCAACATGCAAACCAATTTTCATTTTAACATTAAAAATACTTTAATGTATCAGAAACTTTGACATGTGATCTTTATAACCTTCAGATAATTATCAAATGTATTTTAAAATACAATTTTATATTTTTATATGGTATTTTCACTATTGTACCTGTGTATGGGTTTGGAAGATTTGGCCAATCCCATAATCTTCCCAAAAAAAATTAGGAAATGAATAATGTTTTTTTCATTATAGAATAACTACATATTATAACAAAAACATAAATGTTTAGTCCAGATAGCTTAAATCTTACAACACTGTTCATTTATATATATTTATTGATCTTTCAATTGTGCCTGGCTAAAATCACAGAAGTTACAGTGATGTGGCACATTTACCCTTTTGTTATTGTATCCAATAATATCAAAGTGTCTTCTTGTGTAGAATGATTATACCAGTATTCAATACATTGTAACTGTTCTATAAACAAGTCTTATTTGCCATAACTTGTAATATAGTAACAGCAGTTTTATATTTGTAAAGTGAGAGAGATGTATTTTTTTACCAAAATATTCTTCATTTTTTAGCAAAATTAAAATACCTGTAATAAACTTAGTATTGTGACTTTTGTTGGTTTCTTGAAACTCTCATACATTTAAAAACAATGTTTATTTGAAATAGCTTTCTGATTGTGAAAGATAATTTCAGAACCAAAGTTTGCACACACAGTACATTTGTATTTTATTTTTTCTCTAGAAAATTTATTACATGTATATATACTTTTTAAATTTTCTTTTTTTTAAAGCCATGAATATTTTGAGAAAAATTAACTAATTTTTTTATTGCCAGATCATATAGTTTCATTTTTTGATTTCTGAATAAACAGTGATTTGGTTAAACATAGACAAGAGTACCAAAGTATTTGATATTACTGATTTGTATATAATTTTGTTCATACAAGGAATTGATAGGACACATTAACTTCTTAATCATCTCGATATGGTTGTATCTTTGCTGTTTTTTCTTGAGGATTATCTTACAGTAGCTAGTCATGTTACAGGATGGGCTTAATTAATCTACATGTGTCTAAGTTGTTTGCGAGATTTCTTCTCAGTAACATTTTTAAGATAATTTATAATTTTAGAATTGATTTTAGCTCACTAGAATACTGCAACAGTCCAGGTTTGCTCTGTTCTTTGCTACTGAAATTTACTAAATGTCAGATTGAAAATTCCAAAATACCATCTCTTAAGTTCTTTAAAAGCTTTATTCAAGGATATTGTAACTAAAAAATAAAGTTCGTTCCAACTATGTATGTTCATTTTACAGAGTTAGTGATGTTAATTGTAATTGAAGGTATATTTCATAATTTCTTTTTCTTCTGTAGGTGCTGGAGAATCTGGAAAGAGTACAGTAGTAAAACAAATGAGAATTCTTCATGTCAGTGGCTTTACTGAAGAGTAAGTGATGCTTCAGGTTGTAATGGTTTTACTAAAATAACCAAGAGAGTAAATCTTTAGTGTCTCAAACAGTCCAGCCAATTTGGAATGACTAGTGGTGTCCTAACCAGTCTGTTGTTGTAAATATTTAATGAGTGGCTGATGTTCTTACCAATATGGCCTTTTAAATAAAAGTTTAAGAAATCATTAGTGCTGTTTTAACTTGTTTGTTCTTCTAAAACATAAGTCACAACTTGTTTTGTGTGTGTTTCTGGCTTAATATTTGTGAATATGAAGTGTGAAGTACAATTTAGTATACAGTGTTTGTTTGTTTCTAGGGAAAAGAAAGAAAAAATAGAAAGTATCAAAAAGAATATCAGAGATGCAATCCTGGTGAGTCATGTGGAGTTATGTGAGTTATGAGTGTAAACCTATAATGATGACAAACCTACTTGAAGTAAAAATGTATTCTAAAGATGGCTGGTATGGGTATTAAAACTTTAGTTAAAATTAAATACTGCACCAGCTGTCTTAGAATACATTTTACTCAGGTAAATATATCTGATTAAAGCCAAATTAAAGTAAACAGATGTAATAAAATAAATTATTGATGCCTGAAAATGGGGTTATCAAATCAGAATATCAGAAGTTTTTGCATTGTAGATGTCCAAGTTTCTGTCATTGACTTAAATGTGCTTTGAAATGGATCAAATTACCAAAAAATTTATGTGAATAGAATATATATAATTTACCTTTTGACACAAAGATTTAGTATCTCACATTCAGAATTTTATTAAAATGTTTTTATTTATGATACCAGTTAGTTTTGCATAAAATCTTAGCTAATAATTCATATTTTAATAGTATGTAAATTTTGTCCCTTAATTACACAAAACAGTATTTTAAAAAATCTCGAATTTCTTCTAGTGTGACACACGTGACACATTTTCTCTAGGTATTTTCTTATGTCTGTTTTATCTACCACGCCCAAGAAACTACAGAATGAAATGTAAATTATTCCTTAGAAAATTGTAATTTACTAATAAATTGATGTTTTTTTGTATGTGAAAGATTTGTAATGTCAACTTAGACTGCCAAGTTTTGTGTATATATATAGACACTATATTTGAAAATCAGAAGTATTTAATCTATAAAGACATCAGACAAGTACAAGCATCTTAAATGGTTGATCAGATTGACTGAGTGTGTGTTGATAGAGTTAAGCTATCTGCTTATGAAATAGTTTTCTTTTTGAAGCCTGTTTAAACATAAACATATATCTATTGATTATTATGTTATGTTTTGCCAGTCAGAAATATTTCATAATAAAAATATTTCTGTTAAAATATACTTCAAATTCTTAAGAAAAAAGTTGTTTTGATTCACATTTGAGATTTTTTTACTTTCTATTCAATGCATAAAAAATTCATTTGTACCTGAATAAACAATCTGCTCCCAACTTGAGAGCGATGATTGTAGAAGAGTAGCCAGTTTGTAGTGTGCCAGCAGAACTCACCATTAACGGTCGTTCTCAGGTTGGTGATGTTGGAAGTCGGCCTTTATTCAGGTGTGAATATGGTTTATGCGGTACATTGAGTTGGGTGAGTCGTTAGAATACTTGTTTTAATGTTAATATATTTTTTAACATAAACTGAGGTCTAGCCTTCTGTTGTTTTCATTGATGTTTAAAACATTTTTTAAATAACAGAATGATATTTTATATGAATTAGCTGTAGAACAATAAACAGTTGACACATAGAGTTAATACACAATAAAAAGTATAGTTAATGTCTTAATAATTTATATTTGTAGACAATATCTGATGCCATGAGCACACTAGTCCCTCCTGTACCCCTAGAGAACCCGGAAAACCAGTGGCGTGTTGACTATATGCAGGATGTTGCAAGTTCTCTGAACTTTGACTACCCCTCAGTAAGTGGATAATTAGCTACTGATTCAGCGTATTAAGAAACATTGTAGGTTTAATTATATATTACTGAATATTAAAGAAAATAAACTAAAGTCATAAGGTTTTGACAAATGGGAGCTGATTAAAAAATAGTAAATGATTTGTATCTTTAAATGTTGAATACTTTGTTGATGGAACATAAAATGACTGTAAAAACAAAATAAAGAAAGGAGATAATAAAATAAAGATAATCTTATTAAAGATACATTTGCTGTTGTATATTTTTATTTTGTTAACCCTGCCTTAAAGAAAAATAATTAAAGTTTTCAACTTATTTGAAAAATAATGTGTAATGTTTTTCTTTCTGCTAATTTCACAGTTAAATTTATTGTTGGAGGGGAGATAGTTGTAATGTTTTTTGTAATGAACCGTGAGCAACTCGTGATCTGATATTGAATTTTCCTAGTTGTTAAAAAAATGTTTATTCAATGTATATCTATTAGGTTGAGGAATAATTCGTGAGCGTTTTTAAATAATTTCAAGCATTACATGCAAGACTATACAATACTTCAATGCATGAACACATTACACCCAAAACATTTATTATGATACTTTATTTCATGTAATACCTAGGTATATAGTATGCATTGTTGTAAATGAAATTGCAAGAAATTAAATGCGAAAAGCAGATGATGTCGAAAATGCTCGATTTTGTCCACTTGACATTCCATTTAATGAGCTGAAAATGAAAGCAAAAATTAAAGACATATGAAAATCAAACACACCATCTATTAGAGCAAAAAATTATCTACCAAATGACATATTTTGCGAAAGCGTTTCATTTATGAATATATTTTTTTAACTTGAAAAAAATGCTCACGAATTATTCCTCAACCCAATATATTACACTTTCTTCAAGGGGAAATATTGTTGTTTTATCTCAGAATAATTGATGTATGTTTATGAGATTACAATATCTATAGTTTCTCGTATTTTTTGAGTACAACAAATAATGTTTTATCTCAGAATAATTGATGTATGTTTATGAGATTACAATATCTATAGTTTCTCGTATTTTTTGAGTACAACAAATTGTGTTTCAGAGGCTGTGTGCATGAATAGCTCTAGTATATTAGCATTACACTAGGGTTACATGGTAGCACTGGTGTTGCACAAGTTTTCCTAACGAGTGCTACTAAACATTGTTCCTAATGTACTACATAATTATTTTTTTGTTAACATTACTTCAGAGTGACACCAGTGTACAAACAATTACAGTGGCTAGTACTATAAAATTATATTTGTGTTATGGTTTTATGCCAATGCCAAGGGCAGATAATATTTATAGAACAGCACTTTATATTAGCACCAAAATAATGCATCTTAAAGAGTCATTATTCTGTAATAATTTGTATCAGTGTATTTTATAGCAGCCTGGTTGTATGTGTTATGTGACATAGATGATGGAATTAAGTACATGCTTTACAGTTTTAGAAAATGTAATTTATGTTTTGTATTACAAGGTGATTTAATGAGGGGTATTTCACTGATTAGAATACTTGGATTGTAATAGTGTCTGTTAAAACACCTTGGTATATTCTCCCCCTAAGAAATCATTTGAGGTATTATCTTGTGTTAGATCACTCTGTAGGTGAACAAGAAGTGTGAGTACTAATAGTATAACATATACCTATTGTAATAGCACTTTATGTGAATTTTATATTAGATCAGCTTTAATGGTGTCATGGTATCTCTGACAGCACATTTTTGTTATATCAGTACTAATAGTATTAAAAATTCAAACCATTGGCAATACAACTTGAGTGATAACTATTTTTTCAGTAAAAAATAACATCTGAAGTTTCAAACCAAAACTAATTCCTGCCTAACTTTGGTTTTACTACTGCAGGAGTTCTATCAACACACAGAAGCCCTCTGGAAAGATAAGGGGTTCAAGCATGCGTATGAGAGGTCCAATGAATATCAGCTCATAGACTGTGCAAAGTAGTAAGTTTTATTTTATAATAAAGTCTGAGGCTTTCGTAGAACATATCAGAAGTTTGTAATTGTATTTTATGTTCATTGCTAGAAATTTGATGATCCTGGTGCAATGAAAAACATTTAGGCCTTCTTAAAACACATCTAAGTGACTATATTAAAATTACTTGTTGTTCTGGTTGATTTGTAGAAATCGAAGAGTAGCATTCAAGGTGGTTATAAACACCTTTTGAGCTTCTATCTTAGTTAAGCCTTAAGATCTTGAAAAGTCCAATTAAGGAACTTAAAATAGTTGTTCTATTTTACAGTCATTATACAACAATGAAAGTAATTTCAACCACTGTTTAATTTGTTGGGTATTGAAAAAAACAACAGTAAATGCAATATTGTTTTTATGTACAGTTTTCTAGCAAATTTTATAACCAAGAATGAGTATAAAAAGACAGTTTATTTTCCAAAGAAGAAATATTAGTTCATTTTTCTCACTAATCTAGATAATTATTTTTTTCATAAAATTGAAACTGTACATATCTTACAGCTAAGGAAAAGCATTAAATATTGATGTTTGTTATGTACTTATTACATCTTAAATATAACCTTTAAAAGTTACAGCACAAAGGTCTAATATGGATGTAAAACATTTCTGTAATATTACAGTTTTCTATTTACAAAGAGAAAGTAGTGGTATTTTAAATTAGTTTCATAAGCTGTTTTCCATCAGGTATTTTATTAACCCATCAACTACCAACTGCCGTATAGGGTACGGTCTTTCTTTAATAGTTGAGTGTGAGTATGCCATATTATGTATGTGGTGATACGGCTAATATTTAGAGCAGCCAATGTGAGTAGGTTAAAATATAGGCTTGTCAGGCATACTGGATCATCTTAACCAAAACCATAACTGACATGTTATTTGAAATATCTGTGTTTAAAAACATGAAATATTTGTACCTGTTAGAAGTATAACATTATAACTTAATATTAGTTTGTAATATTTAATTATACCTTCTAAGAAACATTGTTTATATGCTTGCATTTTGAAACTGAAGTTAAATAGATATATTTTTGTATAGTACTGAACCAAATCTTCAGTAATTTTCTTTACATAAGTGTTATGGTTTTAACTTTTCTAGTTCTTTTGGTAATTACCTTTTATTTATTTTCAGTTTCCTGGACAGAGTGAGTATAATCAAACAACCTGATTACACTCCAACTGAACAGGTAGTTGTCCAAATGTGTTTTTTACCAGTTTGTTATACATGCTGAAAATGTACAGACACAACAATTTTTTCTTTTTATAGTTGGAATTAAATCTGTCTTCTCCCTTATACAGCACCATTTACTGATCTAGATATAACAGTTAATGCTAAGTTTATCAAAGGAATCTAGTTCCTCACCTCACTGGTTCAACAGTAAGCCTAAAGGCTTACAGGACTAAAAACTAGGTTTTGAATACATAGATACCTTATTGTGTAGTGTTGTTCTTAATGACAAAAAAACTAAAGAATCTATAAGAAGATATCACTGTTAAAAAATATATCTGCTTAAATTAACCTTCAAGTAAAACTTTACTATAATTTTTTTGTTTTGACTTTTATAAAAGATTCTTTTCTCCTTAAAAATAATGTTTGGTAAAATTAATCTTATTATGAGACATTCTGAAAATTATTTGTCTATGGTTATTGTGTATAATTGGAACTCGGTAATTTAGATTGTATGAAATAATGATTTGACAAAGGAAAGTTTTGTGTGCACATTTGAACATTTTTCATAGTATTAAATAACATCACTCTTTGTGTGCAACACTTCCAAATGATCCTAAGAGAAATAACTCTTTTGCAACTGATCACAGATCAAAGGTCATGTCATTCACAATAAGTGGCTTACATTTCAAAATTTTGTTGAACTACTACTACTACATGAAGTTATTCAATAAGTTTGGGAGAAAATTATGGATTTTAATTCCAATCTGAGTGTTATATATTAATTTCTTAATTTAAAAGTAAATATTAAAACTAAACACCTAAACATAAATTTTGTGTGGTATGTTGAATTGAAGCATTGGCCTAAATTATATGTTTGTGATGTCTAAATACTTGAAATGTTGCCCAGATTATATGTTTGTGATGTCCAAATACTAAGTCTATAGTTTCATACAAATTAGAGCTGAAATATTACCAGTATTGACAAGCTACAATATAAAATAAGAACCTCCTATCTTTTCAATATTCTGATATAACACTTATATTCCAAAACTCACCCAGTTGCCTCACCCACCTTTTTCCAATTTTCAGAAAATATTCATTGAGTTATGTTTTATATTTTTTAAGGCCCAAATAAAGTTTAGTTACTAAGTTTGATAAATTATAGTGGGATTCTGTAGTATTCATACAGTTATTTATGATCTTTGATTATTTCAAATGTATATGTAAAATCTACAAAAAATTTCATCTGACATCCCCATTAACATAAATGAGTACAAAGCTCACAACTTGAAGAGATAATAGTTTGCTATACTTCTTTATTTACTGTTCTATGTTTTAAGAAAAATAACTTTAAAATTTATCTGTAAATAGTAATTATATATACAAATATATAATGTATTATAACTGAAATGTGACTCAGTGCATGATTTGCAGTGCCAAGTTGAGCAATTCTAGTCTAGTATTGACAAAACTAAGAGAACACTCCTTAAAGCTGCATAGAGATGGGAAATACAAGAATACAATGCTTGTTGAATTCAAGGTAAAGAGAGCCAAGTTCGATGAAAAGGCTACTTTGCCTGTTTTCAGCTTTGTACTCATCGACAAACAGATCCTCACAGCATTGTATGAAGTTGCTTACTTGATTGCAAAGCAGGGCAAACCACACCATTTGTGAAGCCAGAAAACCAGCTGCATTGAAGATGGAGAATATCATGGGAAAAGTTGCTGAAAATAAGTTATCCCAAATTCCTTTTTCAAATGTCACCATCAGCAGCAGAATAGATGACATGAGCAATGACATCTTGGCTCAAGTAGTTGCAGATCTGATTTCAAGCCCAGCAAAATTCAGCCTTCAACTCGACGAGACCACTGACGTTTCCAATCTAAGCCAGCTTGTTGTATTTTTGCACTATGTGAAGAACGAGATAAAAGATTTTTTATTTTGTAAGCCTCTTACAACAACAACTATGGCAGCAGACGTGAAGAAACTTGTGGATGACTTCTTCAGAGATAATGTTCTTTCTTGGGATATGGTTTCTGCAGTTTGTTTGGACGGAGCTCGTGTCATGCTGGGATGAAACTGTGGTTTTGGTGCACTGATGCACCACACATCATTGTAATGCACTGTGTTTTGCACAGGCACGCATTGGCAACAAAAACCTTGCCTTCAAAACTGGCAGAAGTATTAAAAATTGTAGTGGAATGTGTGAACTTTGTGCAAAATAGTGCCCTGAAGCACCGTGATCTTCAAAGAGCTGTGTAATGAAATGGGCTCTGAATTGAGGTACTTCTTTACCATTCTAACGCTTGGTAGTTATCCCGGGAAAGGTGCTAAATCGTGTTTTTGTCATTTGTGTGGAATTAGCCCTGTTGTTATGAGAGCACCAACATTGTCATGCAGATTGCTTCGAAAAATCTTAGTTCATTCTCATTTTGGTGTACATGGCCGATATCTTCAGTGCTTGCAATCATTTCAATCATCTGAAGGCTTTTCAAAAAAAGCTACCATTATGGAAACGATGAACAGAGAATGATAACTTCACAAACTTTTCCCTGCTGGATGACTGTGTAAGTAAGATAGAAGATGTGTCTGAAATTGGAGACATTTCTGTATCTGGGTAACTGAAGCAAGCAATTGCCATGCACTTAGATGAGCTTGCAAAGTTTCTAACGATACTTCCACACCAGTCATATTCAGGATGGGTGAAACAGCCGTTCACGTTTAGTGTTGTGACAGCATATGTCAATGATGAACACCTCGACGAAATCATTGAACTTCAGCAGAGCCAGGTTCAACAGCAACTTTTCAGAACAACAACGCTCTCAACGTTTTGGTGTCACCAAATTGTAGTGTACCCTCTTATTGCTAAGAAAGCCCTTGAGATACTCATGCTGTTTGTTACAACGTATCTTTGCGAGCAATCCTTTTCGAGGATGGTAGACATAAAAACGAAGAGAAGGAACAGACTTTGTTGCAAAAATGATATGAGAGTGGCACTTGCCAAGGTGAAGCCGTGGATTTCTGAACTTGTATCTGAAAGGCAACAACAAAAGTCACATTGATTTGCAGTAAATATTCATTGAGTTATGTTTTTGTTTTTGTGTGAAATTCATGTTTTGTTGGTATTGTTCTTTGAACACAGTGATATTGTGTGCAACTTATGCATGGTTCATTTTGTGCACAAATAAAATATCTGCTTATGTTTTGAATTTGAAAAAAATCATATTTTATTTTTCCAATTACAAAGGGTTCAGTGAATGCAAGTATGAAACCTCTGGGGTTCAGTACCTCCAACAAAGTTAAGAACCACTGTTCTAGAATTTACAAAAAAGCATAATTTATATTTCTATTTTTTTGTGGTGGTTATGAGGTCAATCAAATTGACAGACCCCTTGTAGTTTAGTTAAGTTAAGGTAGAGAAATTAACATACAGAATAAAAAGTTTTATTAGAAATAAAGATTTGAAATCTATTTAGAAAGTTTTGGAGATTACACAGATGATATTTGAAGTCTTTGGTAAAAATAATAGTTTTTAATCATAAGATGAAAATGACTTTGCTCTTGAACTGATAACAAACCAAACTTTATATTTTCACAAACAAACCTTTGCTAAAAATACTTCATTAAATTCTGATTTTTTAAATTGCAATCTCTACTAAAAATCTAAATTTTGTGAAAGTACACACACTACATAAAAAGCTATGGTATAACTATTTAATGTTACAAGTGCGTATGTGAAATCGTTAACCTTTTGTACCAAACCCAGGAATAATGTACTAAAGATAGTTGTTAAGCTGTGTTTGTTTTCAATTTTTTTGAGACAGGATCAGCTGTTAAACCAACTCTGAAAAAAGTCTTACTAGTATAGTTAAAAAAACAACTAAAATAATCATAAAATTAACCGTCTTGCGACAGTTTAACATGAGATAATTATATTTCAAGTGCTTGTATTACATTTGGTTTTGGTCAGTGAAAACACACAAACTTGGTCAGATAGAGAGTTTACCAAATAAAATTTTGGTTCTCAAGTGACCACTATAAATCACATAAACTGAAATACCAAAACATACCCAAGTGACCACTATAGATCACACAGAACTGAAATGACAAAACATACCCATTTGACCACTGTAGGTAACAACTGAAATACCAAAACATACCCAAGTAACAACTGTAGATTATTCTGAAGTCAAATTAACTGTCATTTTATAATCTTTCATGTGGTATACTGAGTTCCAAATTGACTTTTAAAATTACCAAAACTTAGGACTTGTTTATCTGTTCTGTCTTCCAACATGTTTAGCTGTGTTGTTTGTGTGTGTACATGTTTTTCATTTGAACTGCAAGCAATCTTCCACACTTTTAGTTGCAGGAACCACTTCTTGTAACTGGTGTCTTGAATTTCTTCTTTTAGAAATTAATCAGCAAGTAAAAAAGTGTTTTGTTTCTAGAATGACATATTACATATAAGGATGATTTATAAGATAACTTGTTAGTGTATTTAGTAATTGTGTTTGGTTAAACAGTTAATAATTGGTGCTTCTTGTTTTCCTCATAGGATATACTGAGATGTCGAAGTTTTAACATCTGAATTTTGAAACCAAGTTCACTGTTGACAAGGTGAACTTCCAGTAAGTACTCCATCTTTGATTACACCTCTCTAGGTTCATTACTACAAGTAGTTTTAACATTTAACAAATCTGTCTTTATTTGCATGCAATATCAAGATGTGTGATAAGAGTATAGTGGTGTTTAAACTACACACTGCTACCAGTGAGGTATTTAACATAACACCAGACCTCAAAGTGTCAGCTTGGCTTGCAACATACATTATTGGTTCATGTGCTATTTATATAGGTCATTGAAGAGATATGGGTCTTATTATATACAACACTTATACTAATGAAGTGTGGTCAATAGATTAGTTTTATATGGTGTTATGTCACAATTTGCTTGATAATAATTTATATATATCTTATTAATCTAAATGCTAAAAGCTAAAACTCTTTGCACATTTTGGTTTAAAGCAAAATTCCTGTAATAGTTGCATAAAAATATAAGTGATTTGCTTGAGGGTTTTTACATTAATAAAATAAATGGTGAAATGAAGATGTTGATAACTAGCATATATTATTAATTTTTGTTCTGCAGCAGTTACATTAATGTGGGTTTCATGCAATTTGTTTTAAAGCATGTTTCATGTGTTACTGATAAAATGTTTTCTATGTTTATAGCATGTTTGATGTTGGTGGACAACGTGATGAACGTAGGAAATGGATCCAGTGTTTCAACGATGTTACGGCTATCATCTTCGTCACGGCCAGTAGTAGCTATAACATGGTGCTACGGGAAGATGCCAGTCAGAACAGACTCAAGGAATCCCTAGAACTCTTTAAGAGTATCTGGAACAACAGGTTTGCAGCCAGTATTCATAAAAAATGTGGTGTTTCTAAGGAGAAATCTGTTTTATGTTTTCCAGACTTTTATAAAATCTAACAGTAAAAGTAGTTTTCATCCATAAGTAAGAGACAGTAACAAAGTACGTTGTGGTGTTTACAGTACACATTTAACTAGTAAATTACATGCTTAAATATCATTGTCAAATAATTCATAACATTCATAGAATTACATTAGAGTAAGTTAATGGCTTTGAGCATCACTCTATAAGATTCAGTAATAGAAGCTTTCATTTTACTTTTTGCTACCAAAATGTTGTAACTATTATAAAATATTCAGACTATATTTTATTAACAAGAATCTGATTCAGCCTTTATAATTGCTGTCCTGTCACATTAAGTCTACAGCACTGTTAAAAACTGGCAAAACTGTAGTAATCTTAGGTTTTTGTATTGTGAAGGTGGATGTGTGAAACTTGGGAGAAGTGAGTTAAGGTTTAAATTGTTTATTATAGGGATGTAGTTGTGTGTAGCTTGAAGAAAGTGAGTTAAGGTTTAGATTGTTTATTATAGGGATGTAGTTGTGTCTAGCTTGAAGAAAGTGAGTTAAGGTTTAGATTGTTTATTATAGGGATGTAGTTGTGTGTAGCTTGAAGAAAGTGAGTTCAGGTTTAGATTGTTTATTATAGGGATGTAGTTGTGTGTAACTTGAAGAAAGTGAGTTAAGGTTTAGATTGTTTATTATAGGGATGTAGTTGTGTGTAGCTTGAAGAAAGTGAGTTAAGGTTTAGATTGTTTATTATAGGGATGTAGTTGTGTGTAGCCTGGAAGAAAGTGAGTTAAGGTTTAGATTGTTTATTATAGGGATGTAGTTGTGTGTAGCTTGAAGAAAGTGAGTTCAGGTTTAGATTGTTTATTATAGGGATGTAGTTGTGTGTAGCTTGAAGAAAGTGAGTTGAGGTTTAGATTGTTTATTATAGGGATGTAGTTGTGTGTAGCTTGAAGAAAGTGAGTTGAGGTTTAGATTGTTTATTATAGGGATGTAGTTGTGTGTAGCTTGAAGAAAGTGAGTTAAGGTTTAGATTGTTTATTATAGGGATGTAGTTGTGTGTAGCTTGAAGAAAGTGAGTTGAGGTTTAGATTGTTTATTATAGGGATGTAGTTGTGTGTAGCTTGAAGAAAGTGAGTTGAGGTTTAGACGTTTTTTGGATTAAGTCCTTCTTGAATGTAACTCAAACTGAAGCCCACTCTGAAGTAATTAAACAGTATTCTTATCATGGTATATAAATAAATTTGGCTTAAGAAAATAGATAATAATCCAGATTTTAATAGTATTTAAGTTATTAATTTTATAATGAAATATTTCTCCTAAAAATCAATCTTCCCTAGTGTGAGAATTGTGACATTTGATATGTAGGTATTCTTTCTTTGAAGAAGTATGAAATTATTGTGAATTACGTGTTATAAAACTGTTATCACTCAGACAAAGCATAATATTTAAGTCTTCACTGTTATTTGTTCACAGAGCTATAAAATATTAAATCGGGTCCCTCTTGTCATGTCTACATGTTATATCATCTCTTATAAATACCAGTAGTTTTTCTGATGTTCAAAACTGTATTATTTATAACCAATATAAAGTCAAAATTTTAAGATATCAAGTAACATGTTGAACTATGTTGTACTTTGTACAGAGAAGTATGTATTCGTTGTTTAATTCAAAGTATTTTCCCATGGGAAACACATCCACAAGTTTAGCTTAGTTTTCAAAGACTTTTGTTACATAGTTAGAAAGCCAGCAAATATTATGATAGTTACAGCACATTGTCTTGTCTTTACATGTTATTATTTCATGTTATTTAGTGCATTATTTATTCAAATAAAAATTTTATATTCAGCAATGATATTTAAAACAAGAAGTAGGGTTAAGTAGAGTTAGCAGTTTACAGAAAAAAAAAGGATAGGTAAGTATTTTCTTGTTTTTCATGTGTATTCTTAATTTCTTATTATAAAAGTAACTGAAATGTAAAAATTAACTTTTGAGGTTACATTAGGTAAAATAAGTAACAACCCTTTCATGAGGTATACCCACAAGTGGTTATACCTAGGTTATAGAATTAGCTCCATGTTTACCAATTTATTTACAAATTCAATGGTGGGAATATTAACGTAAACAAGCATCAAAGGGAATAAAGTCATAAAGCATAAGTTGATGTATACGTTTGTGAGTTGTATGTTACAATTTGTAATCATTCTGGAATTAAAAGAAGGATAATTCAATTTTTTTGTGTGTGGTTATGAGGTCCATGAGTACTACCAACCTCGTGTATATATACGAGGTCTGTTCAAAAAATACGCGGACAGACGTCATAAAACAAAATGTACTGTATTTAGAAGTTACAGGTCTGGGACCCCTTCAAAGTACTCTCCTCCCCAACGCACACACTTATGCCAACGGTGTTTCCACTTGTTGAAACAGTCCTGGCATGCTTCTTTTGTAATATCCTCCAGCTCCTTCGTCGCATTTGCCTTAATCTCGGGAATCGTCTCAAATCTTCTTCCTTTCAAGGGTCTTTTAAATTTGGGGAACAAGAAAACATCGCAAGGAGTAAGGTCAGGTGAGTAGAGGGGGGGGAGAACAGTGATCGAGTGTTTGGCCAAAACGACGAAGTTCTGAAGGCTGAATTTCGCAGCAACACGATGCATCTTCAATTTTTTGGTCAAAATCTCATAACAAGATCCAACTGATATCCCACACTCTTCAGCAAGCTCCGTGACAGTCAGACGTCGATTTGCCCGCACCAGGGTGTTGATTTTGTCGACATGTGGGTTGTCAATTGACGTGGAAGGACGTCCAGGACACTCATCATCTTCAATGGACTGTCGACCATCCTTAAAACGTTCATGTCACTTGAAACATGCCGTACGATTCATAGCAACATCACCGTAAGCCGT
The DNA here is from genome assembly GCF_004210375.1 of Tachypleus tridentatus. NCBI lineage: Eukaryota > Metazoa > Arthropoda > Merostomata > Xiphosura > Limulidae > Tachypleus > Tachypleus tridentatus. Next base: position 206,124,320 of record NC_134837.1, read on the forward strand.
GTTAAGCATAGCAAATGTTTCAGTCGCAGATTTTCCAAGTTTAACACAAAATTTCACAACAAGTCGTTGCTCCTTCAGGTCATTCATTCTGAAATCCGCCAAACGAAAAAATCGCACTTCACTTAAAACCGCGTAGCTAATACACAAATGAAGATATCTGCAATCGGGAAATGACGTTGTAATCAGCTGATCTGTGCAAACCTAGCGACACCAAGAGGATTCTCCTGGAACCAACTGGAGCCACGCAATTCAAACAGTCCGCGTATTTTTTGAACAGCCCTCTTATATATATATAGAGAGAGAGAGAGAGAGTTAGAGTGGAGAAAATTATGTTTATAATTATTTTGGAGGTTTTTCAAAATTATACAAATGAAATTTGAATAAGTGAATAGCAATATTTCCAACCTTAACATGAAAATTCCTTTGCAATCAGACCAGTAATCAAAATTTCTTAATATATTCACAGAAAAGTATTCATTAAAAATATTTGGTTAAAATGTTAATTCTTTGTGTACAGAAGCCTTGTAATGTTTACTGAAGATTGTGCAGGTATGAGTGCTGTATTAAAATTATTGCATGGAAAATGTAACAAGTAATGAAAATGGTTATGAACTTGGTCGATTTGACCAAGTTCGGTGTGGAAGGAGTTACATGGGGAGTACCTTTTCTTTGACAGATGGTTACGAACAATATCAGTGATACTCTTTCTCAACAAACAAGATTTATTAGCAGAAAAGATTAAGGCAGGAAAGTCAAAACTTGAAGACTACTTTCTGGAATTTGTGCAATATCAGACTCCTCTTGATGGTAAGTGTCTCATCCACTGAGACAACAATTAGTGTATTTTCTATTTCTGATGCTTTTATTTTGATTTAAGGTTAATGAAAATTATCTAAATTTGTTGATATGTTAAACCAAAGTGTGACTTCATGTTATATGGGTTTCTTGAATGCTTCCAATAGCTGGCATTATTGATGAAGGGTTTGTTTACTGATGGGCACTTACTGACACTTTTGCAGATATTTACAGTATGATTTTATTTGCAGCTAGAGATAAAGAAACTGAATGTAATGGATAAACTAATTTTTGTGCTTAATAGTGCAAGGTCATGTAGTTTTTATAACCAATAGAAAGCCAAAACAGAGGTAACAACATGAAATTTTGAGCAGTTAATTTCTGGAAGTCAAATGATCAATATGCGTTTCTTTTTTTCAAGTATTTACCTGTTAGCATAGGTTACAGTACTTACAAAACATAGTATTTCTTGGTCCAAAATACCTTTTGTAAAGTATATAATTGATTGAATATTTTTGAATGTAAATCTTTTTGTAAAGATGTGACTTAAACAAATTAAATGTAACTGTGATGATCCATCTCTTCTTATAGAATTCTTGCCAAACTTTTACTAATTTAATTCAATGCAGATAGGAGTTTATTTGCTATATGTTCGTTAGTGAAGGTGTTATTTTAGGTGAACGTGATCATTTCCAAAGTTGCCGTCTTTAATGGGCTAATTTTCTTGATTGTTACCTAATACAACATTTAACCTTTACTGTATCCTATATACATCTTTATGATAAGATTATTACAAGTTAACGACACTGTATCCTATATCCCAATGACCTTTACTGTATCCTATATACATTTTTATGATAAGATTATTACAAGTTAATGACACTGTATTCTATATCCTAACGACCTTTACTGTATCCTATATACATCTTTATGATAAGATTATTACAAGTGAATGACACTGATTTAGTTGGGCTATTAAAGGACTTCATACACGTGTGTTAACTTTATTAGTATTACCACAGAGCTCATTGTTTGTTTCACTTTTTTTGTTGAACTGTTTCGAATGTTGGAATTTTTTAATTTTAGCTGTTGTAGAACCTGGAGAGGATAGCGAAGTAGTTCGTGACAAATATTTCATTAGAGATGAATTTCTGGTAAGTATTTCAGATATCTGAAATAAAATTATCTTAAATTTAACAATCAGGTTACCTTAAGTTTAAATATAAAAAGAATTCTATAGATTTCTTATGTTACCTAAACTGTTGTAGTCCAAGTAGATGTGAATATGAAGCAGTCAGAATAAAAGAACGTTAATGTGTTATGTTAAACATAAAGATAAAATATGTTGGAGTTAAAAACAAATTTTAGTAACCTTTAACTGGAAGTAAGCCACTCAAGAACTGTTTACTTCCTTTCCAGCGGATCAGCACAGCCAGTGGTGATGGAAAGCATTACTGCTACCCACATTTCACCTGTGCTGTAGACACAGAGAACATCAGACGTGTCTTTAACGACTGTAGGGACATCATTCAGAGGATGCATCTTCGCCAGTATGAGCTTTTGTGATGGTTACTAGCTATCTGTAGTACAGGGGCAAGTATGGATGCTGCTGGACTCTCATCATGTGACATCACCCACTGGCTCAATCTCCCAGTTTTGATACCAGTATGTTACCTGTATTTTTCTGGTTGTATCAGGCCTGGGGGCATTAACCTCAAGTCCTGTCCCAGCCCCCATTTTTCTCCCTCCGTCTCTTTGTTTCCTTGTTTTGGCAGCATCCAAACTTTAGGCTCGCATGACCTTGGGGCTTAGGTCACATTACTTTGAATGACAAAAAAATGGACTCAGAACGCACAGAAGGATTGTGAAGCCTGTACTTCTAGCTCTGGTAACCAGGTCATTATACCTGCTAGACCCGCACAGTCGTGAGAGAGCAGCTTGGTTGTTATTGGCTGCCCTAAGAAAGACAGTTCACTCCACAAAGGGTGTGGTTTGCTGATGCCAGGTGGGTCGGCAGCTAGTTGTTGTCAGATATGTGTAACATCTTGTCCTCTTGTATTTTCTTGTTGTTTTATAACATTAAGTTAATGACTCTAGTCTTATTCAAGAAAACCAGAGAGCAAAATCTGGGAACTGTGTAGTAAACTCTTTTTCTGGAGTATCCAAGGAAAGCACCATTTAGGGAGTGATGAATTAGCTTTCTGTTCTCTTGGAGTACTTCTCGTGCTGTAAATTTTCTGATCCTGTACGCACTAGACTCTTTGTCCCTGTGTTTGTGATCTTTGTTTAAAGTTTTAGGTAGCACATCAGCATCTGATCTAATCAGTAGAAATACATATAACATGTTTTATTTTTGTTTTCTTTTTTTTGAATAATCTGTTAGTAAGACTTAAAACAATTACTGGAATTGTAAAGAGAATCTGAAGAAAAGATTTAGACTGTACCAAATACAGTTGTGTCATTTAGTCTTAAAATTCCTTCAGTATGTATGTGTATACTTCATTGTTAACCTGAGATTATAGTACTTACGTAAAGTCAGTGTATGTATAGTGAACAGATTGGAACTAACATTTGAAGACTACCAAGTAATGACAAGGGTGTTGTTTCATTGGATAGCTAGGTAGCTTAGGTACTGTACGGATTACTGTCTGTATCACTCATAGTCAAAAACGATTTCAGGTTCATAATGAGCTCTTGGCCAGGTAACCGTATGGTTTGAAGAAGCAATACGTAATGAGAACTCCTAAAACTGAACTGCTTAAATTAACTTCATTATTAAAAATAATTTAAACTAAAACACATTAAGAATGAGATACTATAGTGTTAAACATATATAAAACAAATAATGAAGGAAACAAAGAGGTGTTGAGGTTTTTAATATTATATTGAGAAAGAAATGATAATTTTAAACATAAGTTAATCTTACCTTTTGTTAATTCCATGGTATAAACATACCATTAGAATGGCATAAATTAACATCATGGGATGAAATATAATTTAGGAGTTAGGAATGAGATATGATAACTGCAGATGACAACATAATGAGGGAATGGTTGGTGCTGTGGATCAGTTTGTTAATTTTCACTTGTCCCCTAGTAATTGTGGTTGGACATACCGAAGTGGGCCGGACATAGTTATCTAGGATAATTGGTTGTTGTGTTTCTGTAAGCATCATTAGCTACTACCAGTGTGAAAGAAATTTGGTAGTACACATTGTACCCTGAAGTCAGTTCTGCTAATACTGAGTTCTGTTGTTCAAGTGGTACTACAAAAACAGGTTGGGGTAGAATGTGGTTTCCTGTGTTTAGTAGACTTGTTAGAACATAACCTTTGTTAACAATACAGATTTCTGTGTAATATCATTATAACATTTGTTGCCAGTATCTATTAAATTTGTATGTTAAAATTTTTCTCTTTCATCTTAAAATATTTTGGTTACAGATGTTACAGGCCTGTATCTCTGATCTGTATTCAGTACTTATGACTGCATCACTAGTAACTGTGTTTAGTGAAACATTATGACTTCTGTTAATACTTTATTCATAATTGCATTATAATTTTCATAAAGAACAAAACAAATGTCAAATATTAAACTTCTCACATTTCTGAAACTTAATAATATATATGTATATATACCTTAGATAAAACTGTACTAATGTAACATAATATGTTTATTATTCATACATTTTGTGCTACCTTTCTCATGAGTACCGAGACTCCCAGTGGGTCAGTGGTAATTTTATGGACTTACAATGCTAAATTTTGGATTTGATTTCCCATGGTGGACAGAGAACATATAGTCTGTTGCACAGCTTTGTACTAAAAAAAGTTCTTGCATGTACCAAAACCATTATAATCCAAATCTCTTTTATTGAAGAGCAGGTAACTAAGGTAGTGGTTATGATTATATTAAAGCTTACATAAGGTCAGCAATTATATAAAGTTTTCAGTTACTGTGAAAATTGGAGACCACAACGGCAGTAGTTAAGTATACAGTTGTTTGTTTGAAAGAACAAAATCTTGTCATATATTTTTATAAGTTTATATGATACACACTTAGTTAAACAATAGTTTAACAATTCTTTGTTATTGTTGTTTATTTCCAATGGGAAAACAGTGATATTACAAAATTGTATATTTATCTCTTTCTTATGTAGAAGGTGTGTTTACAATATCTGTCAGTGAAAACTTTTGTTAGATCTGTTTGTGCTTTACAGTTTTTGTGAGTGTATGATTATTATACTGTCTGAAAAATTGTCAGAAAACAGTGACAGTCCAGTTACTGTACCTTCTATAAACTACTAGAACACACTGATCTGATTACTGTACCTTCTGTAAACTAACATAACATATTGATGATCTGGTTACTGTACCTTCTGTAAACTACTAGAACACCAATGATCTGGTTAGTGTACCTTCTGTAAACTACCATAACACACTGGTGATCTGGTTACTGTACCTTCTGTAAACTACCATAACACACTGGTGATCTGGTTACTGTACCTTCTGTAAACTACCATAACACACTGGTGATCTGGTTACTGTACCTTCTGTAAACTACTAGAACACCGATGATCTGGTTAGTGTACATTCTGTAAACTACCATAACACACTGGTGATCTGGTTAGTGTACATTCTGTAAACTACTAGAACACTGATCTAGTTAGTGTACGTTCTGTAAACTACTAGAACACTGATGATCTGGTTAGCGTACATTCTGTAAACTACAAGAACACTGATGATCTAGTTAGCGTACATTCTGTAAACTACTAGAACACTGATGATCTGGTTAGTGTACATTCTGTAAACTACTAGAACACTGATGATCTGGTTAGTGTACATTCTGTAAACTACTAGAACACTGAGGATCTGGTTAGTGTACATTCTGTAAACTACTAGAACACTGATGATCTAGTCAGTGTACATTCTGTAAACTACTAGAATACTGATTATCTGGTTAGTGTACAATCTATGAACTACAAGAATGCTGATTATCTGGATAGTGTATATGCTATAAACTACAATAACACTGAAGTTTTCTACAGGCTGTTCAATAGCTGCTGGTTTGATTGACTATACTGAATTGCTCGTATGCTATTGGTATATTGTACTATTTATTCTGAAATTACCATTGAAAAGAACAAACACTAAATCTTGAAACCACATTTTATCCCACAGTTAATTTGATGACTGGGGGAAATCTCTGTTTTTCATCCCATAAAATTAATGATATTCAAATTCTTTTCTACTTAAACTTCAGGTTGGATATTTGATAGCTTTGTCTTTAGTACTAAAAATGTTAACTACATTATGTTTTGTATAATTTTCTTCGTAATTTTTCAACATCAGTATCAAACAGAAGATTTAAATTTAGAGCACAGATAGAGTGTAGACATGAATTTGATCTGAATAAACACTGTGTAGATTGTTTTGTACTGTAAACATTTTTCACCGTAACTTGTCAAAGTTTTATTATGTTGTTGTAGCAGTTTGTTTAGTTTTATGTAGATATGAAAAGATCGACAGTTATGGTTTAAGCACATTTTTAGTGGCTTTCCTTTTAGTAAACAGTTATATAACTTTAAGCTATTTTGTATGTCCAGTTCTAAATAGATCTGAATGTATTCTTATATCATTATTATTTGTGTATACACTTGTTTTACAAGTGATTCAATACTTTTTTACTTTTCTTGCTTAGAGTATTTGAGAATTAAACTTTTAGTGTTAGATGTGTTTAGCAAACAGTTAGTTACACGTGTTACCTGCCATTAAGGTGTCATTCATGCACTACTTTCTTTTATGTACAAATCAAAACAAACAAATCGTGGATTTTGAAACTGCTTTTTTTTTCTTTTTTTTTTAAATTGATGCGTTATGAAGTACATTCATTGTTGGCTTAAAAGGATGATTGGGAAACCTTTGGTGGCAGCATTATCTCTGCAGTCAGTTCTTAAAACCTATGGTGAATTTGTTAACATTATACAGTGGCAATTCTATTTTGCAGTAGTCACAAACTAATGCTTGAAGTAATAATGAGCGACAATAGAAATAGATCTGTATTAAGATAAAGCAGACATTTCTGTTTTGTCTATATATTTACATGTGTCTGCAGATAGAGAGAGGAAAACAAAGCTTATCATAACATATTGGTTAAAACTCTTTAAGTTGTTTTAGAGACAAGAACATATACTGAACACTGAAGTTTCTTTGTAGGCCAAAAGTAGAAATGTTGAGTTTTGCTTTATCTGTTACATTCTAATGCTTGGAGGAAGGTAATTGATAAGAACTATTAATTTTAGGAGGCTAGATGTTTTTCTTTGAAAAGCAAAATTTTACTGTATTGTTCTTTTTTATGGGAACTTTGGTAATTACAAAGGATCTCTTTGAGATTGGGCCTTTTTATTATCATACCTAATTACCCATATATTTTTAGGAAGAGAAGACATTTAAATCGATAAAGTGCCAGCTTTGTCTGATGAATTTGTGTTGTTTGATGCAAGAAAACCAAAATTGTTGATGTGCTGAGTGGTTATTTAACTTTTCATATTGTAGAAGCCAAAGTTGTGTATACAGCCATACATCTTAAGTAGTACAAAGATGTTTATTAAATGTAATGACTAGTGTGTAGTCCAACCACATTTTCAACTACCGAGTAGATTACATTTGATCAGTTCTTATTTAGAGTTGGTATTAAAAAGTGTGGAATTATTTTCCCTGTTTAAAACAAAAGATAGGTATTTATAGAAAGAAATCATGTAAGATTCCTACAGAAAAAGTTAAAAAAAAAACCTTTTAGGTGGGAGTTCCTCTGACAAATCTATATATGCAGCAGCTTGTTTTGTAGTGGCATGGTTGAAAGCCTGGTGGTGTATCAAGCCGATATGTACTGTAGGTCTGGAAAGATGAGTTTTTGTTCTTTCAATGTTATGATTATACTTGTTTTGATATTTCACTTCTCCACCTGGTGACAATGTTGTAGAAGCTTGGTCTGACACACTGTGGAAAGTGTACAGTGTACATACGTACCCATGTGCTTATCAAATACATAAGGAATGTCCCACTTGTGTGTTGTGTGTTTTGTTCCAAGTTTCATGCACTACTTACATTTTGTTCATTATAGTCCCAAGTATGAACAGTTAGTATAAACCTTAAAAAACAAAGTAACAGTAATCTTAAACCTAAAGAAAAACCTGGGAACCTAACCGAAGTTATTCGAACCTTTTGAATCCACCACTGTGGCTGATATGGTTCCATTAAAATGATTGTTTTCATCTTTTAGGGTATACTTGTTTCAGATGTACTTTGTTGAAGCTCATTAAATCATTGCAATGAATATTTACCATATATAAACTTTAATGTTTAAAATTATTATATCAATTACACATTTTTATAAGCATACAAATAGCCTTTCCAGTTTTTATTTATTATACCAGTCAGAGAAACAATTATTTACAAAAAACAAACAAAAAAAAGCCTCATTTACCTGAGACAAGAACCTGTTTCCAATGTACAATCTTGCATAGAACTATCAAGGTTCTAGTTTGTAATCATCGATAAAGAATTAGAATACTAACAACAAATATTTTCAGAACTTATCTGGTGATATAGATAATTTCTTAGTTGTCCAGGTAATTTAGTATTATGTTGTAAACTTCTCTATCCAAACAGAAACAAGAAGTAATCGAAATTAATTAAAGAGTGGATAATTCACGACGTTCGGAGTTAATGTAGGTTCAGGAAGTCAATTTAAGACAAAAAACCACAACCCAAATACTTCTGAAAGGTGGACGATTCTTCATTGGGGCTTCCCAGTCTAATCCTGTTGATAAAAGATCCATCATTTGAGAGCACTTAGGTTATAGGATTTTTATATTTTTTTTTGTCAAAAGTGGATAACGCATTAATAAATAAATTAGGAAATTTCCAGTTAACTTCGTACGTAGGAAGTCCCATTAAACTTGTTTTAACATTTTCCCTTGTTAAATGTAAATTGCTTAGGTTACGTGTGGTAATATTTCAGGTTTTGGTAGATTTTTTAAAGTGTTTTCATTCACTTCTAAGCAGAAAACTAAGGAACTAATACTAATTGTGACGTAAAAAAACAGTTCATAATTATTAAGTTTCGTAATTTTACTTTTGAAAGCCAAGCAAATATGTTGAAGTAATTAATTAGTAACCACTGGTGTTAAGTTCAGGTATCTACAAAGTGAATACGAGTAATATAAAAATATGAGCCATGTGATGATGTCTGAATCACGCCAGACTCTTGGAAAACACAGATTTTGGAACTGTTTTCAAAGTTCGCACAAAGCTACTTGAGGGCTAACTATACTAGCCGTCCCTAATTTAGCAGTGCAAGACTAGAAGGAAGGCAGCTAGTCATCACCGCCAACTCTTGGGCTACTCCTTTACTAACAAATAGTGGGATTGATCGTACATTATAACGCCCTCACGGCTGAAAGGGCGAGCATGTTTGGTGCGACCGGGATTTGAACTCTCGACTTTCAAATTACGAGTTGAACGCCTTAACCCACCTGACCAGGCCGGGCAATTTTATAGAAATGCTTTTTATATATCATTAATGGAAAAGTAATATTAACGAACACCAGAATTTAGTTTTGTTTCGAATTTTAAAAAATACTCAACCATCTCATTAGTTTTATAACTATTTACCATTACGTATTAAGAAAAAATTTTGTCTGCAAGTATTTAGCAGCATTTTGGAAAATTACCAATACTGGCGAAATTATAAAACAGTAGCTAACAAAATTATTCTTTTTTTTAACTTTCTTTTGTAATTAAAGCAGTTCCAAGACATTTATTCCTTCTGATTGTGTCTGTGAAGTGTCATATTGATCCACAGGTAACTTTGTAACACCTAATAGGTTATGAAAAGGAAACAGTTTCAAAAATATGGATTTAAAATCCATTTCAATTGCTTTTCCTTAACGCTGTACGCTCATCATCTTCAATAATACAAATTTTTTGCCAGAGGTATGTTTGCAAGTGTAGTACTAGATACTCGTACATGAATACATAATTTACGATTTACTAATTAAAACTGACTAGAAGACCCTTAATTTTGACAACCCGTTACCTGAAAAAGCAATGAATCTAAAAAGATGTTATATCAAGTAGATGCTAGCCTACTTAAGAGTTTGAAAGAGACCCGAACCACTTCTATCTGTTGAGGACCCTGATTATAATAATGATACATGAAAACAAAATTTTCGTTAGCCCAAAAGAAAAATGGAGCTAATTTATATATGTAATTTACAGCACTAACATGAGTGTTTGGCAGATAAAACAAGTCTCGAAACTTAAAATATACAGGGTGACCCGTAAGTCCCTACCCATCCATATATCTTGTGTTTCTGTGTGCTGTCCCTCATTCTCGCTGCATTATGTTATGCGACATCATGTTCTGTGAGACATTTTCCTCAACATAGCAGGGTTATTGTTCCAAAAGCCGCGGTAACAGCTGCCTTCTACTCATCATTAGTATTATAACGTTGTTTAGACACGATGTGGATGGGTAGAAACTTACGGGCCACCCCCTATAAAAAAAAAAGTCTAAATTTAAGGCATAGACCAACTGTCCCTCTTCCACTCTAAAACAAAGTGCACCCAAACACAAAAAATAATTTTATCTATGGGTAATTAAATTTTAATGTGGCCTCAGGTGCCGAGACATTCATCAACTAGTTAAATGAATCTTCAAGAACCCAGGTTCCGAAAATGCACTACAAAGGATAATTGCAAATGCAGAAAGCAAAGAAACACACCAGTGAGCAAATAAAATAAGTTTTTTTTTTTATTGAAATACTATTTTGTTTTTCTACTGAGTTAAAGAGTAATTGTTTTTAAACCACCTGTAGAGTGCGATAACTATGGAGTATTTCGTTTTGAAATGGCCTAAATATAAAACTATCAGTTGAAGATTTTTTCATTATATAATCTTTGGTAGGACATGTGACAAGCACATCTGACGCGTAGACTGGAATTGTAAGTTTTATATAGTTTTGTAACTTTTCATTAACACCAAACCTCTTATTAGCTCCAATTGATTGGTCCCACACAGTGGCTCAGCGGGATGTCTGCGTACTTACAACGTTAAAATCCGGGTTTCGATATCCGTGGTGGGCAGAGCACAGATACCTCGTTGTGTAGCTTTGTGCGTAATTCAACACAACAAAAACAACAACAACCATTTGATTAGAATTGCATATTTACCAAATAAGTTTTCAAAAGGCATAACTTCTTTGATCATTGTAAACAGTTATTTAATACGCCATCCTGATACAGTATATAAAACTCATTAATTTTTATAATTTAACCATATCTTTGTAAACACATTTGATGTTTAAAATTAACTGTTAAAACTATAACTTTTAAGGTATGCGTTAGAAATATAAACTATCATGAATTAAAGTCAATGCCACAAGATCAATGAATCCCGTGCGAATAGACAAGTTTAGAACTTTCCCACTTTTCTTATCTTCGTATTTTCGGGCACTATTGATGCTTGTTGAGTCTATTTCCAATTCCTACCGTTAAGCAACAATCCAAGGTAAAAATGATCCAAAAATGGTTACTCCTGAGAGAATGAACTGTTAGTATTGGTAGAGAAAAGTACGAAATAATGGAACCTGAAGCCTAGATTGGGCAGGGAGGTCATAGGCTCCAAGAAGTTTATTCATGATGACAAGAAGGTGGCGACTGGAAATTTGAAGAAGACTGATAAAATGCAGAATAAGAATGACAATCAGAAAAAAAAAAGAGGGAGTTGTATAATTTCTGATAATACATGACAAGTTCGACATAAAGGATAAACATGTAATCCAGTTTTGAAGAGATTGAAGTTCAAAATGCAAAGTTCAAGGTAAAGATCAGTACATGTAATGTCAAGAAGGGTTTGTTTTACCACAAGAGGTTTTTGTTCGTATGTAGGTTGAATATTGTGAACATTTTAGGGGTACTAAAGGTCAAGGAGTGTGTGGATAGAAAACACGTGTAGAAGGAGGTTATGATGAAAAATATTTTACACTGATATGGCTTAAATGTCAGTGAGAGAGTTTTATCACGCCTTCATAGCCAATATGTCCATACGTTCATTCCCAAAAATTCCAAGATTTCCTGGACAGATGAAGCGAAGCAAGCTGAAAAACCATGATGACACAAGTAAGAAAATGAAGACCACATTCCCGAGTTAAGAGTGAATGAGAGAAACAGCAATATAAACAAAGGCTTGAAAAAAGTTCAATGAGCCATGCAGAATGAAAACCAAAGAGCTAAGAGCTGCTCTCGAAGGGACTCTGCTTTAGAGTAGGAAAAAAAAAAAAGTCAAGAATGATGCAACACGAACAGCAGCATTGTTAGGAAGATGAAAGTGTTTGATGATTTCAAGTGTATGAATGTAACAGGCACAAGCAGTCCTTCCAGAAGTGAAGTCAAAAGAGCCATCAATACATATAGTTAAAGTTCACTGGAATATTTGTAAGAATTGGAAGTAAGAAGAAGCAAGATTGTATCCTTATGGAAGAAAAGTGAGGGTAAATCCAGTTAATATATAATTAACAGCCAGGAGGTTAGGCGTGTTTTACAGTAGTAGGTACAACACTTCTAGTGAAATCTTCTAAATTAATGGAGCTCTGAACATTGACACGTACACACACGAGTGCCAGATCTGTGTGTGTATGAACACTCTAAAATTTACTGATAAAATAGCTGCTGAGCAAATTATTTTGTGATCAACAACCCCAGAGAATGCACGCATAAAGTTCAGATACTGATGACAGTTGTTGACATGGCCACCAATGTGAACACCACGTGTGTGATGGGCATCTGGCATCGTCCGTAAATAACAAAATTAGAAGACTATTTCAATGGCAAGATATATGTAAGAATGAAACGTGATAAGTAAAAGTCAGTTTGGCGATTGGAGAATAGAATACATCTACATATAATTGGATTAATTTTTTTTTCTTAATTTGTGTATCAAACTAATTAATGTTCATAAATAATATCTACAAAAGTACTGATCGATAATCACAGTTCTTTTTTTTTTTTATCTTGAGTGTTTTGGCCACTTCTAGCCGTCCCTAATTTAGCAGTGTAAGACTAGAGGGAAGGCAGCTAATCACCACCACCCACCGCCAGCTCTTGGGCTACTTTTTTACCAACGAATAGTGGGATTGATCGTAACATTATAACGCCCCCAAGGCTGATAGGTTGAGCATGTTTGGTATGATGGAAATTCGAACCCGAGACCCTCGGGTTACGAGTCGAGCACCCTGACCATCTGGTCTTGCTGGGCCTCTATCATGCTTTAATATTATTTTCCACGTTTTCGTTGGTGTTTAGTATCAGTGCTGTTTAATTAAATTTATTTGTACTTTGATTTGTTTGTTTGTTTGTTTTGGAATTTCGCACAAAGCTACTCGAGGGTTTTCTGTGCTAGCCGTCCCTAATTTAGCAGTGTAAGACTAGAGGGAAGGCAGCTAGTCATCACCACCCACCGCCAACTCTTGGGCTACTCTTTTACCAACGAATAGTGGGATTGACCGTCACATTATACGCCCCCACGGCTGGGAGGGCGAGCATGTTTAGCGTGACGCGGGCGCAAACCCGCGATCCTCGAAATACGAGTCGCACGCCTTACGCGCTTGGCCATGCCAGGCCCCATTGTATTTTGAATGTTGGAAGTGATCGTGTGTCACTATTATAGACGAAACGTTACACTGAAATAAATATTTTGTCTCACATTAAGCTGTTTCAAAACTTTAAATACGTTTAATTTTTAAGTAAAACCAAATCTAGAATGGGGTCATCGTCATATTTAATTTTTTTTATAAACACCTCCTTCTGCTTCTATTTAAAAATACAAAATATTTCCCTATTCAGTAACACTGTGAAACTTACCATTTTGAATTTTGTGGTATTAAGATACAACCTTAAAAAACAATAAATATTATTTATTATTAGTGCTAGTTTAGATTGAAGTTGGTCCTCACGTGGCTCAGCAATAAGTCTCGAGGGTTATAAGGCTACAGTTTGGGTTTTAATATCTTTTGTGTATCTTTTCGGTTCACAACAAACATTTGCGTTTTTGCATAAATATTGATATCCACAGTAATTTCGTCGACGATAGTGCCATCTATAACTAATAAATCTAACACTGATGAGCTGTGCAGAGAGTCATTCATATAGAAAGAATTTCAACCAATCGAAGGGTTTCTAATATGTGTCGACATTTACAGGTTTTGGGGGGTAGTTTGCGGTTCCAATCAAAAGTTTTAGGTATGTTTACTTATCAAGGTATGTTCAATTGTTTGTTTTTCAGTTTGGTTATTTGATTTTCCCCACAGAAATTATAAAACAATGGACAATTTTAGTTCAGTTATAATTTTTATCAAATCTACTTATTAAACGTTACAAAGTTACTGGTGTAACCGTACTACTGTTGGCAGTAGTTATGATACACTTACACTACAGTGACTGATAGTGACACTGACTCTTTTAAAAAATAAGTTATTACAACTTTAATTCAACTAGTTGATTAATTAATTACGATGATTTGTTTGGTGATGCTGTAACGTTGTAGTTCCGTAAGCTGGACATTGCTAGTACCGCTAATGTCAAATCTAGTAATTTTGACAGTATTACTATTACTAATTGTATGGTATATATACGTAGAAATACTATTAGTATTCTTAATAGTGATATGCGAAATTACAGTTAATATGCTGATTACTGTGCTGTAATCTGTTGCATTATTTTCTATAACTGTTAGTAATAGTATCAATCATACACTGTTGTAATTTATTGTATTAGCTTTTGGTCTAATTGGTGCAAATACTAGTTTCTCTTCTTTTAGCATACACAGTTGTGTCTCAGAGTAAGTGTAATGTACAGTTAAAGCTTCCTTCCACATAGGTTAATTGTGTACACATACTATATATTCATAATTCAATAATAGTAATTTTTATAAAATTTCAGTAATCAGTGAAATGTTGGACTGTAAATATAATTGTTTGACCCAAACCTTGATGTGATGATTTATGTTTTATTTTTAGATATGAAGTCCATTTACCACATAGTAGTGTACATTAAATATTAAATGAGTTATTGGTGTATTAAGATACCTACACAAGCTACCCTGAGTGGTGTTGTATGAACACTTAGGTTTATCCATGGTTATGTACCAAATGCTAAGTTGTTTGTTGTGATAAACAATTTAGACAAGACTGTTGAGAGGAAATAGACTAGAGGTACATTTGATGAATTGGTTGATTATTAAAAGAAATACTATTGCAGATAGATACTACACGACCATTATTTGTGATTTAACGTTATTTTGAGAAATAAATAATAATATTTTTGTACTCTTACAATTTATTGTGTTTTGTGTGGTTCTTTTTTGCTCATTCACTATTGTTATTATTATTATTTTGATATTAACAATATTGCTATTTTTGTCTTTGAATGTTTATATTTTAATTTCAGATGTTTATTCATATAGGCTTCACCAGACACCTGTTCTTTAATTATTGATTTCTGATGAAGTTGTGACTTACCATATCCTGGTAGTAACATGGGTAACTGATATGTTATGTTGATAATGTGATAGTTAATATATCACAGTTATGTAACTTTTACAATGTGCACTGTGTCGTACTGCGAGTTTTCCAAAGGAGATACTGTCTTTCAAACTGTATAGTTTGTGCTCTGTAACTGTACATAACTTACAAACTTGTAATAGCATGAATAACAGCACCCTTGAGAAAAATAAACATTTAAGTCCACCTTTCATATTTTCGTGAAATTATAAATTTCCTGTCTTAAATTCCTGTAAAGTGCTAACCACCACTAATTAAGTCAGTCATCCTGTTAAAGAAAAAAACTGTCTTAACTGGAGGCTAGCCTACATTCTCCAAATCTTAAACATGTGCCCTCTCTTCCTGTTTTCCTGAGAATAAAGTAAAAACAAATAATTTTTTCAGTTTACTCTTTCAGTCCCATTAATATGATACTCATGTAATACCACTTCTTACTGTTTTTTTTAAGACAAAATGAGGAATTTCAACCCTTACATTCAGGTTCCAGACCTCTAGTGAACCCTTTTCAATAAGTCAGCATCCTTTCTGGATATTAAAATCAAAACTATGCACAGTATTCTATGTTAAGGTTGGATAGTGGTTTTATGTAGAGATAATTATGTCATTTGACAGGAAAGAAAGAAATCTTAAACTAGAGGGTGTTTGGAAAGTCACTGTGCACTTATATAATTATTAACAGACATGTTTCAACATAGAATACAGGAGGTAAATATGAATGACATTTATAAACAATGTTGAAAGTGACCCCCTTTGGCATCAGTACAGGCTTGGATTGTTCTTATTTTGTTTCTAAACACTGCTATCAGTTGCTGGCTTGAAATAGACTGAATGAATGCTGTTATCGCTGCTTTCAAAACTGTACAGTGACTTTCCGAACACCCTGTATTATTGACTTTGCCACTTGGTGTAGAGCTCTTATTGATTGTCTTATCTATCTATGTCAAAATGTTTTTATTATTCATGCTATTGAATAAGTTCAGATATATCTATAATAATAAAAGAGCAGGTTTATGTGGCCACCATAGCTCCAAGGGGAAAGAACCTAGAAAATTTGCACCCTGAGGGTGTGAACCTATGTCTTATTACTTATCCTTATGTGTACCTCATAGTATACTCTGTAGTATGTCAGTTAAATTAACAGCTTCAACTGTACAGAATAACCAGTGCATTCCAACAATGTTTTTATGCAGTGTTTCTTAGCAATAAAAGTATAACCTAACATCGTTGTTAGTTTGTGTACTGAAAATATAAAGTGAAAGGTATAAACAAGAAAACTGGAAAAATATTTGTTGATTTCTTACTTTAGAGTGTACATTGGTTAGAGAGATTTAAAAAAAATTAAGAACAGAAAAGATCATAATTCAGAAGTGATTTAAGTTTAAAATTGGATTGATATTTTTACTTTCATGTGTATGTACTTGCTAAAATATATATGACCCTAATAACTGTGTGCAAAACCTTGTACATACCCATCATTAAAGCCATTCTGTAATATTGTAATACCTCAGTATCTCTTTTATAGCTAGAAATATACATGATACAAGTCATCCTGTAATATCTTAGCATCTTGAATATAGCTATAAATACCCATAATCCCATCCACTAAATTACACCCTAAAGTAAACACCATCCACTAAATTACACCCTAAAGTAAACACCATCCACTAAATTACACCCTAAAGTAAACCTAAAATACCCAAAACCAGTTCTTATCTTTCAAATATTTATTAAGCCTTTCCTTAAACACCTTTTGTTTAACTACATCTACCACACCTGAAGGCTACCCATAACAAAGGCCAAACCATCCTATTATAAAAATAAGGCTGTTTAGCTCCTACTTTCCAAAATTTATATTTGTCTTCTGGTTCTCCCATTCTCACCATTAAATACAGCAAAAAATAATGCACCAACACAACCAATTCTCGTAAGAATCTTAAATACCTCAGTCAGTCCCCTCTGACTATACTTTTTCAAGTGAAAACAGTTTCAAGAGATGTTAACCTTACCAATACGAGTCATTATATGGTGATGGGTCAAAGGCCATGTCATCTCATTTGTAGACTTAACTTGCAAGTTTATTGAACTACTTTTTAGTGAATATATGTCAATAACTTTAGTATCAAATTGTAGAGTATATTATGATATATTAATTAATTTCTAAATTTCATTGTAATTATTTTTTAAAATCATAAATATTAATTCTTGTAAGTCACATAGTATGTTGAATGTAGCATTGGTTGAAATGAAATATTTTTGATATCCAAATACAAAGTGTATAGTTTCTTATAAATTGAAAACTTTAAACACCAATATTGACAAACTATAATATAAACTAAGAATTTCCCATAATTTGTAATTGCTGAAATAATGCTATATGTACTGAACAAACACAGTGGCCCTGTCCAAGTCTCTTCAAATTTGAAAAGATGTGCTTATGTACACTGACTTCTGTCTAAGAGGTGTGAATAACCAAGTGAAATCTCGGAATGTCTCGGACATGGTTTTCTGAGTCTTTGCAAAGTATTTAGTTAAAGACCCTTTCTTTTTGCAGTAAATTCCAAGTGGTAAGACATTGGTGAGCATAAAAAAATTATTTTTTTAGATCCAAATATAGCTTAGCTGGCAAGTCTGATAAATTATTGTGGAATACTGTGGTACTTATATAGTAATTTATGATTTTTTTTGTTATTTCAAAATATGTATATAAAAATTTAAAAAAGTTACTTATTTATTATATATAAAATGTAGAAAAATATTTAGTTTTATATCCTCTAAATGTGAAACCTGATAAGGCTTAGCAACCTACATAAGCAGCAAACAAGTACAAAGTTCATAACTAGAAGAGATAAACAAGTTCTTACAGTTCACTTATAAATAGTAATAATATATATACATATATTCTACAAATGTGATTGTATGTTGCATAATACTGGTCCATTAGAACAGAGCCAAGTCAGGTCACTTTGTAAAGACCAGTTATATACTTTAGGATATAGTAACATGAGAACATGTGTACTGACTGAATTATTGTTATTTCTGTAATATTAGTTAGGCGCTATTGAAAGGTCAACAGAATTAAAATAATAGTTTTTTTATATGTATAAAATGTTATGATATTTAATGCTAAACATTTGTTGTTTTGCATTATAATTTGTCATAATTCTTGAACAAAAAAGAATAATTTATATCTTTATTTCCTTTTTGGGAGGGGGGAGGTGGTTTAAGACATTGGTCAAATTGACCAAATTGATACAGACATGCAATACTGAAAATAACAGATAAAATATAAAGCTATTTTATTTAAAAAAAAGATTTTGATAATTATCTGAAGGTTATGGAGATATTTCACAGAAAATTTCACAATATTCTGATGCATAAAAATATTTGTAATCTTAAAGTCAAAATAACTTTATGTTGGATAGTCAACATTTGAAGATAAAAATGCACAAGCATTGTAATAATTAATTAAAAAATGTTAAAACCTAATTAAGAAACCTGATACTTTATGTACAAAAGCCTTAATGTTTACTGACTGTCTGTAAAATTTTATGAATATACTGGCACTTTTTAAAAAGTTAGTGTAACCACCTTAAGGAATATGGGCTGGATGGACTCATCTTGCTAGTATTAGAAGGGTTAATCTGTCCTTTTATGACAACATCTTTATCTTGTGCATTGTTCTAGTACCCTCCCATGAAACCTTTTCAACTGTTTAGAGTTTTTTTTTGAGGTGAAGAACCTGAACAGATGTGATCTGGCCAGTGACCAAAACAATGGCATTATAACTTCTTTAGACTTGTATTCAGTATAACATGAAAATATACTTTCACAGGATTTCCCATCCTTCCTTCACACTGCTGGTGTGTTTCTTTTCCCTCATCAGGAATGAGACTATGATGTACATAATGTTACCAGAGGGAGTACTGTGCATAGAAGATTTGTTGCTTCCTGTTGGTAGAGAGCTGGAGTTTTAATGCTGGTTACATTACACACAGATGTAGTGCACAGTGACACATGCAAGGGTTGGATTTTCACTGAAGCTGTGTGAAGTCATTTTGAGATAATGAAAAAGTTAAAACTGGATATAAAAATTTGTGTGTTTACATTTGTACTTTAATGTGTAAGAAGAGAATGAACCCAGTAAGAAAGTGATATAGATATGATCCCTGATGAAGTTTCTGGCTTTTTACATAGATTTAAGTGTGATTGTGATGAAAAGGGAGTTTCTAGTCGTACTGTATGAGAATTGATTACTAATATTACTTTGTTTTGATAAATGTGGTCATATGGTGTGGAAAGTGTGACTCATTATAGTTTGAAGATTTGGACTTATTTCAAATGAAGCATCAGAAGTCTTAATCTAAGTGTTAAAACTTAATAAAATTGTAACTCGTGGCCAGAAATGAACTTGCAGATTTTCTTAATACCCAAATACAACATAAAGCAACACAACAGAAACATTTTAAAGTTATTTATTTATTGTAATAATAACAAGAAACATAGTATGTAATGTCACATGAAATGTACTTGCCATACATTAATAACACATCTATAACTGTTATATAAAGTAAATAAGAAACTGTGCTACTTGTTTGGCTCACCACAACTTGAAGAACATGGCTTTAAATATCACCTGAGATGCATGGTGCCTAACTTGACCTCATATGAGATCAGATTACAATTTTGGATAGCTCCCTATATATATTGTACATTATATGTTAAATTTAGTAACATTTCTTCTAATCTAAGCATTTTTCATTAAGATTCATAGTGTCATGTTTTCTGATCAAGCTACACCATGGATTTGTGTATAATACAGAGCCAAGTGCATGTTTCAGGCATATATGAGGTCAGTCATCACATGAATGAATGGAATAATGCAATAGTTTAACCTCTCTGAGCTTAAAATAAATAAACAGAAGTTTTCAAATTATGACCTTTTTTACTATGATTGTGTAACTGGCGTACTTGTAAATAATTATGTTCTACCATCAGTAAAATTTTCCTTATACTTATAAATTATTGTTTATCTATCTGTTATTAGTATAATTGACATATCTAGGCTAAGAATGATGAAACGATTGGGAAAATTAAATATTAGGGCTATCAAGTATGTATTTTTTTTTCACTTAAAAGGTTGGAACAGTTTGCCTGACAGCATGCTGTGTAGTTTTGTTCTGATAGAATTACTGCTGGAATTTTTTGGTGTTTAAAACATGGACAACATTGTATTTAATACCTTGTTAACATTTGACCACTTAGGTTTAAGCCAGTTTCTTGTTTAGGTACTCTGCCTGCATAATTAATTCAAAAATAAAGTATTAACTTTGTTTCTTTATCAGAAGAATGAGATTTTGTAAGAGGAGACTATGTCCACGACACTACAGACTGCCCCATTGTCACTTCTTCAGGTTCTACCATTAGTATGCCCCTAACTCGTTTCCATAAATATCATGGAGAGAACATTATTTTGTGTGATGACAACATGGTGGCCTTCAGAAAGGCAAGTTTTGCCCATGCTATTGTTTTCTCAGAGAGGCCATTACTTCCTGGTGAACTCTTCCTCTTGGAAATAGAGAAGACAGAACGTGGATGGAGTGGTCATATGAGACTTGGTCTGACCCAGCTCGACCCTTCCTCAGGCTTCCCGTTACCCCAGTATGCACTGCCAGATCTAGCTAATAGAGGAAAGTCATGGATGGTTGCTATTAATAACTCTGATATGGACTCTAATGACCATTCACCATTTAATACCCTCGATCAACATCCGTCTGCATTGGGTAAGTTTTGCTACATATACAACACTTGTCTGTGAACACTTACATTTCTATGAATTGGTGTAATGTATGATAATAGATAGACTAGGTTACAACTGCTAGGTATTAACTGCTGGCCTATTATAAGGAAAGCTAATGTCCACGGTATAAATCGTATAATGAAACATTAGGCTTAAGCGCAATTTTTTTTTTCCCTTCTCATCTTGACCCAAATCTTTACTGGATATTATTTGTATGTTTATCTTATTCAAACAGTGTAATACATATCTTAGCTAACTGGCTACCTAATTTTATGTGATTGCAATCACAACCTCTTTTAAATGGAAACATTATTATTCTTATCAGTTATGACAGAATACTTTTATTTCATTTACAGAAGATTATTTTAAAAACAAACATGCTGGATGTATGGTGGTATTCAGTCTATACATTAGCTATTCGTTCATTATGTAAGAAATGCCCAAGTTACCTTAAAAAGAAAGTTATGGCAAATATTTTTTACACAGTAAATGTGTTCACCACAAAGGACATAAATGGTGACCTTTGAAATATCTCTATTTTATGAGATATTCAAAATGTACCTAAAAATCTAAACAAGGAGAATGGAACTAAAGAAAATTATATGATGTGAGAAGAATGCAGAGGTTAAAAAATCACGAAGCTAGCACACACACACTTTGTTACATTCAATTGGAGTTTGAATGGGGCATAAACTACTAAATTAACCTGTTCATTAATTATATAGCAAATTTCACTAATCAGTTACTGAGCCCTAAAGTTTCTATAATGTTAAACAAAAGTGTGTCCAAAAATGTCTTAAAAAAACTGAAGTAATCTTAAAAATGGAAATTTCAGTCTTGTGAAATCTCATTGAATGTAATCAATGAAGCCATCTGTTAATCAGTTAGCAAATTCTACTAATTTTAATATTAGCTGTATCTGTGTTAGTTAAGTTATTGGAGTTGGTGGAAGAGATTTATCATTGGGGGGGACTGGTTCGTTGATAGACTGTCTAAACTGATGTTGTTGACAGATGTAATGTTTCTTATTGAGAGGTTTTGAATATTAGACATCTCTTAAATTTGTACTTTGGTATATTAGGATTTTCAAATATTGTCTAATAAACATATAAACTAAATTAATCATTGTAACATTAGCAACTTATATCAATATTACTTTTTAATATTCCAAAAGAACAAGAAAAAACATTTTTAAATCAATGAAAAAAGTGATATTTTGGTTTTATATTATACTAATGGATAATCATGATAATTTTTAGGTTACAAAGACAGGAAATTCTGTGTAGTATAACATTATATATAGATAATTGTTTATACATTCTACCACTATTTATGCTATTATGTATATAGATAATTGTTTCGACATTCTACCATTGTTTAGATTACAAAGACAGAATTCTGTGCGTTGTATAACTGTATTGACAGATTAACAGTTTAGAAATTCTACCATTTTATCTCAGAACGGCTGGTATGGGTATTAACACTTCTAGTAATAAAGCAGAGAGAAATGTTTCGACCTAGGTTAATTTGAAGATGACCTTGGAAGGTTGAAACATTGTTGTCTGCTTTGTTAATAAAAATGTTAATATCCACACCAACTGTTCTGAGATACATGTTTACTTCAAATGGATTTCTCTTCATCAAGAAATTCTACCATTGTTTATATTATAAAGAAAGGGAATTCTGTGTGCCGATAAGTATGTGGATATATAACTGTTTACTTATTTTTCCACTGTTTAGGTTATAAAGACAGGATAAGCTCTGGCCGTGAGGTCTTCCCTCGTAACATGCTTCGGCCACTTCCTGGCTTAAGTTTAATTTCTAATAGTGGGTCTGATGGTGAAGAATCTACCAGCAGTACAGACTCGAGTCCCATACAGTACAGCCTGAGAAACAGGTGAATTTAATATAGAGTTGAACTAATAATGTATACGGTGTTATAGAGTAGATACAGATATCAAGTTGAACTAACAATGAATACGGTGTTATAGAGTAGATACAGATATCAAGTTGAACTAACAATGAATACAGTGTTATAGAGTAGTTACAAAGGTCAAGTTGAACTAATGATGAATACAGTGTTATAGAGTAGTTACAAAGGTCAAGTTGAACTAATGATGAATACAGTGTTATAGAGTAGTTACAAAGGTCAAGTTGAACTAATGATGAATACAGTGTTATAGAGTAGTTACAAAGGTTAAGTTGAACTAATGATGAATACAGTGTTATAGAGTAGTTACAAAGGTCAAGTTGAACTAATGATGAATACAGTGTTATAGAGTAGTTACAAAGGTCAAGTTGAACTAATGATGAATACAGTGTTATAGAGTAGTTACAAAGGTTAAGTTGAACTAATAATGAATATAGTGTTATAGAGTAACTACAAAGGTCAAGTTAAAGTCAAAGTGCTGCTATGGTAAAATAGTTAAACACATGAGTGTCACTATATTGTCAGTAGCAAAGTTAAAGAGATGAGTGCCACTGTATTGTCGGTAGCAGAGTTGAAGAGATGAGTGCCACTGTAATATTAGAGGCAGAGTCAATGAGAATAATATGGTTTCTCCTGCAAAACTGAAAAATATAGCATCTCTAGTTTCAGAAGTGTGTTCTGATAGAAAACATTTTTAAATGATGTGAAATAGTGTGTTGTATTTATAAATAATTTTTATTTCTGAGGCTATTTATAATTGTTTATATGCATATATGTAATTTTTTGAAGCCTTGCTAAGCAACGTAAGATACGATTAGATGCTTTGTTGAGTTACTTAGTTCTGTAAAATCATAAGATAATTGATAAAGAAGTAACGTAAGTACATTCATTAAAAAGTAAATACAATACTGTCCTGATAACTGTAGTACAAATGTTTTGTTAATTGATAGTGAAAACTGAAATTGTTTAAATTTGTTTCAACTTGCGGCTCCTAACATGAAGACTTTATATTCAGAGCAGGAATACTTCCTACAGATGTTGGGAGTCGTGTTGGTGTTATGTATGTTGTTCAAGGAAATGCTGCACAGATGCACTTTATCTTTAATGGAGAAGATCAGGGGGCTTATTCTGTTGACATTCCCTACCAGGAGGGGGCATTATATGCAGTTGTTGATGTGTATGGAACAACTAAACAGGTGCGAATAGTACAGTTATATGGAGACCACCTCAATAAAGGTGAGTTGTATTTTGTGGAAATGTTTACTTCCCAAAATTATGAAATGCACGAAAGTATGAAAATAACTTCTTGGAAATACCTAGGCAGCACTTGTAGGATTATTGGTGAATGTTGGGTGAACTGTGTTATTAAGCTAATCATAGTATTTATTGAATACCTGAAATATCAAATGCTATATTTCTGCTAAGCCTTATAAGTAGTGTTAATTTTTGAAATTTCTTTGAAACATTTTTGCACACATTTATTTCCAGCAAGCTCCTAAAATACTTAATCTTTTGTTGTAGTCAGATGAACACACACAGACCTGTTGTGATCTCTCTAATGCTTATTACACATACTCATTTACTGTTTCAACTTGAGGGAGAGGTGAAGTTAATGGAAGCCTGCCTTGGATGAACACCTAATTCTGAGCACCTGCACAAATTTAGAAGTAATAGTTAAGTAGAAGTGATAGTCAGGAAGAATACGAGGTCTGTTCAAAAAATACGCGGACTGACGTCATAAAACAAAATGTACTTTATTTAGAAGTTACAGGTCTGGGACCCCTTCAAAGTACTCTCCTCCCCAACGCACACACTTATCCCAACGGTGTTTCCACTTGTTGAAACAGTCCTGGCATGCTTCTTTTGTAATGTCCTCCAGCTCCTTCGTCACATTTGCCTTAATCTCGGGAATCGTCTCCAATCTTCTTCCTTTCAAGGGTCTTTTGAGTTTGGGGAACAAGAAAACATCGCAAGGAGCAAGGTCAGGTGAGTAGGGGGGTGGGGAAGAACAGTTATCAAGTGTTTGGCCAAAAACTCACGAGTTTTGAGGGCTGAATTTTGCAGCAACGCGGTGCATCTTCAATTTTTCAGTCAAAATCTCGTAACAAGATCCAACTGATATCCCACACTCTTCAGCAAGCTCCCTGACAGTCAGATGTCGATTTGCACGCACCAGGGTGTTGATTTTGTCGACGTGTGGGTCGTCAGTTGACGTGGAACGATATCCAGGACGCTCATCATCTTCAATGGACTGTCGACCATCCTTAAAACGTTCAAGCCACTTGAAACATGCCGTACGCTTCATAGCAACATCACCGTAAGCCGTGTTAAGCATAGCAAAAGTTTCAGTCGCAGATTTTCCAAGTTTAACACAAAATTTCACAACAAGTCGTTGCTCCTTCAGGTCATTCATTCTGAAATCCGCCAAACGAAAAAATCGCACTTCACTTAAAACCGCGTAGCTAATACACAAAGATATCTGCAATCGGGAAATGGCGTCGTAATCAGCTGATCTGTGTGAACCTAGGGACACCAAGCAGATTCCCCTGGAACCAACTGGAGCCTCGCAATTCAAACAGTCCACGTATTTTTTTGAACAGTTCTCGTATATAAAAACTGGTCAATCACATTATACCTACTACGTCTACAACTAATGAGGCCTTTCACCTAATACCACAGCTCCTCATGCCAGCTGAAATACAACATATAAAGTAGTGGTTGAGGCACTCTTTATATTAGAATTGCATGAACAACACATTAACAAACAGTACCATCTACACTATGTATAACTTGTTGCAGGACTGTAAATTAATATGACCAAGTTATGGGTGATGTGGAAGTCTTCAGTTCACCAGACCTTTGATTTAGAAAACTTTTTCACTATCATCCTTTAATACTAGTAGTATGTTAATCTAATACTGTTAATTGTTAACTAGCAATAATAGTAAATTTTTTTGCTTCACTTGGATTTACTGAAAGAAAATTCTGAAAGTTGTAATTTGTAATATTGACATTAGAAACAGTAAAATAGGATCCTCACTAGTTAAGAGCTTAACAGTTTGTTGAACCTTAAAGTTCTCTCTCTCTCTTTCCTACTGCCATTTTTGTAATTTCATATATTTGTGACTGTGTAACAGTCAACTACTAACAGATTCAACCACTGTATATAGCAGTGATACACTTAACCGCAGTGATACACTCATCAGTTAACCAAACCATTAAGTACTTACAAACATTTTTACATAATATGTGTTGTTATTTTTTGTGTGGAAACAAAAGAACAAAGATTTATTTCTGACTAAATTCTTCAAGTATTTTAAAACTTGTACTGTGTACAACAAACTATCATATAGATTAGATTTTAATAAAGAAATCAATAGCAAAGTTTCTATTCCAATGGTATTGTATATGTGAAATGAATAATAAGATATTAGTTGTAGGACAAACTATTATCTTCTTTTCCAGTGGCCTCACTTCAGAGTGTTTGTCGACATACAATATTGCAAAGAATTCCTTTCTCTGCTGTCTTCTCTCTTCCATTGCCTCAGAAGCTGAAAGATTACCTCAGCTACGAAATATGACAGGGTGAGAAGAGATGCCAATTTTATTGGATATGTGAATCTTGCACCTATTTATTTTGTCATCATTATACAAAACTTAAGATAAAATTTCTATTCTGACTTGTAAATGCACACTGTGTAATAGGAACGGAGATTATGGTCAGGTATTCTAATTCTGTGCATATAACATTCTTATATACTTTATTACTTGAAGCACACTTGTTTTGTTTTCTGGTTTATTCCTGGAAGCACAGTTGTTTTGTTTTCTGTTTATTCCTGGAAGTTTGTTGTTTTGTTTTCTGGTTTATTCCTGGAAGCACACTTGTTGTTTTGTTTTCTGGTTTATTCCTGGAAGCACATTTGTTGTTTTGTTTTCTGGTTTATTCCTGGAAGCACATTTGTTGTTTTGTTTTCTCGTTTATTCCTGGATGCACACTTGTTGTTTTGTTTTCTGGTTTATTCCTGGATGCACACCTGTTGTTTTGTTTTCTGGTTTATTCCTGGATTCACACCTGTTGTTTTGTTTTCTGGTTTATTCCTGGATTCACACCTGTTGTTTTGTTTTCTGGTTTATTCCTAGAAGCACACCTGTTGTTTTGTTTTCTGGTTTATTCCTAGAAGCACAATTGTTTGTTTTATATTTTTAAATTTTAATATTAAATTAACTTACATTAATTATAATTTCAGTACCTAGCAAAGTAAATCTTGATTTATTGTATACACAACAGTATAATTACCCTGGACAATTTTAACATGGTTTTATTATATTTTAGCACCTAATTATAAAGAAGACAAGAAGAAGGTATAATGGAAACATTTTGAACATTAAATACAATTGAACTTCTATTGTGTAAGAGTTCTTCAACCAAACCAGTATTTAAGGAATGTTTGAGATGTTTACAAAATGAATTTTTTATATATTTACTTTTGTAGTAGAGTAAGTAGTAAAAGCCAGTATTAAACCCAGAATTTTTGATGGGCTTGAGATTGTTTAGTAGTTAATATGCTCAAACTATGAATCTTTTGGCTCATTTCTCACACCCTGATGCAACCAAAACTTTCCACTCTTTTGGGTGATGGCTACCTTGTGAGAGTGGTGGTGAATTCCCACCAATCAGGCAGATGAAAGTAACTTAAGGGTTGGAGAAAGGTGTTGTTTTCTAGCTGACTTCTCTGTAGTCTTTTACTTTAACATTTGGGATAACTGCGTACAGAGCCGTAACAAATAAATAAAACTTACTGATGGGAACTAGTAATTTGAAGGCTAATCTGAAGTGAATGTTTTGATATAAATGGGCCCAACTAGTAACCAGATTGTATAATCTAAGTATCATAAGACTTAAATACAACAGTTTATTGATAACATGAATTCATTTTTTCTAAAGTAGAACATGTAAAAATGGACCTGGTAAGTTGCATATGTTACTAGAAATATGCAAGAGAAACTGACATGTTTGGAATTTTGACTTGTTTAGTGTAACAGATCCACCAAAGCTTCATGAACTGTGTGTTAAATGTTAGGTAAAATTAATATGTATAAAAAATAAACAAACATCTGCAGATTTTTCAGGCTTAGTTTTAGTCTGCAAAGAAAGTTAAAACAACTAATAAATTTCATCTTCTTTTCTACGTCTGTAGCTCTTCTCACTTGTTGGAGGTGTTCTCGAGGAGCACGTGAGAATTTGAATACCTTGAATATTTGCATCTAAGATTATGCATGCAACAAATGAAGCCTACATTGAAAATATTCATTCATCGGCTGTATTGTTCGTATTCTATCATTTACATGTTTAGTCAGAAAAGGTACATCAGTGTTTTGTGATGGTAGTTGTAGTATACCAAATGTTGGTGAGCATTTGGTGTAGTGAAGTACCGTTTCCTTCAAGGTCTTTGTGCACAATGTCATTATAAATAATGTGGAAACAAGTAATAAGAAATATTTTGGTCATTTTACTGAGGATATTACCGACGAATGAGCAGCTTGTGTAACAAGTCCATTTCTTTATATAAATACATGCAACCTATATGCTCCCAATACCAGTGTTAGGGCAGGTCACTTCCCTCAAGACCTGGCTGGTGATAGTAAGGAAGAGTTTACTGCAGGGATTCCTTTAATAAGTAGAACTGAATGATAAGTAACTTTTTCAAAGAATGGTCAGTGTACGAGCAGGTACTGAACGTTCAAAGAAGTCTATTGATTAAGGAATGCATGTAATGAGAGGTAAAATATTAGATTTTTTAAAATCTAGTAATCACTTGTAAATCCCTCATTACCATGAAAAAAACAACAAAAATTTAAATTATAACGAGGCTTTAAATTATTTTAAGCAAAGAATTTATCAGTATTTAAATATCATAAAATTCTATTGTATTTCATAACAGCAACTATTAGCTTTGGTTAGAGCAGGTATGCTTGACTTGCTGTAGTCTAGGTTGTTTGAAAAAAATGTGTATTGATCTGTAGCAGTAATTAAGTAAAATAAGTTTAGTCTACAGTTGAATTCTTTTTTGTCATTCTTTGTTTAAATTTGACGTAGGAAATATCTTAGTTGTTAATATTTGATCACTGAGTGACATAATTATCAGTCGTGCTCGGCAAATGTGTAAAGTGTGAACGAATGAATAAATATATGCTTTGTTGTAACTTTTCCCTTGTCTGGTTGATTGCTTTTCTGTGATTGCTTTCACATTTTTATTTGATAAAACTAACCAAGTTTTGGAACTATTTCTTTCTTGAACAACTTTAAATGAAACTTAAATACACTGAAAATAAAAAATTTGTTAGTAGAACATTTGACCAAAAACTCGACAAAATTTCTATACTTTTGTAGAAGTGATAACGTCCATTTGCATCATGTACCACACAATGGAAAGTAATGACAGTGTTAATATTAGGTTTCAGTTTTGTTTTCATTAAATTAACATAGAAGAGTGAAAAGAGGTATTCCTGAAAATGAAAACTATTTATATCATAATACTTCCAAACTGTTTAAATCTAACCTACTGAAATAAACGATAATTAAGTACTTGCATACCTTGCAGTAATTTTAAAGAAAAATGAAATTGCAAATGGATCCAGTAGCTACCACTGTGCAAAAGTAGAAAATACGTGTAACCAAACAGCTGTGTTTTCCATATGAAGAAATAACATTAAGCTGGCTTGGGAACTTCTGTGCATTTGGACTGTTGAAATGAGTGCTAGGAAATTGTCATCCGCATTTACAAGATAAAGTATGGAAAGCATATAATGAAGAATGGTGTGTTTTGTACATGTTATACAATGGAGACTTTTACATTGAAAAACTGTTACAGGACAACTGTGAAGATACATGGTGACCAGCTGTGGTAAAGTGGTCATATTTCTTTTTTACATTTCTATGTGTATGTTTATATTCTCTGGGTGTATCTCACCATAGTAGTCAATACAACATGTATCTGGGCACAGAAGTTTACGGACAGTTTGTTACAACGTTTGACAGTCTCATCTGTAACTTGTTATTTATGTCACTAACATTGTTACAACGTTTGACAGTCTCATCTGTAACTTATTTATGTCACTGACATTGTTACAACGTTTGGCAGTCTCATCTGTAATTTATGTCACTAACATTGTTACAACATTTGACAGTCTCATCTGTAATTTATTATATTAGTAACATTGTCTTACTTAAGTACCACACACATTACAGTGGTTTTTCAGATTCTCAAGTTTGATGAACTAAATGACAGCTGATTAAAGAAATGAAATTAATATTTATCTGTTTTGTTAGTGTTATGTGTGATAAAATAATTGAAGACAACATATGGCACTCAATACATATCTTCCTTTATTGGCTCATTACATTTGACAGAAATTTAATTTTTTTCTATACAGCAATCTTATGTTTACTGAAAGCTTGCTGAATGTCATGAAAATACATGAGCCTTATTGGCAAATGTGTAATATATTCCTATATCTGTGTAAATTACCTGTACCTGATAATAATAAACCTTGTGTATTTATTACTATGGTAAACTTATAATAATGAAGTATTTGATTACCTTTTGAAGTCATCTTCAAGCCTAATGTCAGAGTTGGTTCCTGAACATCAATTGTAATATGTTCTGTTAAATGCAAAAGGGAATCCTTACAATAACAGGATGCTTAAATGTTAGAGAACTTTGGAATATTAATTTATTTAGCCAAAGGTTCTTGAACAAGACAGTTTTGTTGAATACAAAATTATTGTTAACAAGGTGTTGAAACGTTTCAAATATCACAAAGTAATCAAAAGAAATCGCCATTACAAAACAAAATCATGTAAAATGGGTTTGGTTCTAGAAATATCTTTAACTGGTCAGTTTAATCCATTTTTATTTCTTTTTTCTTTTGCAGTTACAGATTCTGAGGTTGAGGCAGAGAAACGTAGCAACACCTACTAAGTTATAGTTAAGTACTGTTTGGGTCTTGGATCATAAACCCTCTGCCTTTTAACCACATTACTCTCAGTGAAAATAGATAATTTATTTTAAAAACTATGTTTTATAGTTTTTACGTCTTTTATTGTTGCACAATTGAACTACAAGAAGTTTTCTGTGAGGTCCGAGTTTATAAGGTATAGTCTCTGGTGTGATCATACCACTGACTTCTAGTAGGTTAAGGTGCTTCACAAATTCCAAACATGTATGTAGCTCTTATCCAATGTGTAGACATTTCTAAATGTATAAAAATGTTTATACAATTTTTTCTTGTAATTCAACTCAATAGGGGTTAAGGGACAATATTCTTACGCACTAAGCTGTCAGGTATGGGATGATGCATCGCAAGCTTAGATATACGTTTATATCAGTGGTCACTAAGTCTGATAAAATTTGTAACAGTGAAGATACCAAATTGAGGACTTTCAGCAGAATGGTTATAAAAAATATTTTGTATTTTGGCTGTTGCTCATAGTTAAGACTATTTATTATTATTTAAACAGTGTTTCTAGTAGAAGTTATTACATACTCTTCAATAAATTCAGAGCCTTATAACGGACTTAGCACCGCTTATGATGAGATAGACACCTGTTAAACAACAACAAAAAATGAAAACGAAATTTTACTTTTTTGCACACAGTGAGTAATGCAGGCAAAATTTTATAGTGACAGAGCCTTGTCAAATACGTCAAACGTGTGACGTCACCACTAGGTCAGAGATTTCGTATTCAAAACCTGATTTTTATTGTTTAAAGACCATTTTAAAACGGAAAGCATATTCAGCACTAATTATTTAAGGATATTACATAAGTAGTAAATTGAAAATGCATATATATTACAGAGATAAAACATCTAACTCAGCTTTATTTAAATAAAGTACCACATGTTCAATATTTTCAAGCTAATACGAAAACAGTACAAACAATTTCGGTTAAGCGGAAAGCCTGGTGGTGTATAACGGTAATTAATCGGATTTTTATATCAGTAGTGGACGCAGCAACGGAAGTATTAATTGAATCCAACATCAAGCAAGTATCTCTATAATTCATCTAGAGCGTAAATGAAAGTATATTGAGTTTGTATAAAAGTGTGAAAACATTTTTATTTAAAAAAAGTCACGAGTTCGAATCCTCGTTACACTAAACATGCTCGCCCTTTCAGCCGTGGGGCGTTATAATGTGACGGTCAATCCAACTATTCGTTAGTAAAAGAGTAGCCCAAGAGTTGGCGATGGGTGAAGATGACTAGCTGCCTTTCCTCTAGTCTTACACTGCTAAATTAGGGACGGCTAGCGCAGATAGCCCTCGTGTAGCTTTGCGCGAAATTCAAAACAAATAAACATTAAGGAAAATTATACAGACGTCTCATTCCTTAGGTAAATCAGGTTATTAGCTAAAATCTGTTTCAAATCCTTACTTTTCTATTTAATAAATTATGTTAAAATCTATTTCATTTTTTATTTTATAATGGTCGTGTGTATGGCATCTAAACTTACTTGATGATGAATACACATAAGCATAGTACGTAACTGACAGAATGAAAGCACGAAAAGTGAACTCTAGAAAATATTGCGAATATAAGTGTTAAAAAAAACAAGAGTAAAGATGACGTCAGTGACTTTTCTCTCTCTCCCCTCCTTTGCAGTTATAGTTATTTTTACTTTGTTTCCATGAACTCGAGAGGTTATAGAACCAAACGTCTACACCGTGAGGATTTTTAAAACGACAAGTTGGAGGTAAATAGCAGTTTTTATTTTTGGTGTTTAGGCATTAATTTTAAATATGTTTGGAAAATATATATACACACGTATAAGACTCTTCCTTGAGGCCAGAGCAATAAGCGTGTTCTGAATGACGTCATAGCGTACCCTACATGATCATTGGTTACCGTTTCACGTGACTATGGGTGATCAACTCGTGAAATGCAGAGATAGCATGTGTGCAAAACTATAGTAAAAACAAATACTTGAGAAAGATGGCAGAAGAACTTGTGTCCGTTCCAAGTGTGAGCACTGTAACAGAGGCATGCTCTCTTAGTTCTTCGCATGAAGAAAGTATCGAACCAGCTAAAAAGAAGCTACGTTTAGAGGGATTGGGGAACAACAAAGAAAACCGTTTGGAGCAGAGACTCGGCGGAATTCTGTGTTGCGCCGTCTGTTTGGACCTTCCTCGTTCAGCCATTTATCAGGTTTGGACTGATCAGCTGATTTCCCTTCCCCACTTCTGTAGATTTCAATTATTTTCTTGATGTGTAATCTACCAGTCTTGCCCGGTTTGGGCATAATTTCTTTTTTACTTTTTTTTTAGGGACCATATTTTTGTGTCGCTCGACGACAACCGTCAGCAAAGATTCTTTTAAATGTAATTAAGTAAACTATTATAATACTTCAATTTAAAAAAGTTTGAAGTGAACGTAAGTTATTTGAATTATATAAAAATTGTATACTAGTAAAACATACATTTCTATGTATTTGTATCGAACATATGTATTTAACAACAGTGGTTTAAAGCAGTATTATTAATAAACAAAAGAAAGTTCATTTTGTGTGTCGTGTCAGTATGTTTTATATGTAATACAAATCGCGGTATCTATGTATTTCGAAAATGCTAACTTCCTTGGCCGAGCCAAATCTTTGTAATTATCCTTCAGTAATAAAAATTGAAAATAAAACATGAAAGTAATATTAATAATCATGTAGTTAAGCATAAAACAAATATTTAGAACGCCATAGTATCCAGTAATATACCTTATTTAAATGGTTGATCTTTGACATTAGTATTGATATTAAAGTAGTAACAAATGGAAGAACAGGATTTAGTGGATGAAAATTTAAATATTTTTTTACTATTGAAAGTTAACTCGATAAACGTTCACTGACTGAAACATAAAATTTTTATTTTTTATTTTAAACAACCATTTGAACTTTCAAAATGGATAATTACATAAATATGGCTGTAATTCCATGTTTTAATAATCTTAAAATGTGTCGAAAACAGTATCAATTTTTATTTAAAAACCAGTATCTACGTGCCTTTGTATCGTTTAAGTTATGAACTAAGCACTTACGGTAAAATTGTTTAACACATGGCGTCTGTATAGATGATCATTTGCTTGAAAATACTGGAAAAAGAAGGGGGAAAATTTTCCTCCTCTATATTTAACCTGAGCTACAAGATATGCAGTTCCTTAGCGTTGTCGCTGCGGTGTACATGGATTAGTTCCTCCCGGTAGACCGTCAATGTACGTGTTTTGCAATAGCCAAAAGGGAGAACAGCGTAGAGAGATTGTGGTTTTGTTTGGGAACTTACCTAAGGTAAAAAAATGGTGATATAAAATTACTTATTATTTTTTGTTAATAAACAGTGGAAATCTATGGGTTTTTATATTTCATGGAACAAGAAAAACTGCATAATGTAACCTTCCGAGTAATTCAAACTACTTTTATATACTTAAAACAATTAGCTTGTAGTACATAGTACACACTTTTTAAAAATGTTTTCTACCCGTACTAGTTCAAAACTTGTACATCACATTATACTTTAAACTTTATCTCCTTTCAGAAAACGAACTTTCGCTCTTTTTTGTCTTTATTAATTTTAAATTAACTTAAATTGTAATTGAATGCCATGTGGTTGTTATTATAAATTAAAATATATTTCAGGAAAAATGAGTAACCTGTCATCAGTAATCATCTAGAACTGTCGTGGGCTTGTCTAACGCAGTGACATTTATAAATTTGGAATTGTTTTAGTATCAAATTTTATATAAATATGTACTACATTCAAATAAAAGTTGATAAAATGTATATATGGTTGAGCAATACATCTGGTGGAGATTAATATGTGTTTTTAAAGTATTAGTGTTCTAATGCTAATTTAATGTATTAATTAGAAATGTTTGTAATGCACAAATAAGTATCGTATTACACGAGTGATAGAAGTTTCAAATATATGTAATTGAAATAATAAAGGTTAATGAGTGCGTACTCCTTAGCTTTTCTGTTGAATATTTGGATATTTTTCGGCACTTAATTAGCAGTTCTATTTTACCAGAAGTCTACCGCTGGGACAACGGATTTACAACGCTAAAATCAGGGGTTCGATTCCTTTCATTGGACACGGCAGATGGCCCGTTGTGGCTTTGCTATAGGAAAAATCCATTTTACCAGAATTTTTATTTAAGGTATATAAGGTACAGATAACCTATTTGCTTTGCGCAATAAACAACAAACAAACAATTATAGTAAATAAAGACTAATGTGCCATATCTACATACGATATTGTTATCGATTTTTATCATAAATTACATAAAACACAGGTCTTTTCAGAAGTTCTTGAGAGCCTTTCAGTATTTGGTTTAGAAACCTGTTCTTCAAGATGGCTAAGTATTTATTGGGTAATTTATATATATAGGCAATTTTAAGCTCACTTTTAGGGATAGATAGTTAATTGTATACCGTAATAAACAAGTACACTAAAATTTAAGAAGAAAAAAACCCATAAAAACAGTTGGGTCAGAAATAGCACACAAAGCATTCGTCGGAATGCGATATTTGCCCTAGGAGATAACATTCGAACTAGTCTTAAATGGGTTTTCTACCATCAATTCGTGTGTTATATGTATACCGTATATGCTTTTATCGGTTCAACAGTACTTGTTGCAGCGACTTGTTCTTAGAAATATGTATTGAGCAAGCTTTAATAAAGAAAACAGGTTTTTAACTATGTTATATATTACTGTCTTTTACATGACTCATTAAGTGTTGAGTGATTTTATAAAAATGTTGTGAAGTATGCTGACACTGAGGAAGAAACATTTCGTTTTTTCTTCAAAAATTAGTATTATGTGATGTAAAGTTGCATCAATAAGTTTTTAAAGTTGAGTTTGAAACTTAACAGATTTTAATTTAAATTTTAATAGATAATTTATACGTCACCACAGTGTAATATGTTTTTGTAAAAGTTGATGTATTACAAGCTTGTTGCGACATCAATTGAAATATGTCAGCCTATTAAAATTTTGTTTTGAAGGTCCGTGAAATTCCTTTGATTTGAAACACATTCGTTTGTGTAAAAAATGTAAAATTTAACCTGTTCAGTGCCGTAGATGAGATAACTCGTCGAAGCCGATCGGTAACACAGTGCCACGGACGTGTTAATTCGTTCTCATTAATGTCTAACTTCAACGCTAGATATCGGCACCGTACATGCAATTTACCTACTTACAAATTGTTTCACTTTCGATCCAAAATGGCGTAATGAAAAAGTTACAAAATGAAGAAGCATTAGAGTTGTATTGTAGCAGCTGAAATACTTGGCAGTCAACAGGTTAAACTTTAAGTTATGTATTGAATCATGCATCTAAAATTTTAGACTTACATATTTAATTAGATTTTTTAGTTCACAATGAAAAACGTTTTTTATATTTATTTATGTATTTTCTTATTTGTAAACGTTGGACTTTTCAGTGTACAGATGTTGGTAAATATGTAGTAGGGTTTGAAGATGGCTAAGTTTGTAAGAGAAATGGAAACATTGCAAGAAAACTATGGGACGTAGAGGCCCAGGTGATGTGGCCAGAAGTCATGCAAGAGTTGGAAGAACAGAAATAATTTTTAGGAACGAAAATACAATGAGTTACATTTTCTCTTATCAAAGTTATGTAACTTTATATAAAAGTTATGATTCAAAATGAGCACCAGACGAAGAAGTGATTTGATCATGGTACATTATGAATAAAACATTTTTTAGCATTTTCAGTGTTGCTAACAGTTTTTTTTCCCCTTCACAACCATGGGAAAAAATTTCTGAAAATCCAGCTGTTCATGAGTATTTCTATTAAAAAGAACAATATTTTTT
This sequence comes from Tachypleus tridentatus, assembly GCF_004210375.1. Lineage (NCBI taxonomy): Eukaryota > Metazoa > Arthropoda > Merostomata > Xiphosura > Limulidae > Tachypleus > Tachypleus tridentatus. Next base: position 206,161,336 of record NC_134837.1, read on the forward strand.
TATTTTGACATGTAATATAAATACTTCATTAGTTAGTCCTAAAAACACTATATAACACAAATTTTGTTCCTGGATAGTATTTGTTATTTCTTAATTGCTTATGTTGTAAAAGTACAGAAAATGGCCATTATTCCCTTCAGACTTTGCTTTTGTGACCTGGATAATGAAATTTAGAAATTAACCTATTTTCTTTGTGAAAATGGGCAAATTTGCACATTTTCATTTACATAAGGTCTAAATAAAACAACATATGAATCAAGATTTACATGTATTTGTACTAAAGTTATACAAAAATGTTTAGAAGTGAGTAATTTCTCAAGATTTGCAACTGCAATGTAAATCTCTTTCACATATCAGACATCAAATACCATGTTTTCGTTATACACTCCCAGGTAACAAAAGCAAAGTTTGAAGAGAAAAATGGGTCTTTTCCATTTAATTTAGGCATAAGCAATTGGGAAGTAACACTTTCTGTTCATGAACAAGAAAAAGTAAAAATTTTGTTACATAGTGTAATTAATGCTGACTTACTATATACAAATTAAGCAATCTGCTGGGTTCCTTACACCATATCTTTGTAGACAAAATATCTAGGTAAAATTATCTGAAAATTCAACTGTTCATGAGTATAAAATTTGTTTTTATTTTTTAAAAAAACATTATTTTGTACTTTGACACGTAATACAAGTACTTCAATAGTTAGTCCTAATAGTTAATGTTGACTTATTATATATGAATTAAACAACCTACTGGGTTTCTTACACCATACCTTTGTCGATAAAACATGTAGAGAAATCAATTTTTCAAAAATGATTAGTTATTGAACCAGTGATGCTATTTGGTGCAGAAAGATACTCAAATAAGGCTTAGGAATTGACTTGCTTTAAGACTTTTTAAAGTGACAAATTATTACCAAGTATCCTAAGAAATCAACAGTAAAGATTTGATTCAGAGTTTAAAGAACTGGTAAGTAAGGGCCAGTTTTCCACATAAACATATGCATACTTGCAGTATTGTCAATTTTTTTGTGCCTTTATAAGTTAAACTTCTCTTTCCTAGACTTGAAGTAAATATAATGATGTTAACATTTCTTAATGATGTTATTCAAATTTTATACTTTTATATAAAGCTAAAAATGTAAACATTCTGATGTTTTTCTTAACTCCTTTTGTTACAAATCTTGTTCCTTAGCTCTAAGTACTACAGTGAAAGTTAATAATGGTCCTAAGATTGATATTATTGTATTACTATTTAGCCAATTTATTTATTAAAAGTTAGGTGTTAGAACTGTTCAGTGAAGTGCTAACATTTTTATTTATAAGATAAAATTAGAAGAATAAAAAAAACTAAATTGAGGTTTGTTTACAGTGAATAACAATCTTTTCACAAATTATTATGAGATGTTTCAGCATTCTGGATATAGTGAAGCCTACTTCAATTTTGCAGTACTTTCTATTAGTTGAAATTATTTTGGTAAAACTGTGGAGTATTTTTTGTATTGTATATTAAATGTGTTTGATGCCTATGACTTTTCTACTAACAAATATGTGACCTACACCTGTAGTTATAAGACATCTTTTGTTATCTGGAAATTGAATTTTTTATAACAGTACATTTAATACTGAAAAAAAAAAGTGAGATGCAGATGGAATTGCTTCATTAACTTTTACTTGTTTTTCCAACATCAGCATTTAGTTATCTTGAATGCACTGACAAGAAAATGACAATAACAATATGTTACACATTGTTTTATTCTAAGTTTTGAATTATAATATTGCTGTCCTATGGATCAGCTTCCCTCCTTGTTCAGAGTGCCTACTTTTTAATACAGAGTGTTTTGATGAAGTTTTTTTGCCCTTGCAGGTGGACCCACATGTGAACCAAGATCTTCCTGCCTGACTGTTTTTTGCTGGAGGGTTTGGCACCTTAGTTAGATATTTGACATTTTGATAAATGGTATTGTTGTGTGGTTGGTTTGTGGGTATATGCAGTTCTTGAAATTGGTTGTTCTTACCATTTTTATACAATGAAAACAGCCTCAATGTTATACTAATTACCTTTTGATGTTTATTTTACAGATCAGTGGTATGTATCATGTTCTTAGATGTTAAGATGCATTTATATTAATTTATGTATTTGACTGTGCGAGTTATATTATTTGTGAGTTTATGTCATTCGTTAATTTTTTTTTTCCCATCTGTTGCAGGAATTAGGTAATAACACTAAACAGTATTAATGGGATTACTGACTCTTTCCAGTGTACAAATGGACATTTGATGTGTGCAGGTTGCTTCACACACCTGCTGGCTGACGCTCGTCTACGTGATGAAACGGCTTCTTGCCCAAACTGCCGTACGGTAATCAGCAAGGAGCTCTGTTCTCGTAATCTTGCTGTGGAAAAAGCAGTAAGTGAACTACCAGCTGAGTGCCAGTTTTGTTCTCGGGAACTTCCCAGGTCACAATTAGAGCACCATGAAGCTGAGCTATGTGAAGAAAGGTGTATAGGATTGTTTTTTTTCCTTTTTCAGTACTAGCAGTAACAGTATAATTACAATACTGTTTCTAACCAATCATAAAGTCTGATAATAAGAAAACTCTCACAGTTTTTAAATGTGTTCTGGAAAATATACTGTTTCAAACTTGCTTCATTTATGTAGCTGGCTCATCTTAAGACATACTGAATTATTTACACATCTTATAAGCCCTTTGATTCTTAATATTATAAATGAGTTTTAGAATCTTATGCATGTTTATAAAGCTAAAAAAATAATCTCATTATTAGGTAACTATGAATGTATAACCATGTTTATTTTAGTCATAAGACAACAGATCAATTTTTATTGTTGGCAAAAAATGTTTTTGTACTATTATATATAATAATGAACAATTGACCATTAGTGTTTTGAGCCAGTGCTAGTTACTAATAATTGTTTTTTGTATATGTTATGAGAGTAAATAAATTTTTTGGAATTAGTTTAATAAAAGTTAAAATAAAAACTTTAAAGCATTAATATTAATTTTAATCTTAAAATCAGTATATGTGTTCAAGAGATTTATATTTTCATGTGTTGTTCACTTGTGGTGAATGAAAGAATGTTATTAAAGTAGTGTAAGTTTCTCAACTTGCATAGAAAATGTGTTGTAGAACAAAATCTCTGTATGAAACTTTCAGATTTCTTGTTAAATTACAAACTTGTATATAGTGAGTTGTTCAATCTGTAGACCTCTAAATCATTACAAATTTTTTATTTACTGGTAATATCATGGAAGCCACAGAAAAACATCATTTCATAACAAGTTACAGCCTATGTATTAAGAAAGATATTTTTTAAAAAACTGTTAGACATTTCAATTACTGGTGCAGTCGTTCTCTTGTTCACAAGTTTTTAATGTTAAAACTTACATACTTAAGATTGATCGCACAGTGATCAAACCGTGTCCCTGTTCCAGAAGTTCCTTACTGTTAAATGTGTAATAAAAGAATAGTTAATTGGGAAGTAAACTCCAAATGCAGTTATTAAGGACAAAACATTGTATTGTATCTGCATTTCTGTTTTTTAAATTCTATAAAAGTCTAATATCAGGTTTACAAAGTACAAGCGTCTTTTTTTTTTACATTCTTAGACTTACTTTGTGCTGCTATAGTAGAATTGGGTGTAAATGGAGAGGACCATTTCATGAACTTCAGAATCATGAAGAGCTTTGTCTGCATCCACATAAAACGGGGAAAGAAGTGATAGAGGCCCTCGCTATAATTGACGAAAAGAATTTCCAGGAGAAGGAGCTCTACTCCTGCGTGTTTGAGTTACTCTCATATGAAAAAATTGCTTTTAATGGTGAGAAGGTTTTATATATTTCATATTTTACACATTTGTTATTGTAATGTTATAGTACAATACAGGTTTATATGTGGGTTTGAATACTTTTGTTGTTTCATAATAGCATATTGAGATGAAAATTAATACTTAATTTCCAGCCTCATCATCACAGCTTGTAGAATGGTTCTGAGTTTTTTTTTGTGTTTATTTTTTATGTACAAACTTTAAGCTCATAGCTCTGCTATCTCTTGAACGATCTGAGATATATTTGCAGTTTTGGACTTTGGAGGTGTAACTCTTTCAATTGATGTATTTTACCACACTCAAGGTCTCGTATAATAATTTTCTTTAATTGTGCCTAAAAGAACTTCAAGTTTTAGTGCTGTTGGGGATTCCTCTTGGTTTTTCTGAGTTGGTAGAAAACAAAATGTTGAACAGTAAACAAAATCATTTCCTGTAATATTAGGTATAATAAATTAAAATTAATGTACTTACAGCACCAAAAGTGGGCAATGAGAAAAATACTAAAGATTTGTTTTCAGTAAAACAAAATGTAAAATTAAATGTATGTAAGACTGATTAAAAACAAACATAATACTAAAAATGAAAAATACAACTAGTAGAAAAACTAAACAACAATTTGGCATTTGTTCTTTCTCTGTTTCAGTGTTGTACAGTATGAATATTTCGTTGTTACGTTTGACATTCTATCAAACATTACCATTATGAAGAAGAGCCACCAGGGTACCAAGTCCATATCAAAAGAGATTCTATTACATTGTTTGCAGGGTTTTATCCAAAAATGACCTAAATTTAATTTAAAAGTTTTATATCTGGTATCTTATAAACTCTTAAGTATAATAAACTTGTATAGAGCTAGTACTGAGAGTCAACTGCAAAACAGTTTCAGGTAGCATGTCATGTGTGGAGTGACCTCATTCTGATGATCCTGCTTATTATTAGTCAGCAGTGCACTTTTCATTATTCCAAAGAATGTTGGTCAGTATTAGATATACTCTAATAAACATTCCATGGGTCCTTCACTGACTGCATGTGGATATCAAAGAATGGTGGTTTATGTTAACTATACTGTAATAAACATTACATGGATTTTTCACTCAGTCTGGATATCAGCTTCAATGATCATGTTTAAACATATAACTGTAATGGGGAACTTGGTAGGGTATGTGGTTAAATGAAGTTACTGTAATACTAGTTTTTTTAGCTACCCTTCTAATCAAAACTTCTGCTAATTTTAAAATGTAGCTGGATTGTTTTGTGAGGTTCAGGTTCTTGTTAGTGTTACTAGGAAGTATACTTAGTTTCATGGCAATACCATATTGAGTCAGATGGTCAAAGCCTTAACTTTGCATGTGAAGGCATTGTTTTGCATCAGTTTCCGATGCAATTTCATAGGTAGCTTATGTCTGTGCAAGGTTCTTCATTTGTTCAAAATAATTTATTCTTTAACCCTACAATGTTTCACAATCTCTCCTTATAAATGTTTTTCTTTAGAAAGGCTGTAACAATCTTGGCTAGGCAGAAGGATTTTGCTTTACATAATTTGATTGTACAAATATCTTTCCTTAAAAAGAGATGTGACACACTTACAGTCAGAAGTCTGTCTTGGTAGCATTGCACCATCAGATGTATGGAAATTAAATTGGCACAAGCTAATTCTGTTTAATGTTATAGTTGCAGCATGTAGCGACATGGTTTGTTCTCCCAGGAACTAGCTACCGTATTATAAAGTATATGCAAGTCTCTCTGTACATTGCACTAATTCTACAGTTAGCAATAACCAAAGTTACTTGAAGTGGCAAGTTAAACAAAAAAATGCACATAAATGTGAGAGCAACTGCAAACTTGTGTAAGTAGAACTATACACATTTTGGTCTTTTTGTAATATAGTTATAAAAGAGTAAATTAGCATTCAAACTTTTTTTTTTACTATCTTTAAGTAACTCAAAGTAAATATCTTGTTAGTTACATGTTATGAACTTCAGTTACATTATTCTTGTTTCAGACCTCCAGTTTAAGCCATATCGTACTGATGAATTTATTCACAAACTCTACTACGAGACCTCTCGTTTTACAGCATTTGGTCACCAGTGGGTGGTGAAGGCTCTGGTGAATGACAGCCAAAGAGATCCCACCCAGTCATGTGAACGAAGTCTTACCTATACTGTGGTTTTGAAGAGTAAAGTACCAAAGTAAGGATTGAAGTTAAAAGTACAAGTACAGAACATTTGTCCTTAATTCAATGGTATTTAAAGAAAATTTTAGTAGTTTCTTATGTCAGTTCTAGAATTTCCTTAATTTACACACATTTTTGGAAAAGGTAAACTGAATTTTTTTTTTTTCAGTCACACACTTTTTCCAAGTGAAGTGTTTTTTCGTCCAAAAGATAGAATACTTGTACCAATTCTCTCTGCTTTTAAAATTTAATATTTTTACATGATTATACGTTAGTCTTCCGTTAAAGAGCAAGTTACAAAAAATTGTAAGTGAATGTTTCTATTTTGTAAAGCTTTTTTCAACAGTGAAATCAGTTTAGTGTTTGACTAATTTCTTTTTGTTTTTGTCTGTAGAAGTGTTGTGAGAAAAATATTTTTTTGTTTACCTTGGCAGTCCTCTAAAAATCCACTACACAATCCTTAAAGGTCCTTTTGGGGATATGAAGATAAACCCCCGTCTTTATCAGTACGAGTTCAGTGATGCAAGTGCTGAAAGTCCATACAGAACCATCTCCTTGGCAGATTCATCAGAATGTAACAAACTATTGGCTGCAAAGGCCATCAATTTTCGGCTAATTATGTTTCACGTTTCAAAGTGAAAGTATAATATTTGTGACCAGTATACCCCAGGTGATGAATTCAGGCGTTTTTTCTACGGGTCTGCACGATCTGAGAAAAGATTTGAAACAAGCTTGATTACTTAGTTTTATTAGAAAAGTTAAATATTGTAAACTATTAGAAGTATATAGATCCACATTATTGGATGATTAGTTTTCGCTTCACTCTTATATTTTGTTTTTGTCTTTCATTGAAATTTAAAAATCTGTAGGCAAACTTGTCACTCTAATCCACATTATACATTAGTATAACAAATACTTCCATATTCTTTATCTTAAAATAGCAGTTTCGTTCTATTGTTCTGATACCAAACCAGGATGAAAATATTTTGATAAGAGTATGGAATGTTATATACCATATCTTGCATATTTTTTAGGTGTCCTTGGTGTTAAAGAAGGAAACATTTGTGTATCCTTATTTGATGGGAAAAGAACACAGACTTTGATCTGTTTATATAATAGCAGATCATGACGCAAATGTAAAATTAAATCAGTAGGTTAAGCCTTATTATAAAGATAGACCTTTAGAGGTTGTCTCAGCATTTGATGAATCAGTTGAAACAAAGGTAAGTGTTCAAAAATCGTCAGTAAGAAATATTTTAGAGTTAAAACCAGATTGATTTAAACAATTAACGTGTGTGTGTGTGTATATATATAATATGTACTTAATCTGTACCCTATACTTATGAATTTCAGAAGTGTGTCACGGGTAAGAATTCTCTAGGACTGTAAAAATGTTGCCTTTAATATATGTCACAGAACTCAAAAGCCACAAATAGTCCCTACAGTTTTGGTGTTAAATGCATAAAAACCTCCTGAGAAAAAATATCATACACTTAAGACGTACTGATTATGAGCACGTTTGTGGTTGTAATTAGGTGTGTTTGTTTTGAACTTCGTAATGTTAAGTAGCCAGGTGTATTATTACACATATACTGTATTCTATAGAAAGGCAACTTGTGCTTTGTTTTCACTTTCTGTATCTCATTGTTTGATGGAGCTGTTATGAAGTCAGGTAAATAGCTGCATGTTGCTTGACCCAATTTATAGTGCCTGTCACATATTTCAAATACTCCTAATAAGTCGTTTGTTACAGAAGGAAAATATGATTCAGAGACTAGTGTAAGACATTTTTACAGAAAATATTAAATGGATGGAAAGAAATTAATAACGAATGAATAATTTTCATGTAAATCAATAAACAGTCTTTATTTAATATGTTAAACCAAAGAAAGAAAAAAAAGTTTTTATCTTAATACCTCAATTTTGTCAACCATTGTCTTAAAACGATTTTTTTTCATGTAAATGTTTCATGAATAATTGAAAGCTAAAAATCTTGCATTTTTTCTCAGTGTATTCAGAAAAAAACTTGTTAGTACCAGACAGTACTGTAATAAAATATATTCAGAACTTTCAGTTAATCGTGTGTTCTAAAACATGTGAATGTTATTTTTAAATGTGGTGAATACTTTTTGTTAGGGTAATAATATCCAGTGTGAGAAATTGTTGACAAGTCTGTATTGTAATAGAAATTACTTGTTCATAACTTCTCAGATGCAAAATTAAGGTTAGAGGTTGATATTCATTATTATTGGAAGAGAAACTTTGAACTGTAAGAAATCCCATAACATGGTCCTGGTCACTTGCAATTCCAAAATTGTTTGGTTTAATGAAGGGAATATTAAACCATGTAATGAAACATTTTCACAAGAAATATGGTTGAAAATATTACTTACAAATTTTCATTTCCATTATTTATATATACATAGTTCTTGGTGATATATTTAGACCCTCTTCACTGCCTAATTTACAATTATAGTATTTCTGTTGTCTTTACTGGCTATATTTATTAATATATATTTCAAAGCACCATACACAATTTTTTTTAATTTCAAATTTTTGAAAGACCCAACTCTCCAAATAATAAACTAGAAACTAAAAAGTTCTGTACTTCTTTTATTATCATATCAATTTAAAATTATAGAAAAACAACTGCTATAGAACTGATAAAACTTCAGTGTTTGTAATGTTTTACTTTTGTGACCTACATAATGTGATTAAATACATATGTATATCTACAGATATTTTAACTCTATCATTGTTGTACATATGAACAGGAATCTCTTAACTTTTATAGACGTTTACAGGTTGACTTCTTAGTACATTTATTGAACATTCTTGGCTAATTTTGGTGTAATAAGACAACTTGTGAATTTTTAACAGCTACTCTCATGCACTAAAACAGATTAGAGGATTAAAACCAAATCTTTTGTTATTGTACAGTTTTAGTAAAGAATAATTAGTGTTATATAATAATATTGTGTATTATAGCACAGCTATTCCTAGTGCATTGTGTAATTAGAAACTCAAGTTGGAATGTGTACACAGTGTATCAAAAAGGTTGTATCTTCACATTATCAAAGGGGAAAATGAGTTATTATACTATACCTACCTAATACAGTTTAAGATGGTTTAATGATCTGAAGTTGAGATTTGAGTTTGAAACCTGTGTAGGATTGGTTATTTCTCAGGTGTATATGTTTGTTACTAACATTTCTTATATGTGGCTACTTCTGTTGGTTTATTGTGTGTAAAGTGTGTAACAGAAAGTATTAAAAGTTTTAACATTTTTTGTGTTGTGACTGAGAATTAATTAGTACATTTTTGTACGTGTTCCACCAAGTTGCTCTTACATGTCCTTACTCTTCCATGGACACTCTGTGGGACAGACCTCAAAAGAATGCATTATTCTGAACACACCTACATTTTATAAGTTGAGTATGATTAAATAATTGCATCTCCTTAATTGCATCTCCTAAGTTCACAGAGGAATCTGGGACCTTTGGCACATCAGTTAAAAAATATGTCAGTTGCCAGTGGAGTACACAAGTCACCAACTTGAAGAAATTTAAGGTTAGAACAAAGAATTGACCTGGAGACTGAAATAAAACAAAACACTTTAATTCAAAAATTAATTCTACAACATAAATGTGTTTTATTCTCAGTGAGCAACTTTTGATTGATTATAAACCCTCAATAATAATCTTCACATCCAATATGTTATCAACCAGAGCATTATGTGACAAATACTTCAGATGTTGTTTCATTTTTATATTCTGGTCATTAGTTCTGGCAAGTTCTCCATCTTAATATCATATTACACATTAAACATCCTTTCCTGGTAGACTAGAGAGGGTAACAATAATTACTTCCATTAGGAAACTGTAGAATGGACAGCAACTGCTTGTTGTGGAGACAGAAGTGTAGAGGATGACATTTTGAAAGTCTTCTGCTTTTTGTTTTCAAGTCAGCGTGTGTGTGTAGGTGTTGATATTCTTTTAGTGTCCTGGTGGATTGCAGAGAGTGTGTTGTGATTAGTTGGGTTATCACTGTTTCTAATTGGAGGAGATACTTCCTGTAAATTCAAATTAAGGTCTATTCTGATGAAAAACGAACAGCGATCCACCACAGAGGATCTCAAAAACATCATCTATGAAATTCTGTGTTTCTGCAACGATACATACATTGGAAAAACAGGAAGAAAACTCAAAACAAGAATAAAAGAACATAAAGACAGTACAAGACTTGTGAAAACACAAAATTCAGCCATTGCAGAACATGCCACGCCAACTATACACAAAATAAACTGGGAGAAAACTAGAATCATCGACACAGACAAATTCTGGAAGACAAGAAAAATCAAAGAATCATTTTATATTAACACTATTAAACCTTCACTTAACAGAGATTCTGGATTAGAGGTAAGTAACCTGTGGCTGCCATTGGTTGAATCTACAGGAAAGGTGGAAGACTTTTAAAATGCCATCCTATACACTTAGGTCTCCATAACAAGCAGTTGCCATCCATTCTACAAAGTTCCATGTATACTCTGTCTAAACAATCTATCAAAAAATTATTTACATAGATTATTTTTCTTTTTAAATTTTCAATGGATCAGAGGATTGTCATGGATTCTGGACTTGCAGGATGTTCATCAGAGAACTGATTTTTGGTTGAAACACGAGTGTTTATTCATAATTTTGTGTGATCATATGGTCGCTCACTTAGCAATGCATGATTACTTTACATGTAGGTTTTCCATTTAACTGGTTTACTCCCATTGGTCATCAATTCAAAACCAGAACTAAAATTATACTTACGGTCAAGAGATGTTAAACAGCAACCTACTTGGATATATTTTTCCACATCTTTCTAATCGAGGTTTGACCGGTTATTTTATTCTAGGGCTCACTTTGTGTTTATAAACTTTCTGTAGTTGTAAGTCTCAGTTCAAGCACCTTCAATTCGTGCAATACAAATTAAACTTAAGCAGGTCTAATAAAATTGGAGCATATTCTAACACGTAAACTGCTATGTAATTTATATAATTCAGTAATATAAGTAAATATGGTATAATGAACCAAATATTTAGTTTAATTAAATTTAAACAAGATGAGATTAAATACAACTAAAATAAATACTTTCATGTCTTTTTTTGCTGTGAACTCACTATACTGCCATCAAATTGACTTACAGCGCCATCTAAAACTAAAGAATCGCAAACGATTTGTTTAATTGGGTTTGTAATGCGTTGATTTTATCATTCGAGTCAATAAAAATCCATTCGATGTGATTTAAACTTGAAAGGGTGGCGAAGGAAAATAGAAATAACGACGCTCTTAATTTTCCCAAATTTGTTTATTTCGGTCATATATTTCTAAATAAAAATAACAATAATCGACTTCAACTTTAATAAAAATGATGACACCTAAATAACCATTCTCTTTTTTAAAAATTTCTCTGAATCTGTTCTTGAGCATTCAATTACTTTCTATTGCAGTACCAAAATCTATAGCTCATAAATATTTTCAGGTTTGTGTGACCGCACTAGTGGTACGTACCCTATATACTGTTTTCATTTTGGTATTTCTGTCATTTGTTAATGATGTGCATATTTTTAATTATCGAAGTGTATTTTTCTCTTATAGCATTGGCACATCAGGCTATTTGCTGTGTCCACCAATAGAAATCGAATCCCTGATTTTATAGTCGTAAATCCGTAGACTTACAGCTGTTCCAACAGGGGAAAGCTAGCGAAATATTTATATGCTTGTTTAAAAATATTCTTTTCACGAACATCACTACATTAGAGTATTTATTTTCAAGAAGTAGCAAGACATAGCATATTGAAACAATCATTCAATGTAGCCAACTTAATATCATTTTGTATAAACGCAAATATTTGTGTCTGAAAAACATGTCTACATTCTAAAAGCCCGGCATAGCCAGGTGGTAAAGATACTCGACTTGTAATATGAGGTGCGCGGGTTCGAATCCCCGTCCCACAAAACATGCCCGCCCTTTCAGCCGTGTGAGTGTTATAATGTAAGGATCAGTCCCACTATACATTAGTAAAAGAGTAGCCCAAGAGTTGGCGGTGGGTGGTGATGACTAGCTGCATTCCCTCTAGTCTCACGATGCTAAATTAGGGACGGCTACCACATGTAGCTCTCATGTAACTTTGCGCGAAATTAAAAACAAACAAACAAACATTGTAATCTGTTAGTAGCTTACCATATGTTACGTAACCATTTCGATAATATTATTATAAGTTTTAATTTAGATAATAGCTCGGGAAAAATTGACATCAGCATATTAATTTTAAAAGAGAGTAAACAGTTTGTTAATGCGAATGTCAAAGTGAAGATTTAATGAGAAGTTATTAAATATACAATTTGAGTTATCGCGTCCCTTCTATTATTCAATTACTTGGATAGTTATGCGTTCGTTTATCAACTAAAGCCTACTAACTTAAACGTACGTCTTGTAGTTTATATAGAAACGTATTTAAACATTCTCGCCCTTCCAGCCGTGGAGGCGTTATAATATGATGGTCAATCCCACTATTCGTTGGTAAAAGAGTAGCCCAAGAGTTGGCGGTGGGTGGTGATGACTAGCTGCCTTCCCTCTAGTCTTACACTGCTAAATTAGGGACGGCTAGCACAGACAGCCTTCGAGTAGCTTTGTGCAAAATTAAAAAACAAAACAAACGTATTTAAAATTAGGTCTGTATTTAGTTGTGTAGCAAAGTTTATGTTAAAAAGTTGTATTTTAGAAACTTAGAACTAGAATTGTTATAAAAGAAATCAACTATTTTTTATCCTTATGAAATCAACTTAGCAATATTTTCAGCAAGTAATTAAAAATCTACCCAAGAAATGAACACGTTATAACAGCTTATTGTCTCATCAGTGACACAGATATTCAGTTTTAATTGATAAATTTCATAAGTTATAGTTAATCAGTTTCGCACAAACCTTATTGATACTAAGAATTTCTAAAAATAAATAAAACAATTTGTACAATAATTCTATTCATCTTTAAACATGGATTGGCGAAACGAAGCAATAAATTAGTTTATTTTTTATACCAACACCAAATTTCTAAAGAAGAGAGAAATTATTTGAATGATAACAAGATGTTAAAATATTTTCCCTTGGAAACAGTAGTATTAGTGCTTCTTTCCTATTGTCGTTGTTATGAAACTGTTTGTTTCTGCGTATATCTAGCTATACAATGAGCTATCTGTGGTCTGTCCACCATGGGAAGGAATGAAACCTCGCATATTAACATTGGAAGTTTATAAACTTTGTGATCCATCAGGAGAGTTATCCGTTGTTTGATCAAGTTTATAATTTTGTTGTTCTTATATTATGGACTAGTTAAAGTTACTAATATTACGAAAACATTATTTGGAAGTACAAAATAAATTTTTAAAAAATTGTTAAATTTGCATTAATGCTGAAATTATGTTACAAAGTTATATAGTGAACAAATAATAATATAATGTAAACAGAATATAACATTTAATTACTCAACCCTACCATGTACTTGATTTGGTCCTAATCGGAATGTTGACGTTAAGCTGTAGGTGCGTTATAAGAACGACAGTCAAATCAGTAGTGTGAAAGATGAGTGGTCGGGTGCGACTGACTGTTTGTCTCCCTTCCTTCGACTTAGTAGGTTCAAAATGAGATAGCAGGAGCTTCGTTTCACCACAAATACAAAATACACAATACCAGTCCGATTCAGAAGCAGTTTGTTTCAAAAATTAATTGAGAAATATCTTCTGTGCCTGACATTTGTTTATAAGTAAATAAATAATTACTTAACATAATAATATTCTGAAGGAGAGAAATATTATTATAAAAGACACAGAAGTTAATTGTTTAATAATAAATAACAACGCAAAAACTATAACATAAACGGCAGAATAAACTATTTTAATTCAATGGGCTGATGAATAACGCAAAATAGACTAATTATTCATAGCGTTTTTAACGTTTCTTTATTATCATAGGTCGTTTTCTTTATCGTTTATTTACAAATATTTTAATCGTAAACTTTCTAGGCCGTCTGGTGACATTTCTAAGTCTGATAATGACGTCTAGAAAACAAACCTGGTTAAAACCGGTTTTATTGCATTTATAATTTGCAAATTCGAGTTTAAAATCAGAGATGTTACAATTCCAGTTTTTAAAGGAAATACAGAATGAAATATACAAAACATTGCTGCAAACTGATGCCACACAGCTTTACGACATAATTAAAATCAGGCTCTCAATCTTGGTCGACAGGCTAGTCTCGAAAACAAAACGAATTGGTTAAACATAACAAAATTTTCACCAATAATGAAATTGAGAAGTAGTGTAGTACTTCTTGTGTCTTAAAAATTTATTAGCTAAAGAAAAAACTCTTATATCATGAAACCGGTTAATTTTCTAGGTTCGAAACGTACAAAAGCGCCAGGTAAGGGGAGAAACTTTTTTTTCTCAACTATCTCTTAACGCTTAGCTTGACTTTCCTTTAAAAAAAATATGTAAAACGTTTCTGATGAAGTAAAACATTTCAATTGCCTACTTGGCTTCCAGGAATTGTATCGATAAAGTACGTCTGTGACAAAGATTTTACAAAAAGCATGGGATCGAATTTTCCATTAATCTCCCTTTACCCCATAAAAATACACATAAAAAAACACGTACTCAGTGTTATTTATGGTAGGTGTATGAACGTTTATTTAACTTATTTTAGGTGTATTTTATTATCTGTATTGTTTCGTGATTCAAAATTTGTGTCTAATTATTAGAGAAGATAATATTGTATCTAAATATCTGACTGGTAGAAAATAGGAACTTGTAGCTAATTGTTAGAGAATAGGAACTTGTAGCTAATTGAAGACATGACGTATCATAGTAATTTCCCAAATCGTCAACGATGAGAATCTGTTGTTTTTATAAAATAGTGTCTATTTTAATTTATATATCATGCAGTAAAACAACCATTAGCAGGATACTCATAAAAATGTTTGCTTTAGAGCAAAGCTATATTTGTAAATTTGCTGTGTCCACCTCGGAGACTTGAAATGCTGATTTTAGTGTTGCTTGATTTGATTTATTTTTTATGAATCCACAGATGGGACAGCGGTAAGCTTACTAACATGTAACATTCTGGCACAGAATGAAACATTGAACTTAACTAAACCGTACTTTGTTACGCTGGTCTGTCTTACCTAAATTTCAACTATTTATACTATGACATCATTAGGTCATGTTGGGTCAGCTGTGATCCACTTATGAGGTCCAAATCTTGATCTGGTTGAAGCTAAGTCATTTTCCTGAACCAGAAAAGCAAGTTTGGTTCTTGTAATTACAACTAAAAAAAACTTGCTTCAATAAACGAGTCTTTAACGCTGTCACCCTGCTAGACAGCCATCCTCAAAGAAAGATTACGTTGACTGATAAACAAACTGGAAAAACTAGGAAAGTAAGTACGACATTCAACTTGGTATAGCCTTAAGCACGAATGTTGAACATTTCTCTGGAGAGTGTTGCACGAACGTACTGAAATTGCTTAAGAGAATAACAGTAGGTTATTAGCTGAAACTTAACCATTGTCTGAAGCTTTTTAGCAGAAATCATTGGATTTGTCAACCATTGAAAAGCGAGGTGGGCATTTCAAAGATATAATTCAAATCTTCAAATCTAAACAAAATGTTTTTAAGTGAAAATAAAGAAAAACTTAAAATTATGTACATTCAATGGAGGTTATGTTCGTTCTTTCATTAATGAATTTTAACATCCATCACTATACAAGTATCACTAAACATCATACCGTGTACATCACTAAACATCATACCGTGTACATCACTATACAAATATCACTAAACATCATACCGTGTACATCACTATACAAATATTACTAAACATCATACCGTGTACATTATTATACAAATATCACTAAACATCATACCGTGTACATCACTAAACATCATACCGTGTACATCACTATACAAATATTACTAAACATCATACCGTGTACATCATTATACAAATATCACTAAACATCATACCGTGTACATTATTATACAAATATCACAAAACATCATACCGTGTACATCATTATACAAATATCACTAAACATCATACCGTGTACATCATTATACAAATATCACTAAACATCATACCATGTACATCATTATACAAATATCACTAAACATCATACCGTGTACATCACTATACAAATATCACTAAACATCATACCGTGTACATCATTATACAAATATCACTAAACATCATACCGTGTACATCATTATACAAATATCACTAAACATCATACCGTGTACATTATTATACAAATATCACTAAACATCATACCGTGTACATCACTAAACATCATACCGTGTACATTATTATACAAATATCACTAAACATCATACCGTGTACATTATTATACAAATATCACTAAACATCATACCGTGTACATCATTATACAAATATCACTAAACATCATACCGTGTACATCATTATACAAATATCACTAAACATCATACCGTGTACATCACTATACAAATATCACTAAACATCATACCGTGTACATTATTATACAAATATCACTAAACATCATACCGTGTACATCATTATACAAATATCACTAAACATCATACCGTGTACATCATTATACAAATATCACTAAACATCATACCGTGTACATCACTATACAAATATCACTAAACATCATACCATGTACATCACTATACAAATATCACTAAACATCATACCATGTACATCATTATACAAATATCACTAAACATCATACCGTGTACATCATTATACAAATATCACTAAACATCATACCGTGTACATCACTAAACATCATACCGTGTACATCATTATACAAATATCACTAAACATCATACCGTGTACATCACTAAACATCATACCGTGTACATCATTATACAAATATCACTAAACATCATACCGTGTACATCACTATACAAATATCACTAAACATCATACCATGTACATCATTATACAAATATCACTAAACATCATACCATGTACATCACTATACAAATATCACAAAACATCATACCGTGTACATCACTATAGAAATATCACTAAACATCATACCGTGTACATCACTATACAAATATCACTAAACATCATACCGTGTACATCACTAAACATCATACCGTGTACATCACTATACAAATATCACTAAACATCATACCGTGTACATCATTATACAAATATCACTAAACATCATACCGTGTACATCATTATACAAATATCACTAAACATCATACCGTGTACATCATTATACAAATATCACTAAACATCATACCGTGTACATCACTAAACATCATACCGTGTACATCACTATACAAATATCACTAAACATCATACCGTGTACATCATTATACAAATATCACTAAACATCATACCGTGTACATCATTATACAAATATCACTAAACATCATACCGTGTACATCACTATACAAATATCACTAAACATCATACCGTGTACATCACTATACAAATATCACTAAACATCATACCGTGTACATCACTAAACATCATACCGTGTACATCACTATACAAATATCACTAAACATCATACCGTGTACATCATTATACAAATATCACTAAACATCATACCGTGTACATCACTATACAAATATCACTAAACATCATACCGTGTACATCACTATACAAATATCACTAAACATCATACCGTGTACATCACTATACAAATATCACAAAACATCACATCGTTATACATGGCCACCAGGCCATATGAGGTCCCTTCACCCTATCTGTAATGATTTGTTATAGCTTATCACCAGAAATGGTGTACATAGTTTTTGTCGGTTTGTCCTTAAAAATTATATATTAAAATATATTAATTTGAAAAGTGTTGAATACGTTGTTATTCTTGCTAAATAATGTAAAATAATATGTATAAACCACGTGCCATCACATACATGCCACGTTCTTTATCAAGAGGAAACAGCAGGTAAGTTTGTTATAAATAAAATTATCTTGTTTTCCTTCATACTTACCCACACTAGTTTCCCCGCCTGAGCTTATCCACACCACTAGTGCTAGTTTCCCCGCCTGAGCTTATCCACACCACTAATGTTCTCCCGTGATTCTTTCTGGTCATCAATATCATGATTCATACACCAATATTCTACTTAATTTTGATTTTTTTCTACTTTATAAAATTACCATCTCCCATGACACATAGTTCAGCTTGACGAAACCATAAGCCTAAGTGGCTCAGCGGTGAATGTGAAGGCTTATAACGTTTAACTTCGCTTTTCGATACCCGAAATGGGCACAGCGTAGATAGTTCATTATGTAGCTTTGTGTTTAGAAACAAAACTTGTAAGTATTTCAAATTAAGCGGGTTATATTTCAGGTGAATGAGAAGATAGAGCCCTGGTGTTAAAATTTTAAACAAAATATAAAGATTAGAAATGGGTTCCCTAGTGGTTCAGCGGTAAGTCTTTGGATTTATAATGTTAAAATCAGGAGTTCGTTCCTCTCGGTGAACACTTTGCTATAAACAAATACACACACTCATCTTAAAGGTAGAGATGTATATGCAAAGTTTCCGGAGATTACGTTACTTTTTAACATCACTTCCGGATGCACTGAATGAATTACTCTGAAACTAGTAGAGTGGTTACCACGATAAACTCAGTGTAGGTAAAAATTTCAACTATTGGAATATTGTTTTAAACGTTGTATACTGTATCGGTGACATAGTATTGTTCAGATGAAAATTGTTACAAGTCATGGTAATGCTCAAGTTATAATATGTCAGAAAGTTCGTTATTAATGATATTTTTATTGTGTCGTTTAACACTATTTCCTGTCAGTCAATAGACACGTTTGATATTCTTATTACGTCAGTTAGCACTCTTTCCTTTCAGCTAGTGCACTCAAGTGACATTCGTATGGTAACAGTTAACACTTCTGCCATTCAATGGACCCATGTGACACTTGGATTCTGTTATTTAACATTTTGTTTCTGTTAGTAAATGAATGTGTAATATTTTTGTCGGTCATACCGTCATTTAAGCCTAGTTTAGTTTCTGTGATACAGCGAATGTGTTACGTTAACTTTTGATAGTAGTGTTTTTTTAATGCATGCCCCCCCCCTTCATCACCACTTTTTTCCTGTTGTAACGTAGGTTATGTGAAGGTACCAATACTTTCTATTCGTCTACCTGTTGATAATATGGGGGGATGGTAGGTTGTCACCCGTGGTCATCTATTTGGAGTTGCTTTTCTTACCCAGAGCCAGTGGTATGTGGTGTGATAAAGACATCCTGATGTTTGTTTTCCACTATTCGTTGGTAAAAGAGTAGCCCAAGAGTTGGCGGTGGGTGGTGATGACTAGCTGCCTTCCCTCTAGTCTTACACTGCTAAATTAGGGACGGCTAGCACAGATAGCCCTCGAGTAGCTTTGTGCGAAATTCCAAAAAAAACAAACAAATAAACAATTTTCCATGACATGTATATTAAAATACTCAATGATCTTCTTACAAAGAGTTGCAAAGCTTATCAAGGACAAACTCCAACATTATCAAATCTATATCTTTGCCAGCATCAGGGACAGACTCTAACACAATCAACTGGTAAATCATTTCTGTGGCATATCCTAGTGCATCACACTGTATTTACAGCTGAAATAGGAACTACCTTCTCTATCTATTGCATCCTTTATAATGTTAGTCACATGTGACTATTGTTTGTATATCTGTATATTTTTTCGCCTATTAGCAGTTCAGCAAAAAAGCGGGCTTCGATATTTGTGATGCACTGATAGTTCAATGTGTAACTTTGTGCTTAACAACACTTTGTTTTAATCCACACGTGCTGTCTACGTTCATTTGATCGTTTTCAAATCTCTTCTACTTCAGTTTGAACCTTTATGCTATTTTGTACATTTTCAGAATAGAAAAAAAAAAATTCGAACTGGGTATATGTTCTTGTTGAAAATCTAAATAAAAATCACCAAATTTAGTACAAGTATCGTCATTGAAAATTTTCGTTTTATTTGTGTTAATAAAATGTTGATCTCTGTATTTACCATAATATTGCAAGATTATATATTTAGCACACCTTTCTCTCTCATACACACAGTGGTAACATTTGATACGAATTGATATGTGCAAATTTGTCATTTGAACTACAGGAGTAAGAGTTTATTTCTCTCGGAAATGGAGTAGACTATAGATCTTTGAAACAATTTTGATTTGAAATCATGCAAATAAAGTATAATTCAAAACCTAAATACTGAGATTTTCTTAGCACTGTTTCAGGTAAATCAC
Organism: Tachypleus tridentatus; assembly: GCF_004210375.1. Taxonomy (NCBI): domain Eukaryota; kingdom Metazoa; phylum Arthropoda; class Merostomata; order Xiphosura; family Limulidae; genus Tachypleus; species Tachypleus tridentatus. The sequence continues at coordinate 206,181,692 of NC_134837.1, forward strand.
AGTTATATTACTGAGTAGACTATACATCGAGTCTTTCTTTTCCTGAGAATGTACCTTATGGATCGTTTTCTAACACTTTGTTTTTTGTTTGTTTTTGAATTTCGCGCAAAGCTATTCGAGGGCTATCTGCGCTAGCCGTCCCTGATTTAGCAGTTTAAGACTAGAGGAAAGGCAGCTAGTCATCACCACTCACCGCCAACTCTTGGGCTACTCTTTTACTAACGAATAGTGGGATTGACCGTGATATTTTAACGCCCCCACAGCTGAAAGGGCGAGCATGTTTGGTGCAACGGGGATGCAAACCCGCGACCCTCAGATTACGAGTCGCACGCCTTAACCCACCTGGCCATGCCGGGCCATCTTTCTAACAAATTCCACATACCAATTCATGAGAAGAAAACAATCATACATTTTGACAAGTTTTTCTAGTCTTAAACAAAAAAAAATATATTTATTTGTACTATAAAGACTGTTTACTGTTTATGGTTAAGATGGAATAATAACTGTGCTCCAAAGAACATTGATTGTTGCTTGTTGTTATATATTATCGCAGCTTTCTACTTTAATGAATATACATACAATAAGGTCATAGTAACTGGTGTTTGTACAAGTATGTTCGAAAATCAGTAAAATATTATACTAAAACGTACAGTCAAAATAATTTGCCAAATGATATAATCAAAACCAGAAGTGATGTAAGTTCAACTTCCTGCAAATGGGTTTCGGGGTTTGTAAAACAGAAATTATTTTACAAAGCTTTCTTCTTTGAAAAACGTACACCTCACATCTAGGACTGAAAGTTGTTTTGTTTTCTGAAGGGCCCGACTTTAACGTTTTATTTCATTATTTATTTATTGCCTTTTAGCTATACCATTGGATGGTGTCATCAGAGTCTGTTCCTTACACAGGATACATTATAATTATGACTCTGATAATTAATTCCTTGTAACGTTGTTTTTTAATGTTCATTTCACCCTTGAGAAGAATACGCTAACATACTTAGATTCCACACCTTAAAACGTATTCCACTAGTTTATTTAAAATATAACGCTAGTCGGGTATCCTTTTGTTGGTAAGTTGGATGCACGAGTTTCGTACATTTAGAGAATCAAAAGTATCATCCGGTTAAGCTTGCTATTCAACAATTTCCGACTGCGTACGATGGGCCGTGAAAGAGGGGTGGGACAGCAGGTAGATCGTTGTGATAGTAGAGTTCTGTACCTGTCGAGCTCTGGCTGTTTCAGACACCTGCCTACGGTGGCGTGCGCACGCATTCTGTGCCACGTTTTCAGGTACGCAGACCAATGAGAAGGCAAGACAAATAGTTGTTAGGATATGGAAGCCACAACAACGGAGCACAGAGCACAGAACTGTGGTTCGGGTGTTAGTGGTGGGTTTGTAGCACAGGTATAAGGGCTTTAATTTTTTTTTTTTTTAACATTGGGACAAAGGTAGTAGGAAATTTTTTTCTTCCCGGGCGATGGCAGGGCGATATGCGGTGGTGGTGTATGTGGTGACAGCAGGCCTACATGGGGACAACCTGGGAACTGATGAACAAGAAGTGGTTCTCTTCTCTTGGCTAGTGGTGGACGTCGCTAATACCAAGGTAAGGACAGCTTTTGTCCAACTTCAGTCTATGCTGTGTCAGTATTTCCTCATGTTGCTTTTCTCTGTGTTCTTTCCTTAAGTTCTCAACGGTACAACTTTGGATTTGTTTAACAAAAGTTAAGGTTTTCTTTTCTTCTGAGGAATTAATATACTTTAATAGATTTTAGGTGATCGCCTGGATAAGTGTATTTTTAAAGCGAAAGCACCCTATTTTCGGTTTGGCATCGTCACCCGCGAGGTGTCATCTCTCTCTTCTGCTGAGTTGATAAATAAATCAACAAATTTCATCCAGATTTTGACGAAGTTTGTTACTTTTCAAGAACGATAGCGCCACAGCTGTAGAATTGTACGCGTTGTATAAGGTAGTTAAACTTATATTTACTTTGAGCAATTAAACATGTGCTAATTATTAACTGCCATATTTACCATCAATTAGGCCTAACTGATCTTTTCAACAGATATGGCTGTTGGTCTCATTGTCGTGTTCTAATTGTGTAACGCAACAGGTAGAGCATGTTCTAGGGACGCAGTTACGATAAGAAGCGATAGTATGTATAACACAGTTGATTATCGTCCTAATATTTCTTTATTATTCAGTAGAAACAAATACTGTTATCAGAAACTGTAGGTGAGAATGGGGATATTTTCACGCTATTGGTATCAGTTTGAAATTTGAGCATGCGTAATAAATATAATGCTTTAGTTGACCGCTAAGTTCTGAAAACTTGTTTCCGAGTCATTATTTTTATTTTGTGGTTAAGCAAACGAAATAGTACAGTTTATCATAACGTGTCATAATTAAAAATGCGAGAGTATATGTCGTTAGGGCCTAGAACTCTTCCTACCACCATGATAACAAAAGCTCTACGGCATGTTACCTAGACTTGGAAAACAAACATTAGTTAGAGCTGGAGGAATTAAATTCTTTTTAGCTCTAGAAACGTCTAATCTTGACTACGTGTTCGAAATTAGAAAGAAGAATTTAATTTGGTTTTATTAGAAATGTTTATAATCGTTTATAGTCTAATATTTAATTTTCAAATAATTTTTATTTCGTGTACATTATTGTTAGAATACCTTTATTCGTTTTGTTTGTTAATGATTCTGCGAACTGCTCAGTTACGAAGAAAAATAACTTTTTCAAAGGATTATGTAATATTAAACGGTCAACACAGGTCTAATTAGCAGTCGGTGAAGATATGTTAGTGATGTTTTGTTTTACTATTATTCCGTTTCACAAAGTCTAAAAGAAGTTTTGCAACACTTCCATTGTTACACTTGAAAAGTTACAGTTGTCAGTGGCAACGAGCACTCGGTTTTATTGTTAAACCTGAACATTTCCAGTTCTCAGTGACATCAAACACCAGGTTTTATTGTTAAAACTGAAAGTTTACAGTTCTCAGTGACAACAAACACCAGGTTTTATTGTTAAACCTGAACATATACAGTTCTCAGTGACAACAAACACCAGGTTTTATTGTTAAACCTGAACATATACATCTCTCAGTGACAACAAACACCAGGTTTTATTGCTATACTTACAGGTATTTGCTCCCTATATATATGGGATATATATACTAAAACGACCCTCTGTGTATGTAGGGAGTTACTTATTTACTACCCCTGCCATCTCAGGACTGTTAACCTTTATCTCGTTACTTTTAAAGTTGTATAACCCCACATGTAGGGAGTAAAGTATTAGGTATCTAATACTCTCACAGCGATACGTATATACCTCATGGATACTTATATTGGTTTTAACATGTTTTACTTATTCATATTAGCAGTAATTATTCTTAGTATATCAAATGTAATAATTAATAACACTGAAATACCGATGAAAACGTTTTTAATAACATTTATTTAATAGTAATTTATTATTTGTGACATATTCAGTGTAAGAACAAAATAAATTTGTTAGGTTACACCATTTTCAGTTAGGTTTACTTTTACAACACCTGCTCGACAACGGACACATTAAAATTGTCTTTTTAATTTTAAATATCAGTGTGTAACTGTTGTGATTTTGTTAAACTTGTCTTGAACATCTCCTATCTTAAGGCAATGGTATAATGGTTCGCCCCCTTTATGAATATATACATTATTTCGGCATCTAACTTTCGAGTTTCACTCATGACTAGAAAAGTCATTTTTCGGAGGTCCTCTAGTGACACGGCGGTATGTCTGCGAACTTAAAACAGCAGGAAGCTGGTTTCAATACCCGTGGTGGGCAGAGCACCGATAGCCCATTGTGTGGCTTTGTGTTTAATTCCAAATAATCAATCAATTAATTAATACACTTTTGGTATATTCTACTGTTAATTTTAGTTTAGAACAAGTTAAAGTAAAAATAAATGTGTTTGTTGTTAAACTCAAAGCATCAAAATGAGCTGTTCGCACCACAGATTTCGAAACGCGGTTTCTAGTGACACGAGCTCGCTGATTTACTGTTTAGTCACTGGGGGATAGTAAAATAAATAACAGTAATATGTAATTGGTGTTAAGATACATAAATAACTAAGTGTTGTTAATCATTTATACAATTCTGATTTTTAAATAACTTAAATATAATTTATAATGGTTATATATTATAGCTTAACCTACTTAACAACATAATTATTGTTATTCAAGCAAACTTATAATATTACAAAATTGTCTCAGCAGTCAACCATTTTCTCGTTTGTAGTATCCCAACGAAGCTGATGAACCCTAATTTTAAGCGAAAGGCTATGGCTGGCTACTTTGTATATAACAGAAACAGTGGAGTTGGTATGTCGTTGTATGTCATTACTGGCTTTCAATCGTAAGTTGCTGTCACTTGTGTGCTAGTTTTCTGAAAGAAACGAGGCTTAACTTTTAACTTCATGATAGCATAAATACATAAATAAATGTTCACTAAGACAGTATGGGCGAGTGCAAATGTCCCTTATAAGCGTATTGTGAAACACATATTCTCAGAATTAGTTGATTTGTGTCTAAAATACACCACCTGTTATTACGCATGCGTAGCAAGAATTGCGTGATGACTCGCCAAAACTACCTCGACAATACAATAATACCACGGCCAAAGCCCTTTTTTAATATGAAACATGTATTTCTTTGTACGTAAACGTGTTACTTTTAATATCACGTTCCGAAAGTTATTCTTTTAAAAGTTACATTCTCACTTCTAATCTAAACAGTTAACAGTGTATTTATCACAATTTATTAATAATGGTTTATATTACTAGTTAGCTTAAGTTTTAATGATATTTAGTTTGTTGTACAAAACTGAGTAGAAATACATAGCATGAAAATTGGAATTGAGAAAGATTGCGTTCAAGTGGGTAGCTACGCTGTAGGTCGTAATCCCAATAATGTCTAGCATAATTAACAATTACTCTTGTTAGACTAGAGTTGTTAGAGCACCAGACTCTTTTTTTTTTATCTTCTCGGGTTAAGCAAGAAAGTAAAAACAAAAACAGAACGAATTGCATATAACCTTATTGGGGGGGGATATTGTAATAATAAACGTTTACTTGCTATCATACGAATTATAGAGGTCCAAAAGTAGGGTTTCTGGATATTTTGTACCACAAGGCCCTTTCTTTTTATATGGCACAGCAGTAAATGTCAAAATATGCAGTTTATGGCTAATTTAATTTTAGGCAATCCCGACCCGCGATGGGCTCTTAATTGCGCATATGACAGCCCATCGATCAAAAAATCACTGGTCATTATATTAACATTCTGTCGTAGTAAGTAATTATTGTGAGGGGATAGCATCTAGTTTAACAACAGCATTAATAAAGAGCATTAGCTAAATTTTCATCCAGTAAAACGAGGTTTCTTCTGTGTTTTGTGATTAACATTTCTTTTCTTGTTAAGTAATGGTCATTCTCCGTTATCAAGCATTGCTCGTTTCTTAGAGTCTTTGCTCGTGCTTGTGTTAAAGGCTCATGGAGCCAGTCACGTAGCAAGTACGATGACAACTCTTCAACTATTTTTAAATTCAATACGATGATAGAGCTATTTCTTTCTGGCGTCTATAATTGAAAATGAAAATATTTTCGACTTTTGTTTTTGTACTGTTCAAGCTAGTGAGAGGATTAGCTATTACTGATATGGTCCCCCGCTGGGGCAGCAGTAAATCTACGGATTTACAACGTTAAAATCAGGGGTTCGATTCGTTTCGGTGGACAAACAGATAGGCCGATGTGGTTTTGCTGTAAGAAAAACACATTACTGGTGTAATTCACATTTGTGAACCTTTAAAAGGCCATGTTAAAGAAATTGTACGAAGGCGAAAAACTACGTGCGTTCGCAATGAGTATTATAATAAGAATATTTGTTTAATCAAACACTTAGTTGTTGAGAAGTGATTGTGAGAAGTAAACTAAGGCTTTCTTTCTGTAACCAGATGACAAGCCATGTTGAAACCAAAACCATTAGTTCTCCGTTAGTGCATCAATAAATACAATATTATTCTGTCATCTTACTTTCCACTTCTTGTAGCACATAAAGGCCCAGTCTGTGTAAATAACAATTCCTTAAATTATCACATTTAAATACTTCAAAGTGGATGGAAAACATTTTCGAATACTTGGCGTTAATTTCGGACCAGTTACCATCACACGCATGTATGAGTTGAAAGTAAAACCTGAATTTTTTTTTATTTTTTTTTTACTCTGGGAAGAAACATCAGGTACACGAACAGACTGGTGTTAAAACGTTTCACGTATAAAGACTCGATGAACAGTTTGGTAGTTAGTTTTAGACCTAACTTCTACCAAGCCCCTTCCACCGAACACAAGCTTGGCTGAATAAAAAACTTTTGCCTAGAGGCACGTGAATGCACTAGGTCTCGTGAGTGTCTGTACGAGTCCAGGGAGCGAGCAAGATTTTCCAGCACGCTCTAACATTATACAACTGATGCAATGGTGTAGACGGAGCTGATTAAGAATAACTTGAAAATATGGACACATGTTAAATACATTAATCACCCCCCTCTTCCTTTTTTGTGGTTGGTGCTGATACTTCATTCCTATAGATTTTGTGTAGTACCATACAATACGTGAGAAGAAGAAGCTATCTCTGTGTGTGTGTGAGTGTGCAAAGAAAAAATGTGAGCTTGTTTGCACTTTAACACCTCTGAGCCTATTGGGCCAATCTCAACCAAAATTTGTATGTAAGCGGTATGAACTAAGGGAAATGTCCTAAGGGGATTACAATTGAAGTTAACCCTATTTATATTTTGTAAAGCCTGTTGGATAATTAGTCCCAGCCTAATGAGTCAATCTCAAACAATCTTGTTAGGTTGGTACTTTAGAGAATGTTGAATATTATAAATGGATTCAAGGTCAAAGTATGAAAGTTACTGGATTGTTCCTCAAACAACCATGTTTTTCTCATGGTCAGTGAGATGTATGGTGTTCAAGGGTGGGACCACCTTAAAATCTTTATTTGTTGGTAGATGGAAACCAAACTGTAAATGTTGTTTATGAAGAAACTTTGCTATAATTTTAAAACTTTGAGATAAAGAAAGTTTATGTTTGAGTTATTACTTTAAAATATATGATTGATGTTAAACTTACATTGTTTTAATTACGTTTACACATTTCCCGTAAACCGACGGGTATTTCAACTTGTAACAAATGTAATTAACATGGCATTTCGAATGTGCACGTGCATTTATAAAATGTCTAATTGGCTCTAAATACTTAGGCTTAGTGAAGCGTAAGACACCATTAGGAATGAACTAAACAAGTAGAACTTTTCACACAAACAGAGTGAAACATTCAGACAAACAAAGATAATTTCACCATGCAGAAATCTTCAGACAAACAAATATATCCATATAAGTATAAATATTCAGACAAACACAGAGATACTTAAAGATGAAGAAGCCTTCAGACAAATAAAATCTTCCATGGAGAAATATTTAGAAAAATGCATACATTTTGTAGGTTGTGGAAGCTACTAGTTCTGTGTTTCTGTATGAGGTAGTGGAACTTGTAGGTTTTGTGTGTCTCTGCAGGTGGTGGTGGTGCAACAACACTTTGTAAAACCCAGAAGTGCTGACGTCAATGAAAACCGCCTCTCCGACACTTGTAGATCTGTCTTCCAACTGACCGAAGGACCTGTAAACAACGGGCAGTCCCTTGAAAACGTTATAGAAGAGGTGGGCTCTAGAAAACGTGTTTCAACTCCTATTTAAACATACACCATCGCAATGAAATTTTGAGATTCTTAATATTATAAAAGAGTCTATTAATGAAAGTTTTCTGTTTTCCTGTGCTCCAGTTGGACCAGTTCGTGAAAGCGAGGTTCGACAATGATGGTCAAAGAAATTTTTTTCTGGTCACCGACGGTCAGTTTCATCTCCGACAAGTTCTTCACCCCGAGGCTACCAAGAAGAACATCACACTTCCTGATTATTTCTTTTCATTCTTCGATCTTAGGAAGGAATTCCGAACGTTTTACCACACAGATGAAATCCTCTCTATTCAAGATATGCTTAACTGTATCCTTTGGATTGTTGTCGTTTAATGTATAATTTAGACGTAACGAAATGTTAAAGTTTTCATAATGGGTTTTCTGGAGAAATTCTTAGTCAAATATTGTTATGAGACAAATATGTAAATCAGATTGTCTGAGGGTTTAAGAAAAAGAGAGAGTTGTGTGTGTCAGTGCCCGATCAAGGCGATTGTAGGGCCTAGGTACCTTCTATTCGTGGGCCCTACTAGCCATATAAGTTAAACCAAAAGTTAGATAAATTATAGATATATAAATTATAAATTCTGGTTTGGAATTCTGTAAGTTCTAAGCACTTTGCCAATTGTGCCTAATAAATACTCCGGCCCTGGTGTGTGTGTTTTGAACTTAGTGCTGATTTACACGAGGGTCGTCTTCGCTAGCGGTTCCTAATTCAGCAGTGACCGATCACAGTTAAAATTCCAGTCATAAATGTTTGGTTTACGTCTTGTTTTACTCGTTGCTTTTCCTGCAGTTTATCGTTTCAAAAGTAAGAACAGCTTTGCTCTGATATTTCATTGTGACTTTGAACAGCTTTGCTCTGATATTCCATATGTAACTTTACACAAACATTCTTAAGCAACTTAACAAGTCAGGAATATTTACTTCTGGCTAAATATGATAAGCTGTAAACGAATTTTCATTTTGATATCTCTCTCTTATCAAAGTAGCAATATGGTGGTGTTTGGTTTAGTTTGGTTTGAATTTCGTGCAAAGCTACACGAGGGCTATCTGCACTAGCCGTCCTTAGTTTAGCAGTGGAAGACTAGAGGGAAGGCAGCTAGTCATCACCACCCTCTTCCAACTCTTGGGCTACTCTTTTACAAATGAATAGTTGGATTAACCATACATTATAACACCCCTACGGCTGAAAGGATGAATATGTTCGGTGATGGGGATTTGAACCCGCGACTTTCGAGTGTTGCGAGTCAAGCATCCCCTAACCACCAGGCATACCAGACCAGGAGAAAGATAGAATTTATTTTAGCTTTGCAACATAATGTAATATTTACATTTCACATCCACGTGGGTGTTTAGTTGATTTTAAATGTTTATTGTTACACTTGCCCAAAGGAGGGAATAAACGGTTGTTTTATTTTATTTTTTTAACAGGGTGGGATATTGATGTCGACCTTCTCAATTTTCTGTAGAATATCTAAAGTTGGATAGAGAACATCTTTTAAGTACGTTAGGAGTTTTTAAGAAGACTTACTTAGTCAACAACAAAAGTGGAACATTTCATCATTCTGCTGTAGGTTACAGTATAAAATTAATTCAACGTCTTGTCATTGTAGAAAAAAATACGTTTTGGATTTTGAACGAGTGAGGGTGTATTACGAAAGTTACCGTGATTCGTTACTTTGGTTATTAGGAAGTAACTATGAGGGCTTACCTTGGTTTATGAATGTTGTAGATGTTATCTCATTCGAAGAATAATGTATCTTCGAGTAAACGTTTGTTCTCTAACAACAAGAGGGAATCCTCAACAGCTGTGGCACTTGTAATTATTTTTGGCAGGATTAGAGTAAATTAGTCTGTAAGACCTTGAGCGTGGCCAAATAAATCAACTGAAAAGGTTTGATCTACTGAATCCAAAACTGTAATTAGACTTTAAATCGGTCAAGAGGTGATGGATTGAAAAAACACAAAAAAAAAACACTAAAAAAACTCAAAGACATAAGATGAATAAACACAACTGATATGGGAGTGAAAATTCAACTTGTAACGTACACACCATACTTTTATAACCAAGTGTATTGAATCTGCTAGTGGTGGGATATATCGTCCCCGCTTCAGGTCAGGATTGTCATGTTGAATTTTAGCGTTGTGATGTGCATGTTTTCTGCACATGTTATGAGTTACTTCACACGCATGGTTTCCATTGAGATTGCAAATTTCATCAATGATTTTTAGAGATTCCTTCCCTCTCCTACACTCCACGTCAGTTGATAGTATGTGAGACATTTATAGACTATGTTTATTTGTAATTAAGCACAAAGCTGCACAATTGGTTATCTATATCAACACCCGGATTTTAGCGTTTTACGTCCGCAGACATACTATTGTGCCACTGGAGTGCGGACATTATATAGTAACCCCAAATAATTTGTTAACACATATATTAATATTTATTTCTGAATTCTTTTGTTGTGTTTTTGAATTTCGCGCAATGCTACTCGAGGGCTACCTGCACTAGCCGTCCCTAATTTAGCAGTGCAAGACTAGAGGGAAGGCAGCTAGTCATCTTCACCCATCGCCAACTCTTGGGCTACTCTTTTACCAACGAATAGTGGGATAGACCGTCACATTATAATCTCCCCTACGGTTGAAAGGGATTCGAACCCGGGACCCTCAGATTACGAGTCGAGCGCCCTAACTACCTGGTCATGCCGGGCCGTGCTGAATTCTCTCGCTCTGCCATAACTTACTTCGTTGAACGTGGGCTGATTTGTCTAACATATTATACATTTCTTCTTCTGTTTACAAGATATGATAAATTGACATTTCTTCTTCTGTTTACAAGGTATGACAAATCGACATTTCTTCTTCTGTCTACAATATATGACAAATCGACATTTCTTCTTCTGTTTACAAGATATAACAAACCGACATTTCTTCTGTATACAAGATATAACTAACCGACATTTCTACTTATGTTTATAAGATATAACCCTAAAATTCAGGTTATGTTTCGAACACGAAACATTTGTCTGATTTGTCAATTTTTTTTTAAATTTTACTGCTTAAAAACTGGTCATTCTTTTACAGATTAGGACTTATTTATTACTATTATCTAACTAATTTACAACAGCGATAACATTCCTATACTAGTTTTTATCGTTCCAGCCCCCGATTCGCCGCTTCCCGCCAATTCTTTCAGTTTTTGGCGCTTTTATTATGAAAGTGACAAATCGGATATTCAGGAGACAGGTGCTGCTGCTGGTCAGCAGTTTAAAATTAACTGAGGACAACTGTGTTTGAACCTCTTGAATAGGTTCCGTTCAAACTGAAAATACCTGTCTTAGTAGCATTATCTTGACGCTTTGCCATACGGTTATTGTTATTTGAATTGGAGATATTGGTTAAAAGTGATATTGTAAGGTGACTATAACCGAGGGCACCAGTTTTTGGTGATGTATCAATCATTTCGTACTGACGTTGATTCTGAAATGATGTTACAGGTGTGTGTAGTTCCATTTCTCTTGACTGTTATTTGATATATTTGTTAGCTCCAGCAACACTACCATTTTGGTAGTGTTATCTATCTAATGGTGGTTATCATGCCGGGCTGTGGAACCGAGATTCGTCTCCCATTGTAGAACAAAACGAATCTTGCTGTACACCGTGGAGCAGTGAGTATGTTATAAGAATGACAGTTAAATCCTACTGTCTGAGCTGAAAAGAGTAGTCCAAGAGTTGGCGGTGGATAATGTTCACTAGCTGCTTCTTTTCTAATTTATTACTTCAAAATTATTGTACAAATAGTCTTTATATAGCAAATAGTAACTTCGTTTTGTCAGGAATATGTATTGACTTTTCTTACATTTCACGTAAATTATAAGTTATTTAAAGATTGAAGTGTAATGCATTTTCTCTGTTTCTCTTTTAACGTTCCTGGCATCATTTTGTACATGCGCAAGATTATCTTTCGTAGCATCTGATTGGTTGTATGCATGAATACTAGGCTTTATGTGATATTTTTACGTAAAGTTAAAACGAATTTCAAACACCTACCAAGAAATAATTTTCAAATTTTAAGTTAACTTGAAATTAAATTAAAGGATCATTTGAGCAGTCAAATATATTTCTGAAAGTAAGTTTCATCTATTTGTTCATGATCACTTATGTACGTTCACTTTTTAAAACATTACGCCACCTATTTCTTATAACTAGGTTTAATTTACAGTTTTATTAAACGTTCTTGTAACAAGGTTTATCGTAACTTCTTATTACTAGGCCTACTTTACAGCTTTTTCATGCATTTTTATAAGTAGACCTACATTGCAATTTCATCGTGGGGTTTTATAACTAGGTCTACTTTACAACTTTATCTACGTTTTATCGTACAATATATACCTAGTTTACAACGAAATGAAAGTGGCATATTGCACGATGGAATGTAAAATTTGTGGTTCAATTGCCACTGAGGAATAAAAAAACTTTCGTTACATCAGCATTTTGAAGTGTGGCTTCCTTGAAACAGTAGGATTCCGGGCTAATATATATTTTTCGATAATAAAAAAATAATTTTAAATAAATATTGAAATCATGATTTGGAACTCTTAAGATTTATTCACGTACAGTGCTCATAACAACAACAAACAAAACGAATTTTTTCCCAGCTGACGCTAAGGGGCGAAAAAACCAATGACCGCGAAAGGGCACACGGAACAGAGTATTTCATATTGTTTCCCAAGGTATTTTCAATGAATTAACTTGTTATACTGGTTAGAACATGTAGACATTTGTGTTATTGTTTAGCTAGATGGAGATTCGAGGTTACGTGTTGAGTATATGTTATACTGTCTTATTTTTTACTGGAATAATGAACCGTATTTAAATAGTGAGTTTCGCTGAAGTTAACAAATGAGTCATTTACAATAGAGCATATAGTTTATAAGCGAGTCTATGGGTCAGTTAACGAACTGGCGTTATATGGTCCAGTCAGTGTGTCAGTTGCTCTAAGCTATTTAATTGATTGCTGTCAATTTTGAGTTTGTACCCGCGACGAGGTTCATAGAAACGCGAAATTAGCAAGTGAGTGTAATTTCGGTCTAGATATTATTTATTTGATATAGTTAGGCGAACGTTTGTTAGGTAAAACCGTAAAATGTAAACAAAACGGTTTTGTTATAATTAACTCAACTAGACTTTCCATTCTTCGTTTTATCTTGTAATAAGAAAGAAACAGCCGAACAATGTTAACCGTTATAACAGTTTTCATCAACCTTAATGTCTCCTAACTTAAGCCAGTGGTAACAAGTTGGTAAAGGTTGAGGGTGTCTGCTATGCAGTGGTTAAAAGTGGATACGTATGAGTATTTTTCGTGGTTGCCCTTACGTTACTTGTTAAAATGATAGATATTTGTTATAAAAGTTATCAGGTTAAAAAAAACACAATAAAGGAAACGAACCATATTAACTGATAAAAAATTAAAACGTTATTTAGGTTATAATTACTTAGATGCGACACAGAGGTTAATATTCCAATCTATGGATCAGAGAATCCAAGGTTAGCATCGCAATGTCGTTGACCTCTCTTTCACTTATATATGTAAAGATATACATGCAGGCCTAACATTTAATCTTTAGCCATGTTGTTAGGCCCTACAAAATAAAAATAATGAATTTGGTAAAATAAACCGGTTTCAATTATGTACTTTAATAAACAACACTTTTATCGTACTGATGTTTTGTTGATTGGAACTTATGCACAACACTGATCCAATGTTACGTTTTTTTGGAGGGGGAGACTTAAAATGGTTGATAATATCCTAAGATTTGAAATACCTGACTCTCATCAGATTCACCTCGTGCGATGAAACGTAATTTAGGTAGCATGGGCTCCCATCACTTTCGTATTTTTTCTTAGCAACTGAAACCTTAAGATAAGCAACCATAAACATACATAAGGTATCGAAAATATTGACTGTTGTGATTACAGTCTTAAAACAACAAGAAAAATAAAACATTCAGGTGTCAGTTAGGTGTAAATAATAAATATATATACGAGTGAATATAGTAAATTGTAGAGCGATGTTTAAGCCTAAAAAACCTAAATGTAAAAATAACAACAGGTATTTTATTATTATTATTTGTTTTATTTTTCAAGTATTCATTATTCCTAGATCTCTGGTCCCACACCACACATTGTTAGTTTAAAGTAATTGGCATGGCCTCGTAATCCGAGGGTCGCGGGTTCGAAACTCCGTCACACCAAACATGCTCGCGGGGCGTTATAAGTGACGGTCAACTCCACTATTCATCACCAAGAGTTGGTGATGGGTGGTGATGACTAGCTGCCTTCCCTCTAGTCTTACACTGCTAAATTAAAGACTAGCGCAGATAGCCCTCTTGTAGCTTTGGGCGAAATAAAACGCAAACAAACCAAAACAATACTAACGTTCCGCTTGTGAAGGGATAATTGCAATGCGATACAAGCGCGTGCAAGTGGAACATGACTCACTTGAATACTATAGCAGCTGATCCAAGCAAGTGTGATATAAACATCACAGAGTTTGGCTGTCATTGAAACAGCTGCAAACAAATGTTTGTATCTGTGACATGGTGGATCAACTTGGAATTTACGCATTGACTTATATGAACCACAAACAAAAACAGTTTCAAATTCGAAGACTATTTGCTTTCTATATTATCATTGCACCATAAAAATATATACGTGTGTTTGGTTAAGGAGTGATAATGCAAAATCAAACACCACCACCACCATCAACAACAACAAAAACAGGTCGAGAATCAAATGACTGGCAAAGTTTTTTTTTTTTTCTATATTTGAAACAAGTGTGTGTATGTGTGTATTTTCTTATAGCAAAGCCACATCAGGCTATCTGCTGAATCTACCGAGGATAACACTGTGTTACAAAATTTTTATTTTTTTCTTGTTCCTGGGCAGAAAGTGTTATTTCCCAACTACTTATGCCTAAAGTAAATGGAAAAGACCAGTTTTTCTCTTCAAACTTTGCTTTTGTGACCTGGGAGCATATAATGAAAACATGCTATTTGGGGTCTGATACGTGAAAGAGATTTACATTACAGTCGCAAATCTCGAGAAACTACTCACTTCTAAACATTTTTGTATAGCTTTAGTATAAATACATGTAAATCTTGATTCATGTGTCGTTTTATTCAGACCTTATGTAAATGAAAATGTGCAAATTTGCCCGTTTTTACAAAGAAAGTAGGTTAATTTCTAAATTTCATTATCCAGGTCACAAAAGCAAAGTTTGAAGGGAATAATGGCCATTTTCTGTACTTGTACAACATAAGCAATTAAGAAATAACACATACTATCCAGAAACAATATTTGTGTTATATAGTATAATTAAACCCCTGATTTTAGTATTCGAAACAAACAAGGGTCTTTTAGTACGTACAACAAAAGATTAATTTAGCCAACCCCAAAATGACCAAGTGATACAGCAGATGAAAAACAGCTCTGCTTACGTTACTATTGTCTATTGGTAATATTCTGTCGACAAATTTTAATAAAACGAAAATATATTCATTTTTAAAACTACAAAACAAAACATTGTGTGAGTATATATATATATATGTATATTAGAGTTGTACCTCTGTCTAACTACTGCGCTCGACTTGTAGTCTGAGGGTCGCGAGTTCGAATCCCCGTCACACCAAACATGCTCGTCCTATCAGTCATGGAGGCGTTATTACGTTACGGTTAATCCCACTCTTCGTTCGTAAGAGAGTAGCCCAAGAGTTGTCGGTGGGTGGTGATGACTAGCTGCCTTCCCTCTAGTCTTACACTCATAAATTAGGAACGGGTAGCGCAGATAGTCCTCGTGTAGCGTTGCGCGAAATTCAAAAACAAACCAAACAAACAGTTATGTTCGACATTTCAGTTATACTGCTTTAAAACATTTCAGTTATACTGCTTTAAAACATTTCAGTTATACTGCTTTAAATAAAGCTACGATTGAGGACTCATCTGTTCGAAGAGTTTGGTAACAAAGTAGTTCAATAGAGGTGACGTTTAATGGCGATTCGGGTGTTACAGCTCAAAATAAGGAAGCGTACGACCCACGCCCCCATTAATGGCACTAATTTTTCAACCGAGCATTGCTGAGTAACGTTGTGGGTAGATATGTAATAAGCACATGACCTGTCTACATTGTGCCTTATTCTGGTCTTAAATATTTTTTTATGGGTTGGATAGTCGTATTATATGACTTAAAACTGAAAGAAGTATTTGCAGTCAGACAGGACCTGGGGGTGGGGGGAACTTAATGACAGATTGAAACAGTATCAGACTGACGCGAAACTATGTAAGAAAATTTTAAGATGGTTTCGTTTTTTTTTGCTGACTAAAAATAATAAATAGACACCTCTCAAAGACAATAAGTCTGTTATTTATTTATTTAATAACCAGTTATCCCTTTTATACACCCCCTTAAAATGTATCTAATGAACGCCAGTATAAGAAAACCTTGATAAGATTTAAGTAACTAAGTTTTACCATCACAAAACAAACATTACATTGGCTCATTCACCTGTTATATTTGTATTATTTTATTAGCAGGAAGAATGTAGTATTACTTGTGATCGTTCCGTTTCTTTTTAGCCGCTTCCCTGAACTGGCCAGAAGTGACCATATGCACGAGCTATTGTGATGCAGATTGTTCATTGATGTTACCAGTCAAAACGTGGCAGGGATACTTTTATCTTGCAAGACGAAGCTTACTCTTTGTAAACCTGTTCTCGTTCAAACGTTAACACCAACGTTCTCGTATAGCTTAGCGTGTTCCAAACTTCAAATAATGACACCCCATTAATTGAACAAAGTTCCCCTTGTGCGCCCCCCTCTTCATTTTAAAACAATGTTCACAGGTGATAAGAGGAAAAATAAACATTTTCTTTAGCTGTTTTAATAATTTCTTTAAGATGAAAATTGTAAGAAGTAAATTCGAGAACAAAAATAATGTTTTTAGAGCAAAGTGATAGTTCTGTCAGGTTATCATCCTCCTAACTACTCTTTCCTCCCATGTTATTTGGTTATCGTCGTCTCCAATTCTTTTGTTTCTTCCCATGTTATTTGGTTATCGTCGTCTTCAATTCTTCTGTTTCTTCCCATGTTATTTGGTTATCGTCGTCTCCAATTCTTCTGTTTCTTTCAATGTTATTTCGTTATCGTCGTCTCCAACTCTTCTGTTTCTTCCCATGTTATTTCGTTATCGTCGTCTCCAATTCTTCTGTTTCTTCCCATGTTATTTGGTTATCGTCGTCTCCAATTCTTTTGTTTCTTCCCATGTTATTTGGTTATCGTCGTCTTCAATTCTTCTGTTTCTTCCCATGTTATTTGGTTATCGTCGTCTCCAATTCTTCTGTTTCTTTCAATGTTATTTCGTTATCGTCGTCTCCAACTCTTCTGTTTCTTCCCATGTTATTTCGTTATCGTCGTCTCCAATTCTTCTGTTTCTTCCCATGTTATTTGGTTATCGTCGTCTCCAACTCTTCTGTTTCTTCCCATGTTATTTGGTTATCGTCGTCTCCAATTCTTTTGTTTCTTCCCATGTTATTTGGTTATCGTCGTCTTCAATTCTTCTGTTTCTTCCCATGTTATTTGGTTATCGTCGTCTCCAATTCTTCTGTTTCTTTCAATGTTATTTCGTTATCGTCGTCTCCAACTCTTCTGTTTCTTCCCATGTTATTTCGTTATCGTCGTCTCCAATTCTTCTGTTTCTTCCCATGTTATTTGGTTATCGTCGTCTCCAACTCTTCTGTTTCTTCCCATGTTATTTGGTTATCGTCGTCTCCAACTCTTCTGTTTCTTCCTATGTTATTTGGTTATCGTCGTCTCCAACTCTTCTGTTTCTTCCCATGTTATTTGGTTATCGTCGTCTCCAACTCTTCTGTTTCTTCCTATGTTATTTGGTTATCGTCGTCTCCAACTCTTCTGTTTCTTCCTATGTTATTTGGTTATCGTCGTCTCCAACTCTTCTGTTTCTTCCCATGTTATTTGGTTATCGTCGTCTCCAACTCTTCTGTTTCTTCCTATGTTATTTTTGTTTTCTCTCGCTGAAATGTCGCACCCCTTCTTCCATTACGCGCCTCACAGTTTGGAAAACAGTGGTATACCTAGTTATCCTATACCACTACTGCTCTTATAGTGTTGAGCTACTTGATTCCGTTGTTCATATGGGGGTGGTATAACCATTAACCATCTGATTCCACTGTTGATGTAGTAGTAAGCCACCGGAGTCTAATCTCTTTATAACTATTTATTATGGATATCAGTGTTGTAACATTATAAGTATTAACCGTAATGCGAATAATAGCTGTATGTTATCGAATATCAGATTTTTATCATGAAACGGATGTTCCCGTTCATCATATGAGCGAGAGAGGACCCTCGGGAGAGATATGAGGGGAGGGGGGACAGAGAGGCCAGATCCAAACACCAACTCTGCATGTCTTTGCCGGCAACCTATAAGGATATATGCCTGGTTTGGTAATAATCGGTGCAGGTACTCGTCAGTTATAAGTATGCACACACATATTACTTTTGTAAAACAATGATTGTGATAGATAGCTATTTTTTTGTTTTAAATCTGGTGAAATCCTCATAAGGTCTAGGAAATTAACTTAGATATGATAAGATTTTAGACTTAAAACAAGACCAGGTAGGGTTAAAGAAACCCAAATGGATGTTGTGAAGTTGGTCAAACTTGATGAAACTTCCTGCGAATGTGTTTTTCGTTGAATCGAAATTCTAAACACGTAACATAATGGAAACCTTTCATAATAAACGTTTACACAGAAAAATTGAAACATAATGACGATGGAACTTGAAATGTGATTGCTTTCTCTGGATGTTAAATTCATAATATGTATATTTTTGCAGTAGAGCACAGGTTAGTTCGGTTTCTCACCAGCTTTTGTGGTGTTGGTAACACTGACGGTATCGAAATGATGTGACGTCAGTTTCTACCTGTAATAGACTTCCGTTCTATTCTGGGCCTTGGGTGATGTATCGCAATTATTTATTATAATGTTACTTGGCAGGGAGAATATAAGCGGATATATGTCACTCGTGGCGGAAATCAAAGGAAGTTTTCATATTTCCGTCTTGTGTTTACGTTTATTCTTATACCTGTGCTACTAATAATGTAGCCTTGTATATATAATAAAGAGTTATGTTTCTCTTAACCCTCAAACGGCGGTACTCATTAATTTATGTTGCTGCATATAACATTCCCGTTGTTTAAGGGTTAAATTATTTCCAAACCTTTTAGTTCGTGAACTCCCTTTACCCTCCGTTCCACCTAAAAAAAAAAAAAAGTGGTTAGGGCAGTCGACTTGCAATCTGCAGGTCGAGGGTTCGAATCCCCGTCACATCAAACATGTTTGCTCTTTTAGCCATGGGGGCGTTATAATTTACAGTTGATCCCACTATCCGTTGATAAAAGAATAGCCCAAGAGTTGGAGGTGGGTGGTGATGACTAGCTGTCTTCCTTATAATGTATCACTGCTAAATTAAGGATGGTTAGCGCAGATACCCCCGTGTAGCTTTGCACGTAATTCAAAACAAACCAAATCCATCTTGAAGAAAGTTAAACAAACAGAAAAAAACAACGCTAAATATGTTTAATTGTCACTAGTGTTAAAAGTGTTTGGTCGGACATTCGGATCTTACTTGTATTTATGTTATTCATTACAGTTATAAATTTTTACGCTAAAAGTTTACCTGAATCTTATCACGGACTTCCATGACACATCCTGCAAGTTTGAGAACCATTAATATGGAAGAGAATGGGCTTCTTATCTACCTTATAAAATTAATAGTATAAATGGTTAGGTTGTGGGCACAGTTGGTGAACGGCAATCTTGTGGCGCGTGACTCCATTTTTCGTGTGGCATGTGAAGCACATGTGTTCCATGTTTTATTGCTTACATGAGAGCAAACTACTTTCCTACCTTCCAGCATTATTACACAAATAGTTTGGTGTCATGTTTTTATTAAGCTTTTACTTATCTCCTCCCCCCAAAAAAACTAACAGCAACAAAACAACAACCAAAGAGCATCGAGTATTTTTATTTAATATTAAAAGAAATAGTAATTATTTCGTCTGTTCCTGATGTAATATTAGTGTTTATTTTATTTTATGTATAAAGGACTTAAACGTTTGTTGTTTAGTTTGGTATTTAGGTCGCCATAAATATAAATTTTGATGAAAAGGATACAAAGGATGTAGTCTCTTCTTAGATTGACTACTTGTCTTGGTTTATCAGTCTATTCTTAAATTGACCACTTGTCATGGTTTATTAGTCTATTCTTAGATTGACCACTTGTCATGGTTTATTAGTTTATTCTTAGATTGACCACTTGTCATGATTTATTAGTCTATTCTTAGACTGACCACTTGTCATGGTTTATTAGTTTATTCTTAGACTGACCACTTGTCATGGTTTATTAGTTTATTCTTAGATTGACCACTTGTCATGATTTATTAGTCTATTCTTAGACTGACCACTTGTCATGGTTTATTAGTCTATTCTTAGACTGATCACTTGTCATGGTTTATTAGTCTATTCTTAGACTGACCACTTGTCATGGTTTATCAGTCAGTAGTCATGGACGAGAACAAACCAAAAAACAAGGTCAGACCTGTTTCTGATGATAAACTGCAGCCTGCGAGTGTTATGGCTAGATGGTTAGAGTGCTGGGCTTGTAATTTGAGAGTCGCGGGTTTGAATCCTCGTCACATCAAACATACTCGCTCTTTCAGCCGTGGGGACATTATAAGGTGGCGGTCAATCCCCCTATTCGTTGATAAAAGAATAGCCCAAGAGTTAGTGGTGGGCGGTGATGACTAACTATATTCCTTCTAGCCTTATTCTGCTAAATTAGAAACGGCTAGCATAGATAGTCCTAGTGTAGCTTTGCGCGAAATAAAAAACAACAATAAACAAACTGTGTGTGTTGTCTGAAATGTATGGATTGCCCTCTGCTAACAACAGAATAAAGTTTCTATAAACTATTTTGCAACTAGCAAAGGACAGTATAAACAGTTTAATTATTGTTTACCAGTTTCCATGAAAAAAATGTGTTAAATTTCAGGACTTCTTTTATATAACTACACACAAAAAGTTCGATCAGAGAAGAAAGATATGTTGGATTACGTTCACATCAAGAAAAAATCTATCTCTTGAATACAGTATATTCCTAGCTGACGATTTTAAGTAAACATTAAAGATTTACTCGTGTGTTTTTTATTAGTTTTTTGGACATGTTGATGATAACTATTTCCACAAAACACTGTCCGCCTTTTGATGAACCTGAATGCCACGATTTTTAGATTTTAATAACTATATGGTCTATAAGTTTTTCATCTGAAAGGTTAAGATACGAAACCAGAAGGAATTGATACTTTATTATTTGTTCCTTCTACCATATCGGTTAAAGTACGTGCTCGGTACATGTCCTGTGTATAAGAGACAGAAAATAATTAGCAAGCCTTAATAGTTTCCCGCTAGATCTCGCTGTTGAAGGTGACGAGACTGTTGAACACACAACTAAATACGTTCAAGATATGGGAAAAGTGATTCTTAGAATGGTAACTGATGGTAAGTTGAGGATTTATTATTATTTATCGTAGGACTTTAAGAAAACAATAACAAACAGAATGCCCCACAAACGACTCACTCATATTTTACACACGACTTACAGACTTCTGTTTATACCGTTCAGTACCTCTGGGTTTTGAATACTGTATGATATGGTACAATTTTGTTTGTTTTTATTTTTTCGAATGTTATAACAAATAGTTTGGTGTAAAAAACTGATAAGAACTTCTGGTGAAATCTATCATTTTCTGTGTAAAGTGTATCACGACCACCAGCAATGAATAGCAGAATTAATTGTAAAACCGAAGCTATTTTGTTTTTAAACCATATTTGAACGCGGTCCTGTGTTAGAGCTCTGGATTTCCCTGTGGTCGGTAGTTCGCAATTAGAGAGGGCGAAAAACGGCACGAATATACAAAAATTTGTTTCGAATACCAGAAAAAAGTAATATATATGTATATATAAAATTATGTTTTTTATGTTCGAGTAAGTTTGATTATTTCCTTCATGTCGATAGTGTTTAAAACAAACAAACAGTAATTGTAAAGCACTAAATTTAGTTATCTGTAGGAAAAAAGTGGTTTAAAAAGTGAATCAAGTTGAGAATCATCATAGAAAGTGTGTGTATGTTTATGTATATATAAGCAGTTTAAAACGTAGGTTACATAGTTGTTATGTACTCTGCGTGAAAAGGGCACGGTGTAGATGGGTGGTGCCCTCTAATGTATTTTAGAAGACAGAACAGCGACCTCTCCTGACTGTGTAAGAAACCACTTTTATATGATTGTGTGTCTTCATCTTGTTTGTCAGACTAGTAATCAATGTGAGCAAAGAACTTGTTCTGTATATTTTTTTTTTTTTTATTGTCTTTATCTGTTTAGTCAACTCCGTATGTCTGTCACTTATTCCTGCTAGGTAACTCAACTCAACCAAAACTGGAGGCGTTAAGCCTAAAGCTTGATTTCACTGAGGTGGTAAGTTTGAAACTAACAAGATCCGGGACTTTTGAAATCTCCAACTGGCACTGAATGCTTGCAGAATTATTTGATCTCCGTTTGATTTTGGAACTACATACACACTTCATAAAATGTATTTAATACTTTTTTATTCCACAATGTTTCAAGGCAAAATACGGTCAATATCGAAGATATACACAAAATTATTTTAGTAATATGGCTCTCTCGTAAGCTTAAGTAAACGTACAATTACCGATAGCTCAGGGCTAATAATTAGGGATTGTGATGCTATAGTTCGGGGCTCGATCCTTGTAGTGAGAAGCGTACAGAGAGATCGTTGTACACTTCTAGGCTTAGCGACAAAGGCGTGATTATACATTTACATCGTGTTAAAATAATTAAAACTTTTCAAATAACAAAGACAGAAAAAAGAGAGGTAAATTACATTAATGAAATACTTACGTCGACTATATAACAAATTTATGCTGGTGCGCAAACGCAGAAGGACTTAAAGCTTCGGTACGATAGTTAAAATAGTTTAGTTGAAATAAAATATGTACATTACTATAAACAATCTTCAATTAGGCATTATTTTTGTCCATAAATAATGACATCTTTGTCATAAGACATTCTCTTAGAATTATTATATTTTTAATATATATTTTTAATCTAGTCTGTTAAAGCTTTTGAAATTTTAGGAAGGTATACAAAATAATGATATTTCAACCACCTAATGTCTTATGACATATATAATTAATTATAATAATGCTTCTCCACCTTGTGAAAGGTCTTGACTTCATGACGATGATGATGTCTATTTAAATAGGCTAAACATGTGAAAACGTCATGTTGTTACGTTTTAGATTACATTAACAAATAAAAAGGTATAAACTACATTAGATTAAAGACGTGAAAGTCCTTTATTCTCAGATCTTTGTTTATTCTGGTTGAAGCAGAGATGCCAACCATTACGATTTGAGCGTAATAATTACGATTTTGGTGTATACATTACGACTATACGCTCATACAGACAACTTATTATATATTACATAGGCCTATACAATAAAGTGATAATTTGTTTTACCCAGGGCTTGAAAGGGGTGAAAAGAAAATTTCTAGTAAGATACAAGTAAATTCTGATAATAAATAAAAGACATGGTCCAAATGGATACTTGCGATAATCATGTTTGTGCTTGAAATAATAAAAAATATTTGTATCTGCGACGTCTACCAATAGTTTGAGTGCGGTGTTTCTCCATACTTGGTACGTGGGGGAATCCATAGTTACGTCATCAGTGCTTGTCAGCCAATCAGCGCTCGCGTAGATGAGTATTTCTCGTTTTCTAAGCGGCATAGAAACACCAATGCGATCGCTCACAAGATGGAAAAAAAAGGCCTTGTTCACCAGATTGTCTTGTTTCTGGCAAATCTAAAAGGGCTAAAACTGTGAATCAAAAATTTAGGAAAGAGTATAGTGCAAAATATCCGGTTATTGCATCAAAAGTCTACAACCATTACGCTTTGTTATTTGAAATAGTTGGCATCTCTGTTGAAGTACAAGTACGGCTACTGCTTCGTACGTAGACGTATAAAAATATGTATTATGTAATTTTATTTTAATCTTTTTTATACAATTTTCAACCCATGGCAACCTTGTGCCCTGTGGTCATCTTTATCTCAAAATCTGACGTAGCTCGAGTGTCCATGTGTATCAGGTGACTGACAACTATCAACGGTAACGTGGTAACTGTCCCTCTTGCTGAATTAAAAAAAAATACAAGCATATAGGCAACGTTGTCCTTTTATTAGGAACGTAATGACGTCATTATTTTTCACATTTCTTGCCTGTTCTTGTAAAGATCGAAATAATAAGCGTCAACATCCCCAAGAGACTAAGTTCGAGTTTCGCCATCGTACTTGGTCGACACGTGCACTATGCATTAACCCGCGGTTAGTTGGTTTTCTGTACGAGATAAACGTAGGCGTGGCTCATGAAGTACTGGAAACTTATCAACAGGTTGCTAGTCAGAGGATAAGAATTAAGTGTACACGTACAGAGGGGGGGTCGGGAAGGGAGTTCCAAGAGTTGATTCAGCCCTGCTAACCTTTTTTACTCTTTTTATTATTATTATTTGCAATAAACACCAGAGGTATTTTTCAGGGAGAATGTAACTTTTAAACAGAATGATAAAGTTTGAAACTTTAGACCAGTAATAATAATTAAACCATCAATCGTTTTTCGGATTGCAATTTCCGGTCGAACAATATTAGCTTGCATATGGTAATGTGTGTGTCTTTATATTAAATTGAAAACGGAAATAATTTGTAATAAATATTTGATTTAATCGACACCGAGCTGTCTTCATTATTGGTTTGTTTGAAGCTAAGCACACACCTACACAATGGGCTATCTGTTCCCTGATCAACACGCGTATCGAAACCCGGCTTCTAGCGTTGTAAGTTTGCAGACACGCTGCTGTGTAACTTGGGGAGGCGGTACGGTCTATATACAGCGATCAGTGTTGCTGAACATTATTTTAGGCACTGAATCTCTATCTTAAACACTATAACAAAAGGTCCACATCGCTGACCTCACGTCTACAAATGGCCAACTTTAGCATTCTTCAGCCTGGTCACTAGTGATGGTCTAATTTACTAAGTTGTACAACAAACAGAACAGAACCTGAACTCCTTGCATGAGTTCTTATCTGTTTTAATCCCAAAAGTACACCTTTGTTACAGGCCACGTAGTATAGATACACGTTTTACATATTTTTACAGTTGTTATAATATTTGTCACCACGACTTTAGTTCATACAGTTGTTTCTACGTCCTTGGTTTATACGTTTATCATCGTGACCTTGGTTTAAAATATATGTTGCAGTGACCTTAAAATATTTATTTTAACGACTGACTGTGGTTAAAATAGCTGACACCACGACCCAGGTTAAAATATTTGTTACCATGACCTTATTTAATATATTTGTTGCCAAGACTCTGGTTATAACATTTGCCATCATGACCTTGATTAGGACGTTTGTTCCTATAACTTAAGTTAAATTTTTAATTTACACCATCAAGTAGCTTGTCAGTCTCAACCTGTCTCGAGTTTCTTTGGAAACATTCTCGAAAAAAGACTGGTTGACCTTTAAAATGGTCGAACGAGAAATCTAGTTCCTTAAAATTAGAAACTATGTCCACCATTTTAAGTTGTAAAATATTACACAACAACAACAAAGAAGTTTTGTTAAAAATCCGTGTTAACCGAACGAGTGAAAACACTTAATTCATTCTTATAATTATAGAGAGTGAACCAAAGTAAATAATTACAGATTAGCAATTATTAGTGTACTGTTGATTACAACAATTTGTGCAGAAATTATTTCTGGGTTTCATTCCGTTGCTTGGTAAACGCTGTTACTGGTAGCTCGCCAAATGACAACAAGCACCACCTAAACTGTCGGGTTTTTAAACGTTTTCTAAGAAAATGTCGCACTTCATTTACCTTTTATTGTTTTACTAATATTCTTGTTCGATAGGTGGCGAAAATCAGAAAGTTAAACACTCATTAAATCATAGATTTGTTTGTTTTGAGTTAAGCACAATGGGCAATCTATAGTTGTCCATCACGGGTATTGAATCCTGGTTTATAGCGTTGGAAGTCTGCAGACATGCCGCTGTGCTAGCGTGGGGCAATATTACGAGAGTATTGTTTTTAATTACTGTACTCTTCGACAGATGTCGCAAATTAGAAAATATAATACTTGTTTTAACGTTAAAAGACCTTTTATCGAAGTTACACAAAGAACGCGTAGTTGTGACTTAGGGCCCGTCTAAACATTTTCAAATTGCGCAAAAAAAACAACAACAACAAAAAAGCTTTACGGTAACTTTTTATCCTAAGTTTCTGTAGAAGAGAAGAGCTGATGTGGTGAAATTTAATTATAGTCGAATCCAGTATTGTGGACACAGATCTGAGCCAGGTTGCGCAGCGGCGATTTTTCAATGAAGAAAAGATTAAAGGTCAACATTGGTTTATTCATTTCAACACATCGGTGTAAAACGAAAGACCTGTAAACTCCTCCATCCAAAAACACTTTGAAGTTTGGGAACAATCGAATATTTATGATGCCCCCCCCCCCCGCACAGTCTAGCTATGCACGTGAGCTTCCGAATCCAAAGGGGGCAGGAAAACAAAACAACATACATCATATACAGGTTACAGGGCCTTGACTTACTGCATTCACTAGCATATCCAGTTTGGGGGGCCGGTTGTTGTCCTGTGACTGCATTCCTGTCCTATCACAAAAGGCAAAACCCGGTTTCTGGACAGAAAGTTGTCTTGAGACCGTGAGACGTACTGCTAGAGCGAGTTTAGTAATGTTTACCAAGCTGTGCAAAAGTTGCCGGATATCTACTAGATACAACAGTTTTTTTCTGTGTTTTTTATTGTTTCATAACTTGTTTAACTGGTTGTTATATCTCGTACATAAGGTCGTTAGAGTTTGCTTCGCTAAAGTATTTAGATCGTCAGATTTAAATGTATGAATACCAGATCACGTAGCTGTAAGCGCGTTTTCACGCTGTTCTATTCCTTACTTTCACCTTTGTTATTTGTTTGCATTTTTTTAAATGTTCATAATTATTTTGTTTGCTTTGACCCTGAAAACATGTAGCAGAAATCCCGTCACATCTGACATTATCGACCAATCAAAATTGATAAAGTATTATGTTTTAATGGCCAGACAAAACGTAATGAAATTTCATTAGTACGTTTTTTCCCGCCTAATTTTCTTCGAGTTTAGAGATTTGTGGAAAATCTGCTAACTAATTGACATCCTGAAAACTATTATTGTGGCATTTAGAAGATTAATGTGCTATTGTACATATGAATCTAACTGGGAGAACAGGGCTTAATATATTTTATAATTAATTGTATGGGATTCACTTAATGGATTGATTTTCGAAATAAGTTTACTCCTAAAAAGTTGAAAAAAAGTTGAGGGCGACAGCTTCCAATCAAGATATCTCATTTATTATTTGTTTTAGTTCTATTCACAGGAAAACTTGCAATGTTTGGCACTTTAAAAATTGGCCACTAACTATAAAACTCTCTCTTTGGTAATAATACTTATTCACTGTTTTCGAAACTGATTGGTCATTGTTTTCTCGGTGTGTTCGATCATTGATTCTCTGCATTTCGGTATTCTGATGAAAAACGAAATTGAATGAATATTTCAGTCCCGGTGTGGTCGCCATGCATACCATAGATTTGTTGTTCAGCTGGTGTATATCAAACTCTAGTTATTAGTTCATTTTCTAATGATTTTGATTAAAATAATCTATTAAAGTATTTGCAAACACTATAAATAAGGGCGTAATAGCGAACCTGCTATTCTTGACGCAGGATGTTTTTGGTTGCCGTAACTATATTAACATCAATAATAGCAAATTTGGTATGAAGATATAACGAGCCTATTCATACAAAATTTAAGTATTGCGTTGTTGTTGTTGGTTTTTTTTTTGGGGGGCTCGTAATTTTTACCATTACTTTGTACACTTGCTAACAGATCTTCACCAAATGTTTTACTAAAGTTTGTTTAATCCAAGCGGAAATACATGCAAGTTTACAGTTTGACATTTTGACTTTTTCTGTTTTTATGGACGTTCTTACAATTACGTATAAGGGAAGCAACTTTTCATGTCCTAAGATAACTTTTATTGATCATGAATTTACATAACTTCCAGCCAAGAAACGGGTACCCCAGCTAGTTCTTAATACATAACATTGACGTCATAAGAGGATCATAAATAGTGTACTAATCATTCTATTATGATGCTGTTGGTATCAACTTCTACACAATTAGTTATAAGACTTAGAAATAGTTTCCACAGTCTTCTCTTTCTCCTCTGAGAATCTTTTTCATTTATTAAAAAACAAAACTTGAATTATACCCCAGCAATCGGTAATATTATAATATTAAAATTCATACCAACTTACATTATGGCCAGTTTTTCTTGGCTGTACTGAAACTTTTCAGTATACCATAATTGAACTTTAACACGGAGCACGAACTTTAACATAATTTATTTAAAAGCTGTATCCATCAGTGAAATTCTTGTACTATAATAGTGAATATTACGAATAACGATAAGTGTAATTTTAAGTTTTCGAACTGAGTTGTCCATCATAATATATAAGTTAGAATTACTTAGAATATTACTTTTTTATGAATCAACATTTCTTTGTTTCCTGTCACAACTGACATTTTTACATAAAATAACTGGTTAAAAATAAAACAAAGAGACAAAATGTGTAAATGAAAAACTGTAGTGGCTGAAATGTTAATCGGTTGTACGTTTTTTTTAACCTCATATGTTCATGACTACCAATTGTGTTTACAGGTTATAAATTTGAAGAACCAGATACGATCTTAGAGAGATTAGAACCCGGCATATGGTGAGTTCATCTTTACCTGTTGTTTGTGAAGTAAATTCGCCAGAAACAAAATAAAAAGATAACTTTATAAGTACTTATATTGTGAATTAAGATTTCACCACCAGGAGTTGCTAACTTTTTAAGTACTTATATTGTGAATTAAGGTTTCACCACCAGGAGTTGCTAACTTTGTAAGTACTTATATTGTGAATTAAGGTTTCACCACCAGGAGTTGCTAACTTTATAAGTACTTATATTGTGAATTAAGATTTCACGACGCCAGGAGTTGCGCTGTTGATTGTTAGAGATGACTTCGTAAGAGGTTGTACCTGTTTTCAGATGTTTCTTCCACATTTGCAAGTGATGTACTCCTTTGATGTTAAATTAACAGGTGTTCGTTATATAGATCTTGTTGAGTTTAGTTAACAAGTTTTTATTATATCGATCTTGTTGGGCTTAGTTAACAAGTGTTTGTGATATCGATCTTGTTGGTTTTAGTTAGTAGTAACAAGTGTTTATGATATCGATGCTATTGGGTTTAGTTAACAGGTGTTTGATATCAATGTTGTTGAGTTTAGTTAACTGGTGTTTATTATATAGATCTTGTTGGGTTTAGTTAACTGGTGTTTATTATGTATGTCTTGTTGGGTTTAGTTAACTGGTGTTTATTATGTATGTCTTGTTGGGTTTAGTTGACCAGTGTTTATTATATAGATCTTGTTGGGTTTAGTTGACCAGTGTTTATTATATAGATCTTGTTGGGTTTAGTTGACCAGTGTTTATTATGTAGATCTTGTTGGGTTTAGTTGACCAGTGTTTATTATATAGATCTTGTTGGGTTTAGTTGACCAGTGTTTATTATATAGATCTTGTTGGGTTTAGTTGACCAGTGTTTATTATATAGATCTTGTTGGGTTTAGTTGACCAGTGTTTATTATATAGATCTTGTTGGGTTTAGTTGACCAGTGTTTATTATATAGATCTTGTTGGGTTTAGTTGACCAGTGTTTATTATATAGATCTTGTTGGGTTTAGTTAACTGGTGTTTATTATGTATATCTTGTTGGGTTTAGTTGACCAGTGTTTATTATATAGATCTTGTTGGGTTTCGTGAACCAGTGTTTTGTATATCGATGTCGTTGGGTTTAGTTAACAGGTGTATATGATATCGATGTTGTTGGGTTTAGTTAACAGGTGTTTATTATATAAGAATAAATGGATGTGTACGAAGTTACTTCATTTCAAACTCTAACCTTTATATTTTTAGCTGACGAAATAATAGTTTCAATCTTATGCATTCAAAAATTTTAGTACTTATGAAGTTGTTCTTGAGGTAAAGTGTTTCGATATTTCTAGAAAGTCAGTTTATAGCGAGTCTGTCGTTTGGACTAGAGGTATATCTCTTCATATCTAGAACATAGACGAGCCGTTAGAAAAACGTTTTCTGTATTTTGGTAACATTTAATAATTACTGGTAGATGGCGCTAAATGTCATCGATTTATTGAAATTTGACATGTGTTACATTTCATTTTGTTTTAATAACAAGAGATATAAAAAACAAATGTATAATTAATCTAGATATGTGAACTTTGATTACTGGAGTGTATATTTAAATATTTTAACGTATTTGTATCACAAATTATAGTTTTTCTGTGTAATATGGAACAACGAGAAATTGGCCAAAGAACACTGTGTTATGACTCAATAAAAAACAAAATCCCATAACCCAGTGGTAAATGATAAATAATTGCTTTGTGTTGAACAGCGGTATGTCTGGCGATTTTAACAAAATCTTTATTCCTCCAATCGTAACGTCTGTTAGCTAAAGAAACTTTGTTACGTCAAACAGATTATGTATCGTTAAACCATTTTCTGCATTGTTGATCTAAAGCCCATTTTCTTGTACGCCCTCCGGTTGGTGACGCATCCGGTGGTATGGTTCAGGTTTACTTCAAGCTCCAGTGCCCTTCTTTTCTCGTCACATTCACCTGATTGTTTTTTTTTTTTTTCTTTTGTGTGTGTGTGCACGGGTTCTTCGTTCTTAGTCAAGGTCATGGAGTGTAATAGATGAATTCACAGAGTCGGTTGAACCTGTTCTCATTACAAGAACATTTTGAAACTTTTAAACAGCCAGTCAAGTTTTTCATCTCGTTTTTTGTTGGTTTTTTTCTCAAGTTCTTAAAACTCCAAGCTAGGTAGAGTTCAGTGACTGTTCGTTCCACGACACACGCATGAAAAAAGGTAACAGAAAACAACACAGCTTTGATTTAAAAATGATTGAATGTGATTCAACATTACTGTCCTTTTTTGTCGGGATACTTAATGTTATTTTTAAAATACAAACAAGCTATTTAAACAATAAACAATGTGTGTTTGAACTTAATGAAACACAACAATCACAAAAATTTTATACCGCAAAAATTTAATGGAACAATATTTGCTATTGTTAAAAGTAACGTGCTGTGATGTACTGTAATTTTGATTTGTATTTCAACATTTGTACTGTATACTGGAGGGATTTACACATTTTGATAAAGTTAAGAAAGAACGGCCTATATTTCTATCGAAACCAACCAGGGTTATGTATATTAATATAAACTGGTTTGGTTTTGAATTTTGCGCAATGCTATTCGAGGGCTACCTGCGCTAGCCGTCTCTAATTTAGCAGTGTAAGACTAGAGGGAAGGCATCTAGTCATCACCACCTACCCTACTCTTTTGCCAACGAATAGTGGGATTGACCGTCACTTTATAATGCCCCCACAGCTGAAAGAGGCCGCAAAGGTGATACGTTAATTTCAATAAAAAAATGCCCCTAGTGGCAGTCTGCAGGCTTATACTGCTAGAAGTCGGGTTTCTATACCCGTGGTGGGCAGAGCACAGATAGCCCTTTGTTTAGCTTTGTGCTTAATAACAAACAACAATAAAAATATATTTTTATATTTATCTGAAGTGTAAAGACCTTTTTTTAAGTTTTAGAATAGTTTGATCAATATTTAAAGATACTGTTAAGCTTGCCACTTAGTAAACGTAATGTGAAATTACGGAAGACCTTCCGTTTTAATTAAATAGGCGGTTTTCTCGTCTAATACAATTATCGTTTTGGTTATGTTCTGTAACATGATATTCTAGGTCGATATTAATAGTGATATGTTAATTGTTTTTCAAAATATGTGGCTGTTAAAATTTAAATTGTACGTATTTGCTGTTTGTTTTCCTTTAACAGTTCTTTTCCCAACTTTCTATACAGCAGCAAGAATGATGTAGTTGACAGTAATACAGTGGTAAGGGCACGTGGGTTACCATGGCAGTCGTCCGATCAGGATATAGCTCGATTTTTTAGAGGTCTTAACATTGTCAAGTAAGTTTTGAGAACACACCGCAAAGCTTTATTAAGTTTACACTAACTACCGCATTGGCGCTGCCGTTTTGCTCGATTTTATTTTATTTTCTTGTTACGCACAAAGCCACACATTGGTCTATGTTCTGTCCATTGCTGGTATCGAAACCCGATTTTTATCGTTACAAGCTCTCAGATTTAACGCTGAGCCACTGGACCCCGTTTAGTACGAAAGGTCTATCCATATACTTACTTAAGAGCTTGGAGTTTTAAAATGTTTCATAGCTGGTCGAACTGAAAACAAAATAATCAACTAAATAAACCGTAGTCTAAAGTCAAAGTTCAACCCATCAAGTCTTGTTGATTTTTTTGGGTAACCGTTATGTTAAAACACCCACTATTTCACCTAGTGAAAAAGGCATGTTTTTGTAATTTAAAAACTTAAAATGATAGATCTTATAAAATAAAGTTTCTTCAAATTTTAGAATAAGAAATTACATCGTTCACAAAAATTATTTTGCAAACTAAGTTTGAAAGGAGAAAAAATATCTCGGTGGGTTAGTGGTACGTTTATGGAGTTACAATACTAAAACTCGAGGCTCGATTCCTCCGCAGTGGACAGAGCACAGGTAGCCCATTGCATAGTTTTGCGCTAGATAAAAACTGTTAACAGAAAAGTAAAAACCACTCTGTATTTAACATTGTACCTTGTGTCGCCATCTAGTGGCACATTATTTATATAAATCTGTATTGTTGTGTTTACGGTATTATGATTATAACCGACAGGTATATCAGGTATATACTTTAGATAAATTCTGTTGGTTAAACATATATCCTATAATTTTGTGTCATTTCAATTTTTACCACAGAAGTAAAATTTAATTACGTGTTTCACGATTTATGTCCATCCACTAAATTTATATTTGTAAAACTTTTCTAGAACGAATTGCTATCACTTCTTTAGTATTGATAATGTATAGATAAAATAAAATGTTAAGTGTCACAGAATAACAATATTTTTCTGTGTTCCTAACGTATTAAGTGTATAATATGACAGAGGAATTTGTTGGTTAAACACGAGTGAGTGGTAATATTCTAAAATGTTCTCAGGGTGACTGGCTGTTCTGGAGACATTTGTTTAATTTTATACACTATTTATGACTATACTTGCATTTGTTCAAGCATAGAAAAAAAACCCAAAGGGTGTCAGTAACAATAAACATATAAATAATTTAGTTTAAAAAGATTAGCATGTTAAGAAAAAAAATATTATAATGGCACTGAAGATGTGAGACAATTACATTTTCTCGAATTTATCCGTACCAAAACAAAGTAGTTTTTTTAGATGTTTCCTTCAAAGAATAAAGGTAAATTTACTAACTTACTATGTAAGATAATTGCAACAAGAGCGATGACGTAGCAAGGATTAAGACACCAATGGCAAGATTTGGTGTTTTTTTTAATCTTATCTTTTTATTATTCTGACGCGCGAGGTTCTTCCTTATAGTAACAGGAAGATCACGCGGTCAGAGATAATTATGGGGGCGGATCGGGTCCGACAGAGGGGGTTGGATTTTACAGTCGGTAGACCTGCTTTAGTTTGAGAAACTCTCGATTAATTATTCCAGTGTTTCGTGATTTTCGTGGACGATAATTGTGTTTGGAGAAAGTCTCGCCTTCGTTTGGTCTAAAACTATTCGATTTTTAGAAGAATCTTTCATTGGTTACATAGCTGGATAGCTGTGCGTTTCGTTAGACTGTAAACTGTCTTAATTAACTTGAGTTCCTTTTGTTATTTTACTTATCTTCTTGAAAAGAAAAAAAGAAATTCGGAAATAAACTTATTTATCGTACTTAAAAATATGTACCTTCAAGTTCCCTCGTGTATCAAATTCGTTCGATTTATAATAATTTACCTAGTTTCAGGTTTCCCTAGTCGTTCCTTTCTATTTTAATTAAAGTTGCATCTGAAACACCTAGAAATTATCAACCTAGTTTTCTCTTACCTTTTCATCTTCTTCCTCATTTAATGTGAACGTGTTCCATTTAGTTTCAGTAATAACTGAATTAGGGATCTAATTGTGAAACTTTAACCGTCGAGTGTTAGCAGATTCGATTGTTTTTTAACTTTAAAAAAAAATGATAGCACCAATGATTGTCACTCATCCCCACAGAGGGGGAGTTGCTCTCTGTTTAAGTCCCCAGGGACGAAGGAATGGAGAAGCTCTTGTAAGATTCGTCAGTCAAGAACACAGGGACATGGCCCTTAAGAGACACAAACACCATATTGGTCAACGGTACATCGAAGTCTACAGAGCTACTGGAGAGGACTTCGTCAACGTTGCTGGAGGTAAGAGTTAATATAGATGTTTTACACCTAGAGGTAGGTTTAATATAGAAGTTTTACAGCTAAAGAAAAGGCTTACTGATCAGTAGTTTCACATTTTAATTATATCAAATATATCTTCGGATGCTCAGTATTTCTGTTTTTATCCTGAATAGGAAGTTATCGATTTAGGAAATTTATCTGTATGAAGTCTGCAGTGCATATTTGTCAGTTAATACTTAACGGAATCCAGGCCTAAGTTTTTATTATTTTCAAATGTTATTTCATTAGGCTCCACCGAGTTTTTAGGGCACACAAAATTGAAATTTTGTCTGCATTAAAAACTGATAGTATAAGTTTATGTATAAATTGTTATTTCATAGACTTTTTGTTTTCTTCTCAATTTTGTAAACACTCTGGTTAATGCACTTATACCCTAAAAACACAATTTACTTGTATTTGAAACAAACTTCCCGCGAACTAACAACGATAGACTTAGTATTAGGCTTAGTATAATATAGCAATACTTAGCTAGCAGTAGTTTCCAACCTGGTAAGGATGATATATTTATTTTAACCACTGGTACTGTGTTAGTTTCAAAGGTAGTTGTTGATAGAATGTTTAAATTCGATAGCATCTTGAATGACAATGTTTCCACTCGATCGAAACGGTTCGTATACAATACTATCAGCTCAGGTACTTGTACTTTGGGTTTCCATAGAAAACGATCGTTATCAGCGACATCTGCCAATTATTATATTTCATAGCAAAATTCAGAAAATAATAGGCATGATATTTTGGAGCAACATACACCAGAAACGTTAGACTTTAAGGAAAATTCAAACTTTTTTCATCTACCAGCACTCGCTATATTAAAGTACAACAACAACAACAAAAATAACCCTTTCTTTTCTAAAAAAAACTTTTGGTTCATCCTTACCATGGTTGTGAAGATTATAAGTTCACTTGGTTTATATCAAAATAAACAATGAGACAAAATTGTTATTAAAATAATCGTACACTTTATATTTCGTTCAAGATTTTCGTTACAGTTTTAGAAAAACAAAATTATGTTCGTACTTATCTTTTACAACCGTGTCCAACTGATCGCCTGTGTAATCTTCACTTACTTATAATGTAATCACTCTTTCAGGAAGTAACAATGAAGCTCAGACCTTCCTTTCTCGCGGCGGTCAAGTCATTGTGAGAATGAGAGGTCTTCCTTACGATTGTACAGCTAAACAAGTGGTAAGTAGAAACTCAATTCCACGACCGTTAACTGGAGCAAAGTACCATACTTAGTAAAACATTTAAATTATCGAAACTTAGTTTCCAGAAACAAATCCATCGACGAATAATTTTCAGAGTGCAAGAATGAGGTGTTACTAAAAGATGGCGCTGTAATTGTGTGGTATTTGAAGATTCAGTGTGCTTATTCTATCACTCTATTATTCCGATTAAAGACTTTCAAAAATAATAACAACCAGATAAACTTATTACGAAGTCAAATCTTCGTGACACGTGGTCGTTTCGGTATTTTTAGGAAAGCGTTTCTTTGCCGTTAAGCCTAAAACCAGACAATGAGCTATCAACGACTTCGGCCTGGCATGGCCAAGTGTGTTAAGGCGTGCGACTCGTAATCTGAGGGTCGCGCCAAACATGCTCGCTCTTTCAGCCATGGGAGCGTTATAATGTAACGTTTA
The DNA here is from genome assembly GCF_004210375.1 of Tachypleus tridentatus. Taxonomy (NCBI): domain Eukaryota; kingdom Metazoa; phylum Arthropoda; class Merostomata; order Xiphosura; family Limulidae; genus Tachypleus; species Tachypleus tridentatus. The sequence goes on from NC_134837.1 coordinate 206,217,898, forward strand.
ACCTCACTATTCGTTGGTAAAAGAGTAGCCCAAGAGTTGGCGGTGAGTGGTGATGACTAGCTGCCTTCCCTCTAGTCTTACACTGCTAAATTAGGGACGGCTAGCACAGATAGCCCTCGAGTAGCTTTGTGCGAAATTCCAAAAACAAACAAACAAATAAACAAACAATCAACGACTTCAAGAGAAGTATCCAGGCACTTTTCTCACAGTGTTTCGAATGAACATTTTTCCTAAGCCTCAAAGTGTCCTTTTAAGGCTTGAATTTGAACTACCTTGTTCATTGTAATGTGTCGTTTAAAATGGTCTCAATGTAAATAGTTTCAGTTGAAAAAATCACGTTTGGCTTACTAGATAAACTATTATCTTTTGTTAAAGACTGCTCGCGACCCTATCACATATTTTGACAACCAGTTTTGGGTGAAATTGGGTTATGACCTGTGACTTGTAAAACTCTGATTAAAAATAAACAACCTCGACTTGTTAATTTAATGTTGTAACTGAGCGTCTAGTAGATTTTATTCTGTGTTTATGTTGGTTGTGACGATTATGTTTCTGTGAAACATAAAAAACTAACTCTAATTTAAATGACAGCCCAAACAACAAACTTATTAACTTCTGCTTTTTATTATAGTTGGAATTCTTCGCCAGTGGAGATAATCCTTGTGAAGTCCTCGACAGCGAAGAAGGTGTTTTATTTGTGAGAAAGGCCGATGGACGAGCGACAGGAGATGCATTCGTGCTCTTTGAGTCCGAGGGTATGGCAGCACGTGCTCTCCAGAAACATCGAGAGTTGATTGGCTCGCGGTACATCGAATTGTTTCGTAGTACTACAGCCGAAGTGCAACAGGTGGGAACTTTGGGTGACGTCTTGTATGAAGTGCGCATGTACTTGTGAAATACAAACACCAATATATTTCCAAACAGCAAAATGTATTTTTGAATTTGATAAAAATATTAGTCAAGAGTCCTAAAAATTTAAACTTTTCTAGAGAGTTTCTAATTCATCCTAATTAAGCATAAGAGAGACTGAAACTGTAGTTAGTAAACTGTGTATAAAGATCTTGTTTTTAGTATATCGACATATGTCGGATTAAGACTTCACGTAACAGTCGTCTCTGCACCAGTTTTTTGCCAAAACTGTTCGATTAACTATAGACATACCAACAAACTTTCCAGGATATGTTTTAAATTTTGTCTTTTAAGAACAGATATATAAACATGGTTGATACCAACGTTTGGGGTCTGTCGTTTATCTACATTAAGCCTCTAATACGTTGGTGCCAAAGTAGTGCACTTTTATTTTGTTGAAGCGTACGTGTAGATGTGACACGTGTGTTACTTCGTTTGGCTTTTATTTCCACAGGTGGTGAGGAATTTATATTAATGTTAGAAGTATTTCCGGGTTTCTTTGTTGCTGTATGTCTAAACTACTTTAATGTAACGATTGGTTAACTAAAAAAAACAAGCGTCATGCTTCCATCTTGCTACCTGTCTCAGAACTTCCAGTTAACAGATAAGTAGATGTTAATTTTCGCTTGAAAAGAAAGAAGATAAATTTGAAAGTAGGAAGAACTGTTTTTGGTTTTCAAGTTACCTTTCTGCCATCTTCTGGAGAGTCTACGTTTAGCGTGAATAATGTCTACAGTGCACAATGAATGGACTAGGTATAAAATATTGATGTATATACTTGTACATTCTCTTGTTTTTTCTTTATAAATTAATTATTTTACTGTTTCATTCGTAATATGCTAAGTAAATGTTTTGAAATGTTGAAATATTTTTGTCCGAGTTGTTTGTTTTTCATCTAACTGCGAAATTTGAATTTTTTGTTTCGTTTTTACGGAGAAGCTGTTAGATTTTCATTTGCCTGTTTTTATCATAGTCAATTTATAACTGTACAGTTATTGTTTTAGTTGAAATGTATCAAATGAATTTAGTTTTCCAGCTAGTGTAAATTGTAACTTACACTTGTAGCAGTGGTGCTAACCAATTTCATTTTAGATACAGTCCAGCTACAGACCTGTCACCAGAAAACATAACTAATACACTATTGAAATACCATCCAGCTACAAACATGTCAACAGAAGACATAAACAACTAATACATTATTGAGATATCATCCAGCTGCAGATATGTCGCCAGAAGACATAAACGACCATTACACTGTTGAGATACCATCCAGCTACAGACATGTCATCAGAAGACATAAACTGGTACATTGTTGAGATACCATCCAGCTACAGACATGTCATCAGAAGACATAAACTGGTACATTGTTGAGATACCATCCAGCTACAGACATGTCATTAGAAGACATAAACTGGTACATTGTTGAGATACCATTCAGCTACAGACCTGTCATCAGAAGACATAAACGACCATTACACTGTTGAGATACCATCCAGCTACAGACATGTCATCAGAAGACATAAACGACCATCACACTGTTGAGATACCATCCAGCTACAGACATGTCGTCAGAAGACATAAACTGGTACATTGTTGAGATACCATTCAGCTACAGACCTGTCATCAGAAGACATAAACGACCATTACACTGTTGAGATACCATCCAGCTACAGACATGTCATCAGAAGACATAAACGACCATTACACTGTTGAGATACCATCCAGCTACAGACATGTCGTCAGAAGACATAAACTGGTACATTGTTGAGATACCATCCAGCTACAGACATGTCATCAGAAGACATAAATTGGTACATTGTTGAGATACCATTCAGCTACAGACCTGTCAACAGAAGACATAAACAACTAATACATTGTTGAGATATCATCCAGCTGCAGATATGTCGCCAGAAGACATAAACGACCATTACACTGTTGAGATACCATCCAGTTACAGACATGTCATCAGAAGACATAAACTGGTACATTGTTGAGATACCATCCAGCTACAGACATGTCATCAGAAGACATAAACTGGTACATTGTTGAGATACCATTCAGCTACAGACCTGTCATCAGAAGACATAAACGACCATTACACTGTTGAGATACCATCCAGCTACAGACATGTCATCAGAAGACATAAACGACCATTACACTGTTGAGATACCATCCAGCTACAGACATGTCGTCAGAAGACATAAATGACCATTACATTGTTGAAATAGAGTTGTCACGTATTACAAATTCAAATAGCCCAAAGCTCAGATAAAATATAATTTAAATTTAGAAGTTAAATAAATGTCATTATGCATCCAATTTATGACACTTGTCAACCAGAATGATACACACAGTTTCTTTCTTTTATAATACAAATATATTTTAACATACAAACAATAATACAATTTAGAATAACAATTATTGGAAATAGTCAATTATACAAAAAAGTTTACGAACTTGCATACAATATTGAATCTTATATATGATCCGGTAGTCCTTGATATCTTATCAGGGGTTCACGATGAGTGAATTAATTCCGAGTTGATGTAGATACAATTCACTTGACAGGGAGCTAGCTTTGTATTCTTCTTTCGTCGACGTTCACACGTCGAGCCTTTCCACTGATAAAGTTGTATAACGTTTTCGTGAAAATATTAATGTCCGATGTGAATCATCTAAGTTAAACGGTTTGTAATATTCAAAATCTATAAACGTTCTTGATCAAATATCTGTGGGTTTAAGGTTAATAAGTGTTAATCACAGTTATATCTTCCAAGGTTTATAGTACATCACCTGTAGCATTTGGCGCGTCGAGTTGGTTTTATTTATAGGCGTGAGGAGAGTTTCTAGAAATGTCAGACTGCACAACAATACTGACGATACACCAGTGTTTATGTACACACATATATTGTTGATTCTTACACTCTAGAATCCTCTACAACTTTAGTAAATAGGTTGGAATTTGACAATATAAATTTAGTAGTGTAAGTTACATACACTATATATATATAAATATCACTTGAACATCGATATTATAATAGATCTATATTAGTAAATCCGTCATATAGGCCCATCATCAGACGACATAAAAACACCCATCATACTGGTGAAAGGAAAGGTCATCATTGTTATAAACTATTGAAACACTGTTATGGGTACCTGTCGCTTTATCTTTTACTTTGTATATATTCTGATACAACACCTACTTCACGTTACTACTAATGTTTTAATGGATACTACAGCAGCATCGTTATTAACTTTCTTGTCCAGGTTCTAAATCGCAGCATGGACCCTCGGACTTACGAACAACTGCAACCGTTGATAGCCAACATTCCCCAAGTCCCCTTGCTTCCCCAGCAGTTACTTCCGTCTGGTTCCAGGAAAGACTGTATTCGTCTTCGGGGATTACCGTACGAGGCCCAGGTGGAACACATCCTTGAATTCCTTGGAGACCATTCCAAAAACATTGTTTTCCAGGGTGTCCATATGGTTTACAATGCTCAAGTTAGTAAATCTATTTTCTCACGTCCATAATTTTGACTGAATCACGGTATTTGATTTTTATGCAGTAAAATATTAAATACAAATAAAATTATTATATTTTGAGACTCGGATCAACTATCATCTTGAAATATTTATTATAAATCTTTAATTTTTTCTTTTAACATATGCGTTATTAAACATTAAGACATTAAAAAACATCATGTAACACCCTTTGCAAGTCCAAGTCACTTGATATAAATAGAAAATGTTTCAACTAAAAAATTCAGTTCGAAAGATAAGTTGTTCCAATAATAAGCTAATACCAGCGTCACTTGCTCCCCTCCCCAGTGGCACAGCGGTATGTTTGCGGACTTATACTGCTAGAAACTGGGTTTCGATACCCCTGGTGGACATAGCACAGCTAGTCCTTTGTGTAGCTTTGTGTTTAATAACAAACAAACAACAACTGACGTTGAAATATAAACGAATATTTGTACCCAAAATTCCTTATTATTTCAGATTTTTTTCAGAAGGACAAGGCAGTCTGAAATACTTTGGCACCCGTAATGTTGCACAAATGTAAGCGGAATGGGTTTCAAAATAGAAACTGTTTTCTTGTCAGTTAGGCCCAACTGGTATTCTTATTGTTGTGGGTTCTAAAAGTGCGAAAATAGATGACTATAAAGACATGGCAACCCACACTGAACAGTTGATGACGTATTTCTGGGTTGATCGGTGAATACTTCTAAAATAATACCTTAAGGTAATAGTTACAAACTAGAAGAAAATTTTTGGATTCAAAACAAAACAACAACTTACAACATACAAATGCTTGGATATAAGACAGAACAACATGTTACAGTATACAAATGTTTGGATTCAGAACAAAACAACAACTTACAACATACAAATGCTTGGATATAAGACAGAACAACATGTTACAGTATACAAATGTTTGGATTCAGAACAAAACAACAACTTACATTATACAAATGCTTGGATATAAGACAGAACAACATGTTACAGTATACAAATGTTTGGATTCAGAACAAAACAACAACTTACATTATACAAATGTCTGAATTCAAAACAAAAAACACTGAATAGTTCTCAAAATGACTGCTTTTAAATTTCTGTGAACATTATACTAGTTGAATACATCTCAAAATAACACGTCAAGAATTGTAAAAAAAAAAATTAATATACATTGAAACAAAAATATACTTGTTTTAATAAAATATTGTGTTGTTAAATGACCTTAAACCACAGCTGTTGGGATACAGAAAGTACTAACTGTTTGTTTACTAGAGAGTTTCGGAAATAGGTACAAATGTTTTTTCGTCAGATATTTTATTTTTTAAGTTTTAGCTGGCCCAAGTAAAAGTATTAAATCAAGCGCAGAAATGAAACTGAGGTTTCTCACCCTAGGGTCAGCCGTCTGGAGAGTCTTTTATTCAGATGGATTCAGAACACTCTGCTTATTTAGCAGCTCAGCAGCGCCACCATCGCTACATGGTTTTCGGTAAGAAACAGCGGTATGTAGAAGTCTTCCAGTGTTCGGTGGACGACATGAACCTCGTTCTTACTGGAGGGATTCCTGTCCAGAGACAACTAATTTCACCAGGTAAGTCGTCCATGTTGGATGTCTTCCTTTCACACGGCTTATCTCTTGGGGTAAGTAGCCCTTTTTTCACAGTTTATTTATCCAGATAAGTCGTCCTTATGGAAAATATTCAACAGTCTTGTATTTCAGGTATTGTTTTGAATGAGGAAATTGGTATTTTGAAATAGTAGATACATATTTTTGTCCATACTAAGAGGATGCAATTCTTATCCAGGGCGACATTTAAAAAAAAAAAAAAAAATTCTGATCCAAGTACACCGTTCTTTCGTGAATGATTCATCTGTTCTGAAATATTCATACATACATCGTATGTCTCTTGATGAGTCATTCTGGGAGGGCTGTTAAGAGACATCTTTCGTATCTTGTTCGGTCATTGTATGAAGGCAAAAATTATCGTTAAAAGAGTCATTCGTTGTCTTTTGTTCAGTCATTTTGTCGTAGTTCGCTAAAGGTGCATAACACATACCTTTACTAAGTATTTGATATCTGTTTGATACGTGTTGTACTGAACATAAGACACGATTCAGTAGTTGTTGCTTTTTGGGTAAAACAATCGATAATCCTGTAAGTTCCTATCTTTATTGTATATTATTACGTTTTGAATATTCTTGTATTTATTTCTTAAAACCACTATATTCATTGCTTCAAAAGTTCTATATCTATTCTATGCTCAAAATTACTTTAAAATATTATATTATATATTTGTAATATTAAAATTGGCATGGTGCCAGTTATTTTTATTTATATCCATAAATGTTTGTTTTTTATTTAATTTATTGCAGGAGGACCAATATTACCGCCACCTTACGGAACTTACCCTTACGTGCAAGCGGCTCCAGTGTTGCCGACAGTGGCTCCACTAACGCCACGTGTGCCCACCTATTACCCACAGATTTTGTATTGGCCTTACCCAAGTCCTCCTGTGTCGCCAACTGCGTATTATAACCATACTGGACCTACCATGGTAATCATGCGCGGGCTCCCGTTTAACTCCGTTGTAGCTGACATTCTCAACTTTTTCCAGGGGTTTCCAGAGGTTAGGGGCTTTCCTTCTACTTTCTTGCTTGTTTTCGTTCTTGTCGCATGGGTGATACTAAGCGGGATTGTACTCTTAGCTACAAAACTGCCTTCCGCATTTCTAAGGGATAGACGGCTTATTTTTCTTTACCTATCAGCTAGGTGGAGGTATCTTATAACGTTTACTTTTTTGGCCACCAATGTAATCTATCCTTGAAATTAAACTAGTGTTAATGTATGTCAACAGAAATACGTTTTTACAAATATTGTGCAAAACTATCTCAACATATAATAAATTAATATTTCTTTGCTAAGGAATTTTAAAATGAAATAAAACATAATAATTTTAATTATGATATCTTCAATGAAATAAACTCTACACAAGGGCTCATGTAATTATTTTACCACCCTCACTAATACTTCAATAATTTTTGCTCCATAAATATTTGAAAATGTATTAAAATAAAAGTAACAGATAAAGCTACGTTCACATAATAATTCATTCTCACTTTCTTTGTTATTTGTAATAAAAATTCCAGTGACCTGCTCATTTTTCGTACGTACGATACCTCTCATATTTCCTTGAATCAATAATCTAATCTTGTCACACCTGACACACGTTTTATATCGCTCAAGGCATTATATAACCTCTGTATAAAATTCTAGTCATTAAGCCACGCGCACACCAAGAGACCTTAAACACTCCATCTGTTCAAAAACACTACAAACGTGTACATTTTTTTTTAAATGTAGATAATAACAGTATTAATAATTTGTAATAAAACACTTGTGTTTATTATTTTTTAAATATAAATTATCGATCACTGGTATGTCATATATTCTGTTACATGAAAACTTTGTCAACACAGGCACAAGAAGTCTTTGATGTGGTTTATTTTATTATTTTATCTATCCAAACAGAATATTTATTGAGTAGTTATTATGAGTAAGTCCCAGAACCTAGGTAATATACTTAAATTATCTATGATGAACAAAAAAAAACAACTAGTACCTGTACTGAGTTTTAATATTTTTTTTTCTCACATGCTGAATAATATTCCTAAGTGAAATACGTAGATTAACAGTCCAAGAAAATTAACTAGACTTAGTGAAAAACAACATCTGGTTATAGGTTGGAGTAAAAGCGCCATCTCTTGTCTTACTACACTGAACATTATTTAAAATGTAAATAAACCGCTCATTTCTACGGTGGAACACTTGGAGTTTTCCATGCTTTTATTGAAATTAGTTTTTCCATGATAACGTAAAATATATTTTGGCACAAAAGTACGACCGTTGTTTTGTAAGTTGACTAGCAAAATGTATGTTTATTTTGACTTTTTATTGCAGTATATAATATACATCTTCATGCCTTAGCCATGTGATTAAAAGTAAGAGAGAATGTAAATAAAAAGTTATTTTTAACGGAAATATAACGTTAATATAAAACTGAATAAAATGTTTGATGCTATTACCATTTAGTAGAGAAATAATTAAAATATAGCGAGTTTACTTGGTTATAATTTATAAAAAATAAAGCTTATAGTTCAAACTGGTAGAGCTCTCTGGGAATGTGTTTACACAATAATACAGTAACGGATGGGGCCGTATGTAGGTCAAAGGTGGAAGATGAAACCATAAAAATGTCCAATGAGGAATTTGTGTTATAACCATATCTAAAATTATGGTATATCATAATGAAATTTAATAGATTTGGTTATACCTGATCGCCACCGTGGTGTTTGGATGGTAAGCTACAGGGTTTAAACAAACCATCCCTGCACTAGTTCTGTACAGGTAACCCATTGTTCATTTTTGTGTTAACAATAAACAAACATTCCAGACTACACTAATTAAGATAAACTTTTGTATTTAACCCTTTCCACGTTTTAGGACCTTTAATGATTTTCATGGATGCGCTTATTTGATCAATTACGTAAGTAGCTCAGAGCGAAGCGCATCCTTCTGGTATTATTGAACAAGAATATTTAAAAACAGTTTCATTTATCATAGGTTTATGTTTGCGTTTGAGCGAAAATAACTTAACCTATCATCGTTCACATGCGCATGTCCTCTTCGTAATCTCCTAAGCGGAACCAAAACAACCAATTCTTATTGACATTCTCAGGAGCATTAACTGGAAACTAAAGACGTACCTGTGCATTACCTATGATACTCAGACGATTTAGCATTAACTCCTGTGCACCACACGTGATTCATAGGGTTAAGTTTGTTTATTTTGTTTTTTTTTAACTTGATTCTTTGTCTTTTTTTGGGGTAGTTATTATCTCTTAAAGATTTGTTTTCGAAAATGTGAAATCGAAAATCTCGATACATCAGAAAGCGTCATACTAAAATAATACTTATTTCTCTGATAAACAGGTTCATAAAGTTAAAGTGTGAAAGTTGGACCTAAGCTTCACATTAGTTTCATGAATTTGTAACACTATCTGAACAAGTTAGTTTCTGTGAAATAAGAAGCTACATCTGTACCTTAATTCTTCTTCTTTGAGAATACCTTGATCACCGTCCCTCTAGTAAGGCCCGGCTTGGTCAGGTGGGTAAGACACTCGACTCGTAATCCGAGGGTTGGAATCTCCGTTACACCAAACATGCTCGCTTTTTCAGTCGTGGGGGCGTTATAATGTTACGGTCAATCTCACTATTCGTTGGTAAAAGGGTAGCCCAACATTTGGCGGTGGGTTGTGATGAGTAGCTGCCTTCCCTCTAGTCTTACACTGCTAAATTAGGGACAGCTAGCGTGTAGATAGCCCTCGTGTAGCTTTGCATGAAATTCAAAACAAAACTCTAGTGATAACAGTGCTCGTGCTGTGAAAATGGTTTGAACACAAAAAAATGTAGTAAATGGAAAGCAATATTTGAAGTTTATGGTCTCATTATTTCTCATGTAGAATTTTAATGGTATATTCAAGCACTATGCTCTTTTTATCATATATATATGTACTCCGTCCACCGTGGGGAATCCAACCCCAATCTTTTTGTGTTGTTACTTTGGGAGTTAGTAAAAAATATTTTGGTAGATCACGATTCTTGAATAAGCCGTTTATCCTGTCGAGTCTCTTGGAGATATCCATTTGCGATGTGTTTATTAACACTGGGTGGCACTTACGAACAGTATAACCGTTATATAACATCAACACATTGATTTGAATTGAAGTTTTTCTACTACATAGTATTAACTCTTTTCTGTGAAGTAATGTTAAATAATATACATAATAAAGTACCTTAAAGATGTAACTATAAGGTGAGTTGATAAAAGTTATATCGTTATCAGAGAAGCAAAGTTTATTTTTGATGTATGAATTCTGAAACCTACGGATTTTTTACTGTCCAACTAATTACTTCAGTATTGTTTATTTTCTTTTTATATTTAATTAGTTATATATGTCGTAATTTTTTGTACAATCCTTATAATTTATTTACCTATTTAAAATATAAATACTGTTCGTCCTGCCCATATTAAATTTTTTGACGTATTCTGTTTAATCTATATAATTTCACCATTTTTTAGTTAACTTCTGACTGTATCCAACTTCAACGTAATACAGACGGACGGCCAAACGGGGAGGCGTTAGTTACGTTTTCCACACGAGCAGAAGCGGAACGTGCCATCCAAGAAAAAAACCGTCAGAATATTGGAAACCGTTACATTGAGCTTTTTATGGCTTGAAATGATGGAAAACAAACGAAACCATTGCTATCGATGGTGGTTTAAGGCAATATATATATTTTTTAAAATCCAAATTTAGCTGTGATGACAGTATAAGTGGATTTTAAAAAAACTTCTAATCTTAAATTTTGCTCGCTACGCAAGAGAGTGAGTTTGTTCGTTTGCGTTGTATAATTTTGTTAGTGAAGTAAAGTACAACAACAAGGTTAAGCCTATTCGATTCTTGCAAAGACGACAAAATCCGAGATGTCTTCCATTCGAGGTTCTTCGCTGACATGAAGAGAAACGTTTGTATAGCTATTTGTTGTATTTTTAATACATGTTAACTCGTGTATTAACTTCAAGTGTATTGTTTGAATAGACGTTTTTGGACGATTCTAAAGATTTTTCTTATTAGGCGATAAAGATAGTTTTTTTTTGCTATTTCAGACTTTTATTAAAGTTTTGTTATGTTACGTCAGTTATAATATTATGTTCCATATATCGTTTCATAGAACTAGTTTCTGAAACAACAAAAATTGCATAACTCACTGTTATCATGTGCATTCCAAGTGCCTTAATGCATGCTATGTTGTCAACTTTTAAACTTATTGTTTAATGTTTTAAAGTTCTAGTTTACTGGAAAGTTTTAATCGGTCGAGCAGCTATCGATAACTACTGTATGTTTGGTAATTAAATCAGATTATTATTGCTTTTATTTTTTAGCGTGTTGTTTATGTATAATAGATTTAGTGAGCATTTGATTTAATATTGTGAGATGATTTTAAACTTTTATCTTGTTCAACTTTAGTAAATATTACTCCTACCATGTATGTTGTACTAGTTAGTAATGTTTATTGTTATATTAATAGCTTAAACGGACATCATACACAATTTGTTTTAAACTTGGAGACTGTGACGCTTTGGTTGTATTAATTCTTTAACAGTGGAATTTACATTTTATGTCTCCGAATTTTGTCTCGAATATTGCGTGTATAAGTTACAACTGCATGATTTAACGAATTTACGTAAAAACATGTGAAATTATAGCTGTACGTATGTTCTGTACTTTACCTATTGAGTTAGAATACTCTGAAATATTAAGAAAAAATATCCATTAATAAAATTAAAAGAAAAAAGAATTATGAATCCAACATCATATTTGTAATTTGTTTTTAAGGATTTGTTATAACCGCAGTATGACGTAAAGGTTCAATTTGAAAGTAGAACGAAAATTAGAAACGTTATTTAGAAATTTACTGTAATGTCTCAAAGCCTTTTTTTTTTTTTGTGTGTGTGTGTGTGTGTCAATTTTGTCATGATAGTTTAAAATGATTTGTTTATTCTATAAGTACCAATGTTCGTTCCTTTCCACTGTTTGACACAACTGTCTCAACTCATATTTACCGAATGAGATTGAAATGTATGACTTTTAGATGTAGTTTAATTTAGTAACTAAGCATAAATAATTCTGAGTCAGTGAGAATTTCTAATTTGCAATATTATTAATTATTACTTGTTGGTAATTTCTTTCCAATACGGATGAAACAAATGGATAAGTGCTTTAGACCTAGTCTTTGATATAAATTTTAAACAGTTCACCTATGCCATAGATTTATTGAAATGAAGTGGGAATATATGAATAGCTGCTAGCTATTTTAAAATTTACATGCAAACTACTTGTTGAAACGATCCGTTTTTGTAGTAAAAATCTAAGTGCCTATAGAAGTAAAGCAATTAAGACATTTGTATATTTTTGAAAACAAATTTTTTTGACTTTCTTGTATTCTTCTACAATAAATACCTTGCATTAATTGTGTTGAAAATCTCTGAAAGTTCATCACACTGAACAGGGACGTTTTATATTCGGTTATAAATTACTACGTATATAGATAGATGTAAGGACGTACAAAAAATTGGGTAGCTCTTGTATGTTTCGTAATTGTTGATGTTAATTCAAAGCAAAATTAAAATTGTAATAGGCTTAATACTAATTGTTGGATCAAATGGATTGTACAAAAACTTTTCCGTCCACTGAGGCCCGGCATGGCCAGGTAGTTAAGGCACTCGACTCGTAATCCGAGGGTCGCGGGTTCGAATCCCCGTCACACTGAACATACAAGCCCTTTCAGCCGTGGGGACCTTATAATTTAACGATCAATTCCACTATTCGTTGGCAAAAGGGTAGCCCAACAGTTGGCGGTAGGTGGTGATGACTAGCTGCCTTCCCTTTCGTATTACACTGCAAACTTAGGGACGGCTAGTGTAAATACACTGGAAAAAAATTGCAGATATTATTTGGTGGACTCAATACAAGGCTTTTTGACAGTGACAACAACAAAATGTATAAGGAGGCCCTTCTCTGTTAAATGTAACGAGAAACATTGCACTGTGGGAAAGGGTCATTGTTATCTCTATGATTACACATTGTAGGCTGGGGGTAACGTAATATTTGGATACAAAAAGAGCATGACATGTGGGTAAAAAGTTTCCTAACAATGAAACCAGACAAATCTGATGACTGAAATTCAGGTGTAGTAACAACAAGGAAATAAGCTAAAACATTCACCATTTTTATCGATATCTATAGAGGATGGACAAAAAAGTTGGTTGGTTGATTTAGTGTTTTATGGCACAAAACAGCTAGGCTATCTGTGCCAAACATCCGGAAAAAAAGGTAAAAGTAAATTCAGTAAAAGTCATAAAAGGAAATTAAGGTAAAACAAAACAAAGTTAAAAAATAAATAAACAGCATAAAACCAATGTTTACATCTAGTCTACAACGTCAAGAGAAAAACTACAGTAATTCAAGTTGTAAAGGACTTTCTGCAGTGTGACTGTAATAATCATAACTCGCCAGGAAGACTAACAGGTTAAGTACAATAACCACCGTCAGTCACCTGAAGTTGGTCTTTCCAGTCCTGGTTTCAAGTTACTTAATGTTACGGCCAATTTCTAATTTCAAATTGAACTAGATGAACTGTGATTTCTGAAATGGAGCCACATCAAAAATTACTGGACAGTGTCACCATCACCAATAACACTGTCTAACGTTATGGACAAACCTTGGGACAAAACATGTTTAAAATGGTGCCGTCGTTGAGAGTCGTAACGACAACAAGAAAGTAATATGTGGCTTTATTGTGACCTGAGTGTTACAAACACTACAACACTGGTGCATCAGTTCCAGATAAAAGAAAACGATGAGTTATAAAACTGTGACCAATGTGTAGTCTTTCCGATCCTTCCCGAAGCAAGACGGCCAAAGTCCGATATAGGGTTTTATTTGGAAAAGCTTGTTTTCGCGTTGCTTACTCCAATTCGACTGCCAGCTGGCACGGAGCCGAGTCTTGAATACAGGACCATAGCCAAGTATGGAACAGGCACAGTGGTGATAGTGTCAGAGCAGATAGACTTAGCTGCAATGTCAGCGAGCTCGTTCCCGCGAATACCAACGTGGTCCGATATCTAGAAAAAATGGATAGAAGTAGATGTTATAGATAAATGTGCCAGTCGGTTTTGAATATCAGCGAGAATAAGGTGTGAACCAACGTGAAGCGATTCCAGGGCCAGTAGAGGACTAAGCGAGTCAGGATAAATAGTACAGTTCGAGTACTGCTTAGCTTCTATGTGATCCATGGCAAGATAAATGGCATACAGTTCAGCAGTGGACACAGAAGCTGTAGAGGGAATTCTGCGCGCAACCACCGAACCACAACTAACCATGGCAGAGCTCACACAGTCACCTGATTTTAAACCATCTGTATAAATAGGAAAGGAAGGACGGTTTGAAAGATGTTCAAGAAATAACAGACAGTATTTCCAATCAGGAGTTCTGCTTTTCTCACATGACTTAAAGATAGGTCACATTTGGTGACTGTAAGAAGCCATGGCGGGATGGGCTGACCAGTGGATATAGCAATGTTATCCAAGGACAGACCCAATTCATCCAACTGCACTTGAATATGAAGGCCAAAAGGAGCAAGAGCATATTGTTCTGAAAAAGCATGGCCCATCGAGGAAGGAAAACACAACTGCAGGTGGGATGCTTTGGTAAGGAACGAAGTTTCGAAAGATATAGTAAAGAGTTGCAAACGGCAGAGGTGCAAAGAAGGTTCATGAGACTACGTATAAGCTCTGAACTGGGAAAGTGCAGAAAGCCCCAGTGCAGAGCCGAAGTCTTTGATGATGAATAGGGTCTAGCATCTTTAAGGCCGATGGTCTGGCAGAGCCATAGACCAGTGATCCATAGTCGAGGTTTGATCGAAAAAGAGCGCGATATATCTTTAGCACAGAACATCGATCTGCTTCCCAAGTGGAAGTCGAGAAGACAGAGGATGTTCAGTGCTCTTGTACATTTCACTTGTAGCTGCTTGATGTTTGGTATAAAGGACAACTTAGGTCAAAGATAAGCCCCAAGAACTTTTTCTCAGGGACCACAGCTAGCACAACTTCACCGATACAGAGTTCAGGATCAGGGTGAATACCCTGTTGGTGGCAAAAGTGCATGCAAACAGTTTTAGAGAGAAAGAAAGTAAAGCCGTTTGTAGTGGTCCACTTCAGTAAACAATTGAGGACATTCTGTAGCTACCACTCAATATACCTCATGTTCGACAACTGACATGAGATGTGAAAGTCGTCGACATAAAGCCCATTTGCAACAGTGAGAGGGAGTTGTTCAGTGATAGCACTAATTTTTATACTGAAAAGTGCGACACTCAGAACACAGCCCTGAGGGACACCAAGTTCCTGTAGAAAAGGACGGGAAAGTGTCGAACCCACACTAACTGGGAATCTCCTGTCAGTTAAAGAATTTTTTTTATAAAAATGGGGAAATGGTCACATGACCCATATGTATGGAGGTCTAGCAAAATGCCATACCTCCATGTTGTATCATAAGCCTTCTCAATGTCAAAGAATATTGACACAATAAGTCGTTTGAGAAAGGCTTCTCTGTTTGATGTTTCAAGTCGAATCAGGCGGTTCATGGTGGAGCACTGTCGTTGGAACCCACACTGGGTGGGCGAGAAGAGGTTGTTTGATTCCTCGAATCAAACAAGACGAACATTAACCATTTTCTCTTAGGTCTTATAGAGACAGCTCGTCAAAGCAAATGGGCGGTAGTAGAAGGAATCTTGGGATCCTTCCCAGGCTTGGAGAAAGGCAGGACAATAGCCTGGCACCCAGGCATCAGGAAAAACATTCTTCTGCCAGATCCAGTTAAAAACAACCAGAAGGATAGGAAAAGAAGCAGGAGATAGATGGCACAGCATTTCATAGTGTATATCATCAGGTCCAACTGATGTACTGCCAGACCAATGAAGAGCCAGTTTGAGTTCCACCAGTGTAAAGGGACAATTATAATCATAGAGACAATCAGCTCGAAAGGAAAGAGGTGATTGCTCTGCCAGAGTCTTGATGGCCAAGAAGGTGGAAGAGGCAGAAGTGCTTGATACCCTGCAAAAGCGTTCCACCTAGAGTATCAGCGATGCTCTGGGTATCAGTTACTTTCTGGCCATTAGAGAGCAAGATCGAGAGGGGGACAGTGATATTGCCCACTGACCTTTCGAATCTTGTCCCAAATGATTTTGGAACTGGTGGTAGGGGATATGCTGGTTGTGAACGTAATCCAAGTTTCCTTCTGGCTTTGACGTCTCACAGATCGAGCATGTGCATGGGCCCGCTAGAAACTGATGTGGTTCGAGAGTGTGGGATATCTACGGAAAGTATCCCAGGTTCGTTTTTGAGCCTTCCGTGCCTTGTGGCAGGCAGGATTCCACCATGGACGAGGATATAGTGGAAAACGTTTCGAGGTTTTAGGAATTCATTGAGCAGCTGCTTGTATAATACAGTCAGTTACTTCTGCCACACAGTCGTCTATTGATGGCTTACAGACAATAGCAAATCAAGTTCTGCGAGAGCAGTGAAAGAGAGCCAGTTTCCCTGATCCAGCTTCCACTGGGGCACGCGGCTCGGGTGGCATCGCCCACGGCCCGTCTCTCAAGATTATAGGAAAATGATCACCGCCTCGTGGATTATTGTCAACCATCCATGAAAAATCGGAAAATAATGAAGGGGAGAAAATTGAGAGATCTATAGCAGTAAAGGAATGACTAGGTGCATGGAAATAAGTGGAAGAACCAGTATTGAAAAGAGAAAGGTTGTGATCAGAGGGCATATGCTCTACAGAGCGACCCCTCCTATCAATACCAGGACTTCCCCAGAGGGGATGATGTCCATTAAAGGCCCCCAGGATAAAATAGGGAGATGGAATTTCTATATAAAGAAAACCGCCGAAAGGTGACTGTATCAGCAAGTTTCAGAAATGTTTCCTTAAGGAGAGACAAACAGGATGGTAGGAAGCAATCAGTGTTTTTATGTCATCCAGATTAGAACGTAAACCTCGACAGTTCCATTGTACCAAGGTGGCCATTTTTATTTACGTGTAGGCGAATTAGGCAGAGAACCCTTCAGTTTACGACCACGTTTTTTCCTCACTTTCCTTATTCGAGGGAGGTCTATCGACGACCTCCATGAATCCTGCCCTGGGTCGATTGGGCAGGTCTTTGCTGTTGGAAGGGAATTCCAGAGATTGAGGACGTGAACGAATGATTGTTTTGCATCTTGGGGTGAGAGAGGAAGATGGATCCGAGGAATTGCCTGTACCTGGAACCAAAGGATGTGGATCTTGGGGTTTGGTGGAATGTAAACAAGGGACAGAGATAAGTGTTGAAGTTGATTCATCAACTTTTTTAACCATGGAAGTCAAAATACTTTTCATTTGTTTGTAGAACAATTCTTTAGGAGGAACATAGGGATCTGTCTGCACTCCCACAGTAGTTGTGAAACGAAGTGCAGCAGCATACGTCTGAGATGAGGTGGTGGACAGCAATTTTCGAGCCTCAGGATAAGTAATGTTATGAATCGTTTTCAAATGCTGCACCTCTTTTTCTTCCAACCATTTAGGGCAAGAACTAAAGTAGGACGGGTGAGAGCCATTGCAGTTGATGCAATGAGGGTCTGTTTCACACTCATGAGCATCATCATGATCCTTGCCACCACAATGAGCACACGTCAAGGAACCATGACATGACGCCTTCGAGTGACCGAACCGTTGACTTTGGAAACATCGGAGAGGGTTTGGAATGTATGGCCATACTCTGCAATTAAGATAACCTGCCTTGATGGTGGCAAGTGGACGTAGTGACGTAAATATCAGAATGAGAACATGGGTCGGCACCATCTTTGTGAGTGGAGATATGCCTCACTGCAGAAACTCCTTGGGTGGAGAAACCAGCGAGAATCTCCGACTCTGGGATGTTCTTCAAATCCCTTTCAACAATAAGTCCCCATGATGAATCCAAAGTACCATGAGGTGTAACCTCTACAGGTGTATCCCCAATTGCCTTTAAATGCAACAGGAGTTCATTGTGTTGAGATGTGGATGTTTCCACCAATATGTCACCAGATCGAAGCTTTTTTACTGACTTTGGAGAGCCAGCAAGTCCCTCTAGTCCATTCTGAATGAAAAAGGGGAGATATTTGCCCTAAAGGTTTGTCTGAAGGTGAGTGCAATATAAGAAAATGAGGTACAACAGGTGGTATGGATGGTGAGGATTACTGCTCAAAATCTTCAAAACGTGGCCGTTTACCTATGGACTGATTTTCATTATTTTATTAAGATTTTTACTTGGAGTATCCATAATAAAGAAAGAGAAATTTCGGTGCCCACTGACCCCACCCCACCATGGAGCCCTACGAGGGGACGCACTACTATGTCAAACAAGGACACTGCTGCAACGCCAGGGTTTTGTCAGCACTATACCCAAACACCAGCATCAGGTATAATGTCCACAACACCTGCTGAGAACAACCAACACTGGTACTTGGTTGACCATAGCTCGAGTAGACCAGCCGATTGACCCAAGGGGGACCACCTTTAGGCCGCCCGTCTACAGGAATTCAAGGCCAAAGTGGTGTATTAGGGTTGGGCCCCTCAACCACCAGGATCCTCTCCTCCCCTTCACGGGTTGCCACGCACGGCAAACACGTGGGTGGATGTTTGGATCACAGAGGAGGTAAACTGAAAGAAAAGAACTTTCTCTGGGAGGTCCCCTCATTACGTACAGGAATCCACACAGAGGGAACAAAAAGTGACCCACGTAAAATGTTAGTTATATCGTTTATTAGATAACAAAAATACGTACAATTATATGCATTTAGATTGCATTCGACGAAATCTGTTCAAATATGATCTCAAATTGTAATTTTAACAGTGGATTTTTTGTAAATACTTGAACTTTTCCCGATTTTAATTACCTTATTTCATAAAAGATTAACTTTTTGAAGTACTCAAAGTAGGATGACAGGATACAGATACTGAATATCTGTATAAACTCATTGAAAGCTTGTCACGTTGAATTTCAATACTGCTTTACATCAAGGAAATATCGAGTAAATATTAACTTGTGAAACTGGTTTGGGTTATTTTGAATTTCATTTATAGGATTTATATAAAAGTATTAAAAAAAAAGACAAAACAAACAATGCACTACTTAATATATTTGTACTAGCTTATCGATGCGTTTCTTATATGCTGTTCTGCGAGTAATTAATGCATACTTACATCTTTTCCATTTCACTATTGAAAATGCCCGGCGTGGCCAGGTTGGTTGAGGCATTCGACTCATAATCCAAGGGTCGCGGGTTCGAATCATCGTCGCACCAAACATGCTCGCCCTTTTAGCCGTGGGTACGTTATTATGTTACAATCAATCTCACTCTTCGTTGATAAAACAGTATCCCAAGAGTCGGCGGTGGGTGGTGATGACTAGCTGCCTTCCCTCTAGTCTTACACTGCTAAATTAGAGACAGCTAGCGCAGATGGCCCTCGAGTAGCTTTGCGTGAAATTCAAAGAACTATTGAAAAATCGTCTCTAAACACCGATACGTAGTAGAAAGTATTAAACATATAAATTGAAGAATGATAGGTTGTTAAATTTTATAATAGTTTGAGTGATAATAAAAAAGAAAAATCTAAACTTTACTACGTACCTGAAACTATGCAGCGAAATAGTCGTTGTAGTTGTTGAATATTGAATTGAGTCCAGATTTTCTAACTATAAAAATCATCCATTTTTTCAATAAATATTTTATTTTGTAATGGAAACCAAGAAGGAAATGGGATGTCTTTAAACGCAAATATCTTAAAGTTCAACGTGTAAATTGAACAGTTACTTTTCCCCAGAATGAAAACCTTATCGTTTCTTAACCGAAAAGTTAGGCCTACATTATCCAATACGCAGTTTCTGAATTGAGTTCTATCTTGTTAAGAAACTGCAGATAATAATGTAGGCCTATCTACTTACGAATAGTTAGGCCTACGTTGTATCATTACTTTGTACTAATATAGCAATACTTAAGCTACCAGATATGTACTTTTTAAGATTAATTTTAAACCACTGAGAATTTAACACAAAATACTTGTATATTTGTGAAGTTTTAAAAAAAGACATCGGCTTATTAACAGTAAGTCCTGCTATTCAGTTAGAAATAGCACAAGCTGCTTGCCTTTTCTATGGTCAGCAGTACTAAATTACTGATGGCTACAAATGAATATTGTTTCTAAAGTAACTATTTAGTTTGTTTGAATAAACTGCATTTCAGATTGAAAATATTAGTACCAAAGCTTTTCATCACAACTAAGATTCACAGTCAGTGAAAACAAAATCTACTTTGTGCACAAGCTTTGAACTTGTACACTTAATTGTAATTATCCTAGTTATTCAGTCACGAATTGCAACGTTCACTCCACTAAATAAAAACATCCCCCCCGAAAGTGTCAGATATAGATTAAAACTAGGTTCATATACAGACAACTTTCCATCTTCCAAAGACAGCATACAAAAGTTGTTTTATATATTGTATCCTCTAGACTGTAGTTAGTTGGTTGTTACTGAATTAAAGGAATTGCGGTAACTGAATGTTCAAGACTTTCATGCGTAAGCCTTAAACATGGAAATAAATACTGCCACAGGAAAAACGTTCAAGCCCAAAACATTGTGAATATTAAAACATCTCGTATAACTACTTTAAGCAGTTACAGGCTTTTCGTACCACAGCGATTTAGGTTTTTTCTTTTCTGTGGAATACAACTTACTTATATTAAGCATATTTTGAAGTTTTTAAATGCTCTAAATATACTAAACCAAACAAGGTTGGCTAAGAAAAATTAGAATACTCTTAATCGTATAATAAATTCATAACTGCATAAAGTAAAGTTTTAAACCTACGCCAAATAATCAAATGAAAACCGCTTTATATTTCATACCTGTTTGTAATAAACAACGTGTGAGGAAATGTAGGGTGATTTTCGCACGTAATTATTTTCAATAAAAGTTGTAGAAGAACCACTCTTGGATGCACGCCTTAAACCAGCTAGTTTTTTAACACTTTCAAAAATCAAAACACGATTTACTTTTCATCACGTAAGAACAATTTAACTTTGAAATGCTTCTTATGTACACATTTTTTATTTTGTATAAATCTTTACATTTCCCTTTTAAAACAAAATTTCAATGAATTTCACAAATTCTGATGATAGTGAATATATTATATGATATGAACCCACGACTGGTTAATAATTTTACTTTTCGTGTTTACTAAACTTTTTTAAAAACAAAGAGAAACAGTTTTTTCACATCTTAACTACACATCGCTAACAGATTTAGCATCTTAGTCACCCACTCTACAGTTTTTCCTGGTAGAATGTTCTCGACCTTTTTACCAATACTATTGCAATTGGTTGCAAGTTCAAACGAGTAACAGAAGTGGAGGAAAGAGATCATATTCTCCAAGTTTATTAATAATTGCAATCTGGTTTTTGGGAGTTATAATACGTTATTGGTTTTGAGAAATGTCGAAATACGAGTTTCTCTGCAGGGGTCTTTTACACATTTTTCGACATACGAGGTCTGTGTGTGGTTATGAGGTCCATGAGTACTACCAACCTCATGTGTATATATACGAGGTCTGTTCAAAAAATACGCGGACTGACGTCATAAAACAAAATGTACTTTATTTAGAAGTGACAGGTCTGGGACCCCTTCAAAGTACTCTCCTCCCCATCGCACACACTTATCCCAACGGTGTTTCCACTTGTTGAAACAGTCCTGGTACGCTTCTTTTGTAATGTCCTCCAGCTCCTTCGTAGCATTTGCCTTAATCTCGGGAATCGTCTCCAATCTTCTTCCTTTCAAGGGTCTTTTGAGTTTGGGGAACAAGAAAAAATCGCAAGGAGCAAGGTCAGGCGAGTAGGGGGGGGGGAAAGAACAGTGATCGAGTGTTTGGCCAAAAACTCACGAGTTCTGAGGGCTGAATTTCGCAACAACGCGGTGCATCTTCAATTTTTCGGTCAAATTCTCGTAACAAGATCCAACTGATATCTCACACTCTTCAGCAAGCTCCCTGACAGTCAAAAGTCGATTTGCCCGCACCAGGGTGTTGATTTTGTCGACGTGTGGATCGTCAGTTGACGTGGAAGAACATCCAGGACGCTCATCATCTTCAATGGACTGTCGACCATCCTTAAAACGTTCATGCCACTTGAAACATGCCGTACGCTTCATAGCAACATCACCGTAAGCTGTGTTAAGCATAGCAAAAGTTTCAGTCGCAGATTTTCCAAGTTTAACACAAAATTTCACAGCAAGTCGTTGCTCCTTCAGTTCATTCTGAAATCCGCCAAACAAAAAAATCGCACTTCACTTAAAACCGCGTAGCTAATACACAAAGATATCTGCAATCGGGAAATGGCGTCGTAATCAGCTGATCTGTGCGAACCTAGCGGATTCCCCAGGAACCAACTGGAGCCGCGCAATTCAAACAGTCCGCGTATTTTTTGAACAGACCTCGTAAGATAAATTGTTATATTTACAATATTAAGTATTTTTTTCTAACTGAAAAATTCACTTTATTCTAGAATTCCTTGAAATTATTAATTTTAATCATTTTGGAGGTTACTTTCACAGCTTTGGATATATTTGAAATATGTTTATAAAATTAACTTAAAATTTAATAAATATTTGAATGAAATACAGAATTTCAGGGTTTTCTTAAATACAGTTGAAGCCCAATCCTAAATAAGAAAATTGTGTGAAAACAACAACATACAAAAAATTCCAAATTTTATAGTAAAACAAAAAATTAAACAGGTTTGGAATTGTATATATGTAAAAACGGCTGGTTTGGGTTGAGAAAACTCAAGTCCAAAATAAACCAATACAAAGGAACACCTTTATAGTTATATTGCCCCCCCCCCGCTAGTAAAGCGGCATGCCCATGGATTTACAACACTAAAATCATGGGTTCGATTCCCCTCGGTGGGCTCAGTAGATAGCCCGATTTGGCTTTGCTGTAAGAAAAACAAACAAGTATTATACCTATATTAAAAATTTAATCAAACATCTAAGCACGCTCTCTACATTTCTACACTCAGTAACACAACCCCCTTCAAACATGTGGTGAGCTGTCGGTCAGTTACCTCTTTCTTTCTTTGCGAACCTGACGATGACCGAAGGAGGTGAAAACGTTGTTCGCTCCTCTGCATAAAACAATTTCTCAACCCAAACCAGCCGTTTTTACATATTTTTCTCTACAAGTAGGTTTGGAATTCTTTAACTTGCCACACCAGTGGACACCCATGGACATCTAAAAAAATTGCTAAACCAATGGATTTAAAAAAAAAAAATCAGTTTTGTTAAGAATAAAAATACGCATCAAAACTATTACATAATTCACTTTTAAGGTTGTTAAAAATCAATTAAAAAACCTCTGTCACAGTGTCTTGAAATATTGTACATCAAAGAAAAACATCGTGAATATTTTTTTTTCTCTTTTACGTAAGCGCACAGAAATTTCTCTTTACATACAGCTCAAACTAAATATGATGGGCAAACAATGTATTTAAGACTAGTTATTTTTGGATCAAAAGGTCTTCAACATTTTTACTGTCGAGATAGGATAGTAACGAATTTTTAAGGATTAAAAAAATACATTTTACTTACCAGTTAAAATTAATTTCCCTAGTGTTAAACAGCTTTTAGAATACAGAATAATAATTACTTATCAAAATGACAGGCACTAAAGGCTTATGCTACAACGTTTACACAAGACTGACTGTGTAATCAGAGTTCCTTATATAACTATTAAAAGTTAAACCATTTGCAATAAAAAATACATGCACGCACAAACATCACATACATTAAGGCTCCTGTGAATGCAGAACTACTTTCCACTGGTGAAGTGTCTTCTTAAAAGGAAGGTTTTTTTTTTTTAAAGACAGAAATACTGACGGTGAACTGCATTATCAAATTTTCTTTAACAACCAATGTTCAAAATTCAGATACTAAAATAATTTGTAACTTACTGTTTTGACATTATCTTCTGTGCGTGTGTGATAAGTTGGGTAGCATAGTGTTAAATTTAACACAAGATTGACATATATAAACAATCAACCTAAATCACAATAACAGATACTTTAGAGCATTCTCACTGAACACTAGTCTCCCAGCTTCTTTACAGAGCATAACCACATCACTTCGTACTCCAATAACCAGGCCTAACAACAACTATACCTTGTTTAATCAGGATCTCGTTTTGTTCACCAAATCTGTTTTTGTACATGTACCAATGTTTAGACTGTGAAATTATTTCCAGTAAGTACTAGTAATAATACAATTAATTTTATGAACAAGAAGTGGAGTGGAATGTTATTCTCAAAAGACAATTCCATGACTTGTCCAAATAACTTACACAAATACAAACCAAGTTTGCTTTCATTAAAAAAGAAATCGCACATGCTTACATATGCAGACAATACAAAAAGAACCCATGGTTCTTCATTACCCTGCATTAAATAATGAATTTATGTTAAAATAGAATAAAATCTAATTTCCTAGATCCACATTTTTAACTGTGAAAACTTTATTGGTGGGTAGTGTAACAAATTTCTCAAGCACACAGTTTGATATTTAAAATACATCACGTTGATCTGAAAAATAAAGTAGAAACGAACTGGTAAGTGGCTTTACATAGATAATTAAAAATAATGATAAAGTAGTTAAGTGACTTCTCCCAGCCATCCTGCTTCTTACTTCACCCTGTAGAGAACTGTGTATATATTATTTTTTCATAACCCCAAAGTAGATAACTGTTGACATTTAATACTCAAAGCTTCCAATAATATTTTACTCAAAATTACACTTTAACCCATTAAAACTGTATGCAAGATGTGTGTATGTAAAACTGAGAAGACCACAGTTTATTACACAGCTAAGCCTTACAAAAACAAAACACAAGTCTTTTTAACTTGTAAATTTTCTTGACCACTGCATGTTTTCATCAAATAAGCCTTAATAAAATCACTAGATAAACTTTATCAAAAGATTGATACATTTTTAATCAATTATGGGATGCAAGAAAAACACACAAATTAAAGGAAAAAATGTATAAATTTTAAAGCTTGGATTTAAATATATTTTTTATAATCACAATTATATCCAATTACTATAAAATAAATATATTAAATCTTAATCTTTATTTACCCTTTTTATTTTGTTTTTTAATCAGCACTCATTGAAATGTGTTATTCAAAGTGGACGTTAGGAATATAGAAGTTTATAATGATGAAACTGAAGTGCAAACCGTAAAAAAAAAATAAAAAAATCCAGCAAATATTTATTTCTATAACAAGAAGCTTTCTTCAGAATTAAAATTTGATAATCTTATATAGAATTGGATCATTTATTTCAATTCCCCATAATGTTTATTTATCTTCTTTGACATGGAATGATCACTGTCGTCTGAAGTCTGTACACAAATTACATATATACACGCACACACAATGTTGAGCTGAACCTGAATTGGGAATATCTTCTTTGTGATAACAGTACATTTTAAACTTTTACACCAGAGAACTGAGGTTTTTATATCTTCATTATGTGCCTTTATAGCAAAGTTTCTATCCTTTTCAAACCAGGCAAAACAAAATATTTCTTCTAGTCACATGAATGACTTTGCAACATATTTACAGATTTATGTACATAAACATTATGTACAAATTTGAAGGAAAAAAAGGAAAGCAAAGGAGCATAAATAAAGAAAATATTTAGACTGAAGTACTGTGGGTGCAGATAAAACTGTTGTGTACTTAAACATCCAATGTCGATACTTCTGTACCACGTACATGGTTGTCATTCAGTCAAAAATTATCCTTCCTCTAGAATCAAACCAAATCTATTGTGGTTCAGTTGGTGAAAGTTGCCCTTATACATTTCTAGTTGTCTTATTTTTTTAATCATTTTTAATATATTTGTGAGTGGAGTTGTGGAGATGGCTCCAATGTTAAGCTCTGTCATTACACGCGATTCTCATTCAACTGAGTTGTCTAATGCCATGTATGGCAGTTTATGGATATTTGATGCAGTTTTATTTCATGATGATGGAAGATGATAAACACACATTCCGAGATAAGGATGATGATACAATTTTTTTTCTCCCACAATAATCTAAGAACCCCTCAAAGTTGGACAAAAAAAACATCAACAACAACATCCAATTGATCATTCCAAAACACATTTTCACACAAAAATTACAAACTTGGCAGTAACAAACCAGCTACAAGAAACCTAGATCATTTGACCAAGTTGTCACCTTCATATCTTTTGCTAATGTTCTTCTTCCTTTTATTAGAAAAACTACGGTAGTGCTGTCCACCCCCTTCCCCATAGCCCACTGTGGCTGATGGACAAGAGTAACAATGGCCTAGATGTGGAACACTTGAATTTGAGAAACGGCGTTGTTTAGGCCAGTGGAATGTCAGCTTCTCGCTAAATTCTGAAGATTGTATGCTGGTTTGAGGCCCCCTGCCGACTGGTACATGCTGTGGTGACCTACTATAATGCCCCCTGGCACCTTTAGCTGATTGACTAGAGCTTGTCTGGATCTGCTGCACATTCTGAGGTTTTTTTCCATTTATCACCTGGTGGCTCTGATCACAAAGAACTTCAGAATCCTATTTAAAAAAACAAAAATATTTCAGGGTATTCACAGAAGGCCACAAAGAAACTATACATTATGATATCTGAGAAAGACCCTACCATTTATACCACATAGTTTATTGAGTACTTGGAAAAAAAAAGAACCACAACTGTATTACAATGTGGAAAAATTTAGTTTCCCTTACCGTGTCACTACTAATGCTGGACCCAGAACTTGCTGGTGTGCTACACAATGAAGAGCAGCTTGATGAATGACTATTGGGATATACAGTAGGGCATTTTTCAAAAGCACTGGTCCCATGAGTTGGATTTTTTCTAAAATGATTAACAAATACTTGTAACAAAATCAACCACTTACTTACAAGTTGTATGTATTTTTTATTATGCTGCACCATGGAAAAAAAAAGATTCTAACCAATTTATTAAGCAAACTTTAATTGTAGCAATTTTAACTACTTGAAAGTATTTAACAAGACACTTACTGTACCCTAACATTATTTACACCATCAAATGTCTGACAAAGGGAGTTCTTTGGGGACGTAGAAGGAGAGTGGACAGTGAATACTTTTGCAGGAGGATCACTGACAGGAAATGTTTCGCGTATCCACTGCCGATATTCCACTACCTCATCAGTCACACGAATAATTCTTCCCAGGATGCTGTTATTAAACATCAACTCTATAAGATATACTGACATACTAAGCTTTCATAATATTGTATTCATGTACAAGATAACACCAGAATCTAGCATGACACAGTAATAAAGCTGAAAACCAAGATATTTGGACTTGCACCTAAATGTACTAAGTTTTACTGGTGAAAACAATACACAGTCTGATAAGTCAGTCTTAATACATGTACAATTATCAACATAAATTAGGTGAATCCATCTACCTTTTAAATTTTTTGTCACACAAATTAAATACAGTCTTAGATGACGTTACAAGAAAAATGAGATATATTGAATAATAAACTAGTTTTAGACTTTATACACATATTTAACTTTTGCTTTGCAAATTGTATATTTCTACAATCCTATTTGAACCTGCATTTCTCATGCTGTAATATGTTTTTTGACACAAGTTTAAATTTTCTTTCACTGACAAAATTTCACAACCCCTTTGTTAAACTGGTCAGATAAAAAAAATATATATTAACAAAAATACAGTACAACCTAAACTAATGGTACCCTTCCAACTCCATCCTAATGCCTTCTATAGTAAGGTGATCTTAATATCAAAAATGAACCACACAAAGCTAGATTCCACACTGATCACATTAAATTCCTGAATTTTAAGACAATTTTATACAATTCTTTTGTCAAAGGTCATGACAAAGCAACAGCTAGAAACCTTATAAAACTTGTTCTGTGTGAAAGTCTGATCTTTAATCAGAATTGGATAAGTGACTAAAGATGTCTGAATTTGTTCATGACCTGTAAGGTCACCACACGTCAAATCCTGGAAAAAGTTTAAACGCTTCTTTTCCCAGGGAGTTTGATCAATCCTTCTTGAAGTTATACAAATTAACAAGTGGAAAGAAGTGCCTAAAAGTTTTATAGAATTTTAAATAAAACATTTTAGGTCAAAATGGGGTAAAAACTAGGAATCTTAAGATCATGGGGCCTTTTCAAATCAATCTGATAACTTTGTTTTTTTCTATCTTAAAGTACTGTTTCTCCACAAGTCTCATTGGCTAAAGTTGAAACCCATCTACCTGATAAACAATCTGGAAGGATAGTTAAGCTTACCAAGCCTCTACAGTGATTAAACTAATTGGAAAACACATTCCTATTCCATTAACATTAATGGGTACTGTGACCTTACTGCCCTTCAGTGATTGTGTTTAGTGCCATTGAAAATAAGAGAAAATCCAAAGCCAAGTGCTCTAAAAATAAATTTTCTGGTCAGTGCTATTACGTATTATTTGCTGGTTTTTTTTTTGAGACCATTAGAGTTGGTTACAGTTTTAATTACCTAGAAACTGATTTTCTGTATGTGTTCAGTACTTCCCAACATTAACACATGAATGTCCAATTTCTAAACACACTAGGATTAATTTTGCACAGTATCTGACTCTAAAACCAATAACTTAGGTGAATAGAGTAAAAGGGCTGTGCTACTTTCTTTAACACTGAATTACGTAGACAAATACGGTTTGTGTTTACACCTCAATAACAATGTAATTGGTGTACCAGACACATCCGTGCCTAACAGAAGTTAAGGAGGGAATAATTAATGTTATAATTGTCTTACCAAGGGAATGAAACACTACACTTACCTATGCCTGGAGTCTATGCAATGTATCGGACGGGGGTGAACAGCCTTCGTTAGGACCAGATAAGCATATTCAAATGCTTTTTTAACATTTAGAGCACCATAAGAACTCTTCCCAATGTCATTTCCTGTAGAAAGTAAGCAAAATATTTCAATTTCTACCCATCTCTGTTATAAATGTTGGTTAGTTGCACTGAATGAGGGTTAAGTACATTCTTAAACACTTAAATAATTACACTATTCCCATAACCAACTTCTCTCTTACAGCAAGCTTCCAAAATCTGAAAAAAGTTAAGGCAAGATTAAAATAGTAATTACTTTAGAAGTGGTGTTATATATTTTAATAATTAACTAGTGAAATTATAGACAAATTCAAGTAACTTCAACCCTGAGAAGTCAATATAGGACATGTACTTTTACAATAACACTGAGATGTGATTAAAATATTAATATTTAGTAAATGTTGACACTAGTTTTATTTTTTTTGGCAATTCTTAAACTCTGAACTTGATTGAATACATGTTCTAAATGAAATGAAGGACAAACTGTTTAATGTTTCAAAAACATTAGCTGCACTGATACACAAAACAGAAGCCAAACTATATGTTGAAAACTGAATTTTGAAAAACGTGAAAAGTTTGAGAGGTTTTGTCAATTGCCCCTCTCCTAACAATATTATGTTGCGTTTCCTTCACCAAGATATTTCCATTGTGTTCCCAAAAATATCTAATTGTGCCTAACCTGGAGTTAGAGGATCTTCTATACACAATATCGATGGTCGTGAACCATCAGTCATTCCTCTCTGAACTTCTTCTTTCGCCACATAAGCTCCACCATTCGTCACACGGATTCCAGTCTTTAAGTAGTTGAAGTGTCGACCGTACAACTCAAAGAACTCAATAAGTAAAGTTCCTACATTTGTTGTGAGACAAGCAGGGTCATATGTTGGATGCAACTGATAAAGATAGAAAACACAAAGTGACACAGCTAAAAAAAATCCAAAGATTCATCAGGCAGTATTCCAGCAGTGCAAGTTTACCTTTTTAAAAGGAAACCACCTGAAAATGTTTGAATAGCAATCACATACTAGATGTCACTTGTATTAAAAAAAACAACAAAAAAACATGACCTTTTGATTTGGACAATGCCCACTACTTAAACCAAAGCTGCAGTTTATTAAAAATAAAACATCCCCAAATGATTAAAACACCCCCAGTGCACTGAAACAGACTAACAATGAAACATAGTAGGAGAGGGGGGGGGCAAGTTTAGTAGCTACACTGTCTCGTTAAAGTGTACTGAATGATTAGTGTACAAAATGCAAGAAAATTGTTAGGGCAGACTAAGTATAAACCATTAAATATATGCAAGTTTTGATGTTGAAAAAAGGCCACCAGTGTAATTGTACTCTTTTCCCTCTCTAAGGAATATAACAAATTAACTTACAATAGTGTTAAAAAAAATATGACTGATAGTAACACCCTCTTACAACTTGTTTTACTCAACAATCGCATTTACTGATCGAATTGTCAGTGTTATAATGTTCTGTGATTTTTAGATTATTATATTCATTAGGTGCACTTAATTTATCAATACTTAACATTGTGTTTTGCTTAAGTCAGTTGCCAATCTTTAAATGCGAACATAGCGTGTAGTTACATGAGTGTTCCAAGTAGCTTCAAGAATATGAATGTAAAAAGTATGCATTTCCTATTGTGCTTGAAAATAACAATTACTGTTCTACAGAGCAATTTTTATTTCATTCACATGGATTACCCATAAAATAAAGAGGTTCTTAACCAAATATCATTATGCAAGTTGGTATCACTGAGTGTCAAAACCTGTGTAGTAACACACTCAAGCTTTTTTACAGTCGTACGTTTGTTACTCAAACAAATTAGTTTGTAATAACAAAAGCAATACTATAGCTCAGGTCTTCTGAATTTAATCCTAACACAAAATAATCTCAATGATGTCTACCCTGACAAGACCAGACAGTTTACTATCTCTGTGAAAAACATTTATATTATTAAGGTTGTGCCATTTAAGATTTTAATATTTCTGAAGTTTCTGCTGTAAATCTTTTTCTAAATTGGCAAGACCCATTTTGTACATAAATTATTCTTAATTTGTTTGATTTCATCAATGTTTTGTTTAATAATCTAATTTCACAAATGAAGCAGTCCATTTCTTGTCACAAGTCATTCACACACATGATGCAACTGATATCTATCATAGAACAATGACCCCACCTTTTAATAAGGAGATAGTTTTAGCAAGAGTAATATTATATTTTGCTTGTCAGATTGACTTGTATTCAATTATTAACAAGAACTTTTGAGAGAAAGTAAAAGATTGAGTAACATGTCAACCATGTTATATGTGTCACCTATTCTTCTTGTCTGCCACCAGGCCATAATATGACAGATACAGTGGTAGTCGAGTCCGTTTATATTAGCAAATTGCTTGACCAGCAACTGTTGTGATGTGAACCAGATTAGGTTGAAGGGTAATGCTTCATTCATTTATGTCAGAGCACATCAAAATTAGGGGAAGGTTTTGTAACACCATATTAATAACTTTAGTATCAAATGTATTTAACTATTTTATTGAATTAACTCGATCATTACACATGACAACTGTCAAAACAGCCAGCTAATTAATTAACCCTTAAACATTTGGAATGTTGTAGGTAGCAGCATGAGTTGATGATGGTTGCTATTTAAGGGTTAACAAGTTCCTCTGTGTGATAGTAAAGAAAGAATTAGTTTTTAATAAATTAGGATTCTTGTATTTGTGTGTGTAATATATTCAATAAAAAACTATTTGTATCATCTAAATGATATGCTGTCACAGGACTTAGCACACCACATTTGCCAAACTCCAACATTCTTATTTAATGTCTCATCACAGGATATATCTATCTTTCAAAAGATCATAATGTATCAAGCCAAATTCCAAAATTCTTATTTAATGTCTCATCACAGGATATATCTGTATATTTCAAAAGATCATAATATATCAAGCCAAACTCCAACATTCCTATCTAATGTCTCATCATAGGATATATCTATCTTTCAAAAGATCATAATATATATTAGGAATAAAAGGGACAAACAAAAAGGAGTCTAGTTATCTGTCAAATAGTCCAAAACTTGGGTCTCATTATTGCTTTGTTACTATTGCACTGAAAGTTACCACTTAAACCTATGTGTTCAAACAGACTTTGAACATAAATCACAGCATTAAAATTTAACACATTCCTACTGATTATTACAGATGTTCAAAGCTAAGAAACAAAGTTTTCAAAGCCCCTACAAATAACACACAAAGTTTAATTTAGCATTTTCATAAACAAGAAAATATAATACTTAGGTAATGTTAAACCTTTTTGGTTAACTTTCTTGCTTGCAAGAAATAAATATAAGCTTAAGAGATCAGAAAAAATAATAAACAAACAAGAAATGTGCTATTTGAAATTCAGAAACCTAGAGATAATCACTACCAACTCGGAAGTACTTAGAGTAAAAATTGTACAAATAAAATATTTTGTAGTTAAATTTTCAAAGTTTGCTCTTGTAGTGACTTGAACATTCACCAGTTCAGAAAAGGGTTATGTTTATCACAAATACTTCAAACATATCAGCAGTACAAAACTCAGATTCTACAAATAGCTGATAAAGTAAAATTTATTAAAAGATAAACTTTTCTTAAAGAGGACAGTTTACAATTTTTTCAGTTGCCACATATAAACATTACTTACAATACTTTGGAATTTATAGAAAAGAACATTACAAAGTTAAAAACTGATTGATTACAAACTCCAACATGTAACTCCCAAATTACAATTAGTTGTGAAAAATAAAATGTTCGATTTGGGAGAGAGTATAAATACTTCCAGCAAATTTGATCAGGGTTTAACTATTTGAATAATTTTGAACACGTCACAAACACTTTAATATCATACACTCACAAATGTTTCATTTTTTAAATTATCCACTGACAGAAAGAGTGAAGTTTGAAATCTGAAAGTTCAACTTGCATTTATTTTTGCTGACAAGTCACAACATTACTTTCATCTTACATTAGTTTCGGTTTTAAATGCTATAAATTAGTGAAAAAACACCGAAGAGAAACCTATTCTAATGACGATGTAAAGCATGTAATTTTTTTCTTCAGATTTTAAAAATTCACTTCAAATCATTTTTTTTTCTGTATCTCAGCAACTTATAACAAAAACTCCTACACAGAGTTCACTTCGAAACCGATGTCACCTTTGTATCCTAGGGATGCCAGTATAATGAAATGTTTTGTAATGTTCATGCAATTTTCCTAACAATAGTTTTAAAATAATAACCTGTAGGAAGTTGATCGTTAACAGGATGAGGCTGTAAGAGCTAATTCCTCCTGTGAAAACCTCATTCAAATCCCTCTGAAGAAGAAAATGTTTCAAAACAAACACCAACTTTGGCAGGATTGAAAATCTCTTCTTGAATTCCTGGAAAATGGAAAAAATACAACCAAACAAATCATATTTAAATCAGTTTTTAATCATATTTCTGTTTGATTTTGTTAGGAATGAAAACAAACTTTCCTCTACTTACATACATGCATCTAATGAAACAAATCTAAATTATAAAACATCTGAAACTGAAACTTAATTCACATACAATTCCACAGAAGCATTTCTTTTCTTCTAATTCTTAGAAATCATCAACAAAAGCAAAGAAGAATGTGTTAACATGTCAAATCAACCATATCACATCTGCAATATATCTGGCACTGACAAGGCTGTTCACCCAGTATTAGGACTCATCAGAACAGCTGAGATGAGCGACATTTAGTAGTGTTTTGGTACTATATATTATCAACTATCATGAATAATGAATGCTATGGTGTGAACCCAAATAAACAAATCAGTTGTAATTATTACCAGCTACATTTTTTCTATATAAATTAATAACACAACATTACTTAGAGACAAGGAACAATTAATCATATGTGAACATTTAAAACTACTGCATATTTATTCCTTCATAGTTTAAAATGTTAACAATGATAATTTTATCAAGCTTCCATTTCTTTCAACTAAGATAATAATTTTAATCTAGTTTAAATTATTTTCAGTTTGAAAATAGTATCTTAAAAATCCATGACTGACCTACCTTAATGAGTTGTGCACTTTTAATTCCATTACTTGTATTGAAACTGATATCAACTTTCACGTCTGTCTTGATATCAGTAAGTTTAACAATAGGAACCTACAAAACAAATTAGAACTTCATTAAAGTAACATAAAATACAGTTAACAGCACTTCAAGCAGATCTCAAGAAACAGATGCCTCTTCCCACACAATTTTAATAGAAGTACATGCACGTGCAAACAAATACAAAGACTGGTGTGTTCTCAACCCAAATTCATTTCTATGATAAAAATATTCATTTACATACCAATGCGAGTGTATAGAACATAACGTGTGAAAGAGTTGGTTTAGCTTGAAGAATGTTAAATAAATTCACTAAACATAATTCACAACTATCCAGTACATCTGGAAGTTACTAAAATATTAGTAATTTGAAAACTTTAGTCTAGGAAACACCCAACTTTACTAAAAAAGTGCTAATGCAAGTTCAGAAACAGCACGACCAGTGCTAAAAGACAAGAGATACAAGATTTATTAATATGTGAAACTAATTATGTTAGAATTGAATCAGGTGAGCTTCCCCACTGATCTCCATGTATACACACCAATATCCTCACATTACTGTTATTGATCAAAATTCAAGATTTTTCTTTAAACAGCATTTTAACTTTTATTCTCTTTTTTAAAATTTATTAACAGCTTTCTGTTGAATACCATGTTTTTCTCTTTAAAGTTTTGTATTGTGAAATTAAGAGTTTTTTCTCATACTACAAATGGCTGTTGTGTTTAATTACTTGGAAGTGAGGTAAAAGAAACCAACATACTTAAAAGTTACATCTCTAATTAAACAAGTTTTTCTTTCTTTCTATCTAGACAGGTTCAAGAAGATTGTACATCACCTCTAGCATGTGCGTACACTAAAAGTTGTCCAAGGTCTACAAGGAATTAAATACCCTGGAAATTAGAGTAATGTTAATCACATAGGGCCTTGACTGCTGTAACACTTGATAAAACCTAAACAACCATCCTTTTTTCCAATTGATATTTTTTAAAACAGTCAGTTTAAACACATTCATTAAATACTTACTTGAGTTTAACTACAAGAGAATGCAACAAAAAAATTAACTTATTTACAGTTTGTGTGTTAGATGGTAAGTAATTGATATTAGCACAGTTTTCAAACTACCCATCTTAACTCCAGTCCTTAAATTAAGTATACTGTTAATAAAAAACCTACGGAAGCTTTATCAAGCACTTTGACTGATAAGGGATCTGCAATATTCTCCTGTACAAGAACTTTCTTCAAGGTCCACAGTGGTAGGTTCTCCCACTTACCAATTACAACAAGGTCAATGTCACTGTAATAGTGATAAAATAACAACCACTATTAAGATTTTGATAATCAACAATTACTTTCATATACAATATTTCAAACTGCAATGAAGTACTTTGTAATCTAAAATCATATACACATATATATACTTCTGACAAGTGTTTATCATACAACTTCCACTGTAAGTTTTAAAACTGAAATTGTTCATGTCACTCAGAACTACACCCATGACATGTAGTTCTTCATACAAATGGTTAACTCTTGCTCTAGAACACACCATTGTTGATTGTTTGCTGTTCTTTCTTCCTTTTAATTTTTTTTTTCTCATAACTAACTATTCAAAGAGACAGCTCCAACTAAATGAGAATGTTACATAAACAACATAAAATTATATCAATACTGGAGTACAACACTGAACTAGAAAATAAGATGGTAGTTAGTCATGGTAGGATGGGCTGGCCAGTGGATACAGCTGTGTTATCCAAAAAACATACTATGCTTGGATATGAAGACCAAAAGGAACAATGGTAGATCATTTATTTTGAAATAGCATTGCCCATTGAGGAAAAAACAAACAAACAAAACAACAGAACTCCAGGTGGGATGCTGTGGTAAGGATTGCAGTTCTGAAGCTTACAGTAAGACAGTTGCAAATGGCAAAGGTACAGAGGAGGTTCACAAGACCCAGTGTACAAACTCTGAATTGGAAAAGTACAGAAGGTCTCTGTGCAGAGCCAAAACCCCACAGTCCAGTTTTGATCAAAGGCACAACAGATATTTAGCATAGAAAATCAGTCTCCTCCCCAAGAAGTTGAAAAGAGAACACGGAGGATGTTCAGTACCCTTGAGCACTTGACACATAGCTGCTTGATGTATAAAATAAAGATAAGTAAAGCATAACTTCTCTGAGATGGAACTCCAGATCTGGGTGAATACCATTGGCAGCAGAAGTGCATGCAAACAGTTTTGGAGCAAGAAAAAGGTAAAACTGTTTGCTGTGGTCCACTTCAGTAAGCGATTGAGGGCAGTCTGTACCTGTCATTCGATAAACCTCATGCTCAATGACTGTTTGCAACTGTAGGGATGAGTTGTCCACTGATGGCAGTAATCTTTATAAAGAAAAGTGTAACACTCAAGACACAGCCCTGAGGGACTCCAAGTTCCTGTGGGAAAGAACAGGAAAGTATCAAACCCACATGGAGTTGGAATTGCCAGTTCATTAAAACAATTTGTAATCA
The DNA here is from genome assembly GCF_004210375.1 of Tachypleus tridentatus. Taxonomy (NCBI): domain Eukaryota; kingdom Metazoa; phylum Arthropoda; class Merostomata; order Xiphosura; family Limulidae; genus Tachypleus; species Tachypleus tridentatus. Next base: position 206,254,650 of record NC_134837.1, read on the forward strand.
AAATGGGTAAATAGCCATGCAACCCATACAAATGGAGGGCTTGCAAAATGCAATACCTCCATGTTGTTTCATAAGCTTTCTCAAGGTAAACAAAATACAGAAACAAGATGTTATCTCTTGAGAAAGGTTTCCCTGACTAACATTTCAAGTTCAATCAAGTTGTCCATGGTGGAGAGCTGTCATCAGAAACCACACTGAGTGAATTAGAGGAGGTTGTTTGATTTGAGGAACCAAAGAAGACAGGCATTAACCATCCTTTCTAAGATATTAGAGAGACAGCTCATCAAAGCAATTGCACAGTAGTTTGAAAGAATCTTGGGATTCTTCCCAAGCTTAAAGAAAGGTAGGACAATGCCCAGTGCCAAGCATCAGGAAGATCATTCTCCTGCTAGATCTGATTAAAAACAATCAGAAGAACAGCAACAGAAGCAGGAGATAGATGGTGCAGCATTTTGTAATCTACATCATCAGGTCCAACTGATGTAGGGCCAGCCTGAGTTCCACTAGTGTAAATGGTCGATTATAGTCATAAAGACAATTAGCTTGGAAGGAAAGAGATGATAGTTTTGCCCTTGTTCTGATGGCTCAGAAGGGAGGAGAATGAAGTAGAAGTGCTAGATGCATGAGAAAAGCTTTAGTTGAGAGTACTGGTGATCAGCAACTTCCTGGCCATCAGAGAGCAAGATCAAGGAGGGAGGAAGCAGAAGTCCATTAACCTTTTGAATCTTGTCCCATATGACTTTGGAACTGGCAGTAGAAGAGATGCCAAAGGTGTAATTATTCCAAGACTCCTTCTGCCTTTGACATCTGACTTGCAGAGCAGGTGCATGATTCCACTGAAATGCAATGTACTATTGAGAGTGAGGGACACCTATGAAAAGTATTTCAAGCCCATTTTTTAACCTTTCTTTGCCATGTGGCAGGCAGGATTCCACCAAGGACAAGGATACTGTGGGAAACATGTCAAGGTTTTAGTAATACACTGAGCATCTGCCTGGAAAATACAGTCACTCACTGCTGACAAGCAGTCGTCTATCAATGATTTACAGATGATGGCAGGATCAAGTTCTGAGAGAGCAGTGAAATAGGGTCAGTTGGCCTGGTCCAACTTCTGTCAAGGCACAGATGGCATCAATCATGACCAGTTTCTCTCAAAAATGATGGGAAAATTATCACTGCCCCCTGTGTTACTGTCAACCATCCAAGAAAAGTGAAGGGGAGCAGATAGAAAAATCAATAGCAGTAAAAGACCAGACTCATGAAAATAAGTATAGGAACCAGTATTGAAGAGATTGGTTGTGATCCAAGAGCATATGCTCTGTGGAGAAACCTGTCTCATCAATATCAGCACCACCCCAGAGGGGACTATGTCCATTAAAATCACCCAGGATTAAAAAGGGGGACAGTAACTGCTCAATGAAGGCATCAAGGTCTAACTGATCATAGGTCTATTCAGGAGCCAGTAGAGAGAAAAAAAAAAGTGATGGTACGACCCAAAGAAGCATGGATGGTTACAGCTTCCAAGGGTGTATTAAGTGTCAAAGACAGGATGGGCAAATGCTGATCAACCAGCAGTGCCACCCACAATGCACTCATCCATCACACAACCCGTCATTTCTGGACAAAGAAAACTGCCAAAAGGTAACTGTACAGTCAGGTTTCACAAGGAAAGACACACAGGATGGTAAGAATCAATCAAATCCTTCATGTCATCTATATTTGAACAAAAACCTCAACAGTTCCACTGGATCAGAGGGGCCATTTTTATTTACGTGGAACCCTTCTGTAATTGACCATGTTTTTTACTTTATTAGACAAAGTTCTATCGACCTCCACGGATTCTGCCCTGAGTCGAAAAGGCAGGTCTGCCTGTGGACAAAGATTCCAGTGACTGAGGGTGTGACAAATGGTCAGTTTACTTTTCAGGGCTGCAGAAGAAGATGAACCTGAAGAAACACCTGAACCCAAAGGAAGTTGAACTGGAGAGTCACTGGAAGAAGTGGCAAGAACAGAGATGGAAGTAGACATAGATTTGTTGACTCTTAATTATGTTTCGTAAACGATTCTGCCGGCGGTACGGAGAGATCTGTTTGCACTCCCACTGGAGTGCAGCAGTATGTGTCTGATATGGAACTGGAGACTAATTTCCAAGCCTTTGGGTAAGAGATACTGTTTATAGTCTTCAAGCATCGTACTTCTTTCTCCTCCACCCATTTAGGGCAAGAAATAAAGTGAGAGGGTGTTGACCACTATAGTTAACACTGCATGATTCTAGTTTGCACTTGTAAGCTTCTTGGTCTTTGCCACTATAATAAGCACACATTAAAGCACTGCGACATGATGTTTTGAGTGACTAAACTGTTGACAGTGAAAACATCTGAGGGTTGGGAATGTATAGCCATACCTTACAGTTCAGATAACCTGCTCTGACTGTGACAGAAGGACGTGGTGATGTACACATCAATATAAGAACATCAGTAGGATCCATAATTCTGTCTATGCAAGTAGAGATTTGGTACACTGCAAAAAACGTCTTGGTTGGAGAAACCAGGGAGGATCTCTGACTCAGAATGTTCTTTAAATCCCTCTCAACTATAACTTCTCTGGAAAAATTCAAAGTTGTATGGGGAGTAACCTTGATGGGCATATCCCCAAAGGCCTCCAATTTCAAGGATTTTGGTATGTTGTGGTGAAGATGTTTGCATCAAAATGTCTTCAATGTGCAACTTCTTTACTGACTTAGGGGAGCTGGCAAGACTCTTTAAATCCCTTCTGAATAAAAAATTGGGCCATTTGCCCTAAGGATTTCTCAGATAAGGAATGGATAATTAGAAATCGAGGTATGGAATTTGACCGTGATGGTCGTTTTTCCGACAATCTGCTTTTTTTCAATTTTATTCATTTTTTCCATAAAGGATGATATACATAATAAAGACTATATTTCAGTGCCCAGGTTCTGTACTTTTAGTTTACCTTCTCTGGGAGGCCCTTTCACCACATATAGGAATCTACCTTTGTGGCTTGTTGGCTTTATTTAGCTTTTATCAAATCCAGTTATTCTGAAAAGCATGAGTTTTCTTCATTCCTTACATGACTGCTCTCTGCAACACCGAGACCACTTTTGTATTTCCAAGCAAGTTTTACATGGTACGGTATTCAACTATAATTTAGTTAACTCATTATGCTTCTGTTTAAATTTAGTTTACTTTATGCTGTTTAAATCAAGGAAGACCTATCTCTTATTACCCAGTTTACCATCATCAACCACAGAAATAACACTAAGAGCTTTTCCATGCTCTGTTTCAAAGGTTTTTTTGAATATGTATATGAAGAAATGAAATCTCAGGTTTAACTTCAAGGTCAATGTCAAAGTATTATGATTTCCTCTTACAATATACCCAGAACTGAACTGTATGCTTCAACTGTGCAACACCAGAATAGTAACAACTGAGGCTAAATCTTATTTTCAAGGGATAGTACAATTTTGCCTAGCTAAATTTTTAAAAGAGCCTTAAGTATGGCTAATAACTGTTTTCAAAGTAACTTTCCCAAGCCTGAACCCAACCACGACCACCTACACATACAGCTAAGCAGTTCAAAAGACACGATTTAAGGGATTTTATAAAAATATCTGGCAAGACTTCTTGTTTGGTATAAGTTCTCATGGCAAAATGCCCTTACCTAGTTGGTAGATACAGGCCTGTCCTGTAGCTCCCAAAGATCTCAACCTGGAAAACAAACACTTTAGATACAAACCAAACAATGAGTAGTTTATTGCATAAAGTTTTCATTTTAGGTTAATTTTAAATAATTTGTATATTATCTTTATGAAGCTTCTGATAAAATCACTCTCTTTATCTTATTTCACAGCTTTTAACATTCTTTCAACCAATTTAATAGACCATTTTGGTGTAGAGTATTAGCATTATAACATCACCAGTATTGTATTGCGAAATGTCAACCAATCACCTAATTGTAGTCTTACCTTCATATACAGTCTTCCTCTATAAATACCTTTCACATCTGTGACCCTCTGTTAGTCTTTTAGTTAGTTTACTAGGGGGAATTAGGAATAACTTAAGTCTCATAAGATAATAAAACCTCTTAGGTAGGATATTATTGGAATTATGGCCAAAAATATTATTGACAGTGTGTGTGTGTGTGTGTGTGTGTGTGTGTGTGTGTGTGTGTGTGTGTGTAATGAAAAAATGCATTCTAATCTTTACATGTAAGAGGAGTATAATTAGTTATATTCATTAGTGGTTTTATGTTATAATGTATGTAGGTTGCTTGTAGAGATTATCAATTTAACATTTTGTTCTTCAAAACAAGAATAAGGTACACAGGACGTACACCTTTAGTTTACTGTATTTGTTTCTATTGTATTACTTAAGCTCAGGAACAACAAAATTCTATTGCAAGAAGGGCCATTCATCTTTGTTTCCAAAAACAGTTAACTTACACAAAGCAAAAATGGAACATCCACCCTTTCACAATGGAATGTAAATTTTAACACATGCATGGTTTTTGGCTTTATAAAACACACCCTGAAAACACTAAAATTTTAAGTGTAATAAATCAAAGCTGGTTAAAAGTCAATACAAAACATTAAATGTCTCACTTTTGCTTGAGGCCATAAAGATGTTATCGTCAGTTTAATTCTCTTCACTACATCAAACCTCATTTGGTGTTCCTCGGGACTAGGCATCATATACAGATAAAAGTCCTCGATTTCTTCATGTAATCTGTTAAATAACACAGAGCACAGAAGGAGGAATATTTGAGAAGTGAAAGTCTTCAGGTTAATAAACAGAGTTGTACACAAACACACAAGTCATACATCACTTGTAACTCTTCAAAATTCATAAGCTATCTTTAAAAGCAACTAATGCAATTATACATGATGTTTGGAATAATTTTTTTGATAAGCAAAAAAAAACTTTAAATACCAGTTTGACTATGTGCCAAATAATACTTATAATGTAGTTGAATCTTACGCATGTTTTAATTTTTTATGAAAGACTAAAGGAATGCAACTTGTGACAACCTGTTATACAGTGTCACTTCAAATAAAGCAAAACTGAGAAGTCATCCTGCCGTATAATTTTTAATATAATCAGAATAAAAATCCTTTTTGCCCATTGCAAGTTAAAGGGGGAAAAATCTTTCACCTATCGTAAGTTTGAGTGGTAATTTTAAACAGCTTTGATAACATATGTGTAGGTGTTGAGATTCTTTAAACATTAACATATAAATGTTTAATCACAAAACACCATAATTAGTTTAGCACAGTATCTGACTCTAGACCTATGCGACAAGACGAATAGAGTAAAAGGGCTGTGCTTTTCTTTATATCAATAAAAAAACAATGTGCTGAACTACTTTTTTAATAGTTGAAATTCAGACATGAGCCACAGCAACTTACTGTATTTAATTAATGTACATACTTAACACAAGTTGCATTATTTTATTCACATGTTAATAACCTTTTACTATGTTTAAATTTAAAAAAAAACTGAAGGGAAAATACTGTGGGACCCAGACTCGAGCCTAGGACCTTTGAATAACTAGTGCTGTGCTCCATTAGTTTGTTTTCTTATAGCAAAGCCACATCAGACTATCTGCTGAGTCCACCGAAGGGAATCAAACCCCTGATTTTATAATTGTAAATCCGTATACTTACCATTGTACCGACAAGGGACGGCTCTATTAGTAAGTTATCTAACAGTACGAGCCCTACCTATCAACATTCACTTGTGTACCACGTTGCTACAAATGTTATCACAAAACTATGTTACATAAGGCATACACTAAATCATACAAATTTTGTCACAGAATTACATTTCTTTCTAAATTACTTAATATTTAATAAAACATTATTCAAAAGTCTTGGGTTCAAATCTTAGTCCCAGAAATTATTTTCACTTCTCAGCTTTTGCTTTAGCTAAATATAAAATGTATAAGATTTATTAAGAAGTTTAAAGTATGGTACTCCTGAAGCCCAGTACCTTAAAGACAACTATTTAAATACACCTCTCATCATGATAGATTACCTCATGACTTAGTTTTACAATATTACATAATTAAATTATTTTGAATACCACTTTAGCTATACACACCCACACAAAAGAGTATTTTAATAAAAAAACAACTTGGCGTATTATAATCAATGGAAATATAAACTTTTTCTCAAATTGGGTGGAGTGGTGGTTCAATTTCATTATAATTTTCTACCTCAAGTTTAACAGTATGTACCACACTCTTCTACATAATAAATTTTCTTAGGTTGTCAAAAAAACAGGTAAAAATGATTTACTGTGCTGTACTCTCAACAGAAGTGGTAAACCTTAGAATAAAAAGAATTTTTATAGAAAAAATTCACCTTTTGATTATATTACAATTATGAAGAATTAATTTAAAAACGTGCATTTCTGTTATGTGATGCGTAAAATGTTACACAAAAATGATGGTTACAGTTAAATTATTGTCAAGAGGACCACTCACTAGTAATGGAATAAATAACCTCCGAAAATGACGTACAACCAGCCTGACCATATGTGGGTTTGAATATCTTTCTATAAATAACTTTAATACAAGAAAGGAGTCAACAATATTAATCTCCTATTGATATTATGATTATTACATTCACTGATAGTCATTAAAAGTCACATTACATAACAGATAAGGCACAGATATTGTTCCTGTTGAATTGTAATTAGTAGTGAATGACAGGTACAGAGTAGATTTAATGTATACAAACAGTCTTGGAGAACTGATGTATACCTGAGATGCTATCAGTTTCAACTAGACAGTTACTGACCATTAAACATGAAACTTTATCTAAATAATTTATAGATTTATTTATTCTCTTTCCCTCACATAATTGCAACTGCTGTTTGAGAGGTAACCATAAAATTAAAAATACAAAGAAAACAATGCTCAGGTTAAATGTCCAAAAAACATATTACATACACATCTTAGGAGAGTAAAAAAGGACCCTACCCTGATGGTAAGTACTAGGGTTTGAACTGCAAATAATTATGGTTTAAACACTTTGAGTGTGTACAGTACAGGTAGCTTAACAACAAGAAAAATAACACTTATGGTGATGGGTCAAAAGTATATTAAAACAAACAAGACAGGTCTTCCTTGCAATGTAGGCTGAACTCTGGACTGAACACAGTATATGTAAACCACTGAGGATCATTTGTGTGACCATCTCATTTGTAGTGAAACCTTATGATCTGTGACAACTATCTGCCATGTGATTAGAGCATTACTGTGAAAAGAGATATCACTGTCATATAAACAAATAAGAAATGAAAAACACTTAGTGTTTAGAGAACGATAAATATCTCGTTAAGCTAAAGGTAGAAAATATCAGTAAAACAATGAAATCCATAATAAAATATTTACCCACCACTAACATCATGGATAATTTGTTTTTCTTTCTATAAAATAGCCATCATGAAGATTCAACTAGAAGGAACAATCACTACCCACTGATGTCCATTTTTAGTGTTGTGTCAAACATGTTTTTGATTTTTTTCTCTATGGCATGTTTATTTTGGGAAATTTCTAAATGTGGTCTCATTTACTGTTTTACTAGATGATTGTATTACTGGGAAACTTAACCAAAGTAACAAATTTAGGATAAAATGGCTTTTGTGTAACTTATAGCCTTACTTTAGGTTAGTATTACATGTGTTAAAAAAAAAAAAAAAATTCTTATGTTAAACAACCCAACCCACAACTTTGTTCTATTTTCGTCATGGAAAGGAACATTTAAACCTAATCCATAACAACCAGAGGAAGAAATTTATTAGAGCTGAGTAATGAGCAGAAACATGCATACAACTGGTGTTTTCCAAATTTCAGTTATTTAAACACTAGTAAATAAAAAACAAATGTAACAAAAGTAATCAATTATTCTATTAAATATTACTTTAAAACCATCAAAATTAAAGGAATTTTGGGGTCAAAATAAGACGTACTTTATTTCTCCCCATAAACATATGTATACAGTGCAGCTTTTTTCTTAAAACTTTTTTTTTGTAACATGTGTTACTGTTATTTAGCACAAGTTATGGTCAACAACAGATATGACAGTCTGAAATGTTACATGATTCTCAGGAAAAAAAACAACAAAACAAACACTTTCATCTTTAAATGATTAAAATCAAACCAATTATTATTATTATTTATCTTATGATTATAACCATAATTATTCTGAAGACATTTGCTTATAACAAGGATTAACAATACTAGTTTGGAAATGTAACATGAGTTGCATTTCATACAGATGTAAGGCTATGTATAGCCTTGCATGTCTTCAAAAGAACTTGCAAAAAAAACAATGTGAAATCTAAACGTCTTTCCACACAATACACACTTCTGGTTTAATACACATGTACCAACATGTTTCAATAAGCACATACCAAAAAATATTTTAAAAATCCTTTCTAAATTATATTAACCCTATGTCTACAGGTAGGCAGAGAGCCATTCAACACGTTACAATGTATCTAAGTTATCAGCTGTTCATTTTACCCTACATTTGCCATCTAAAAACAGTTCATGGTAAATGAGAATAAATACCAGATACAATATATAGGGATACTGAAAAAAACAACAACCCCAAAAAACTGTACAGGGGGTGCTTTTTTATAACAAACCCACATCACTATCTAATGTGTCTCCTGAGGGGAATCAAACCTCTGATTTTAGCATTATAAAACCAAAGACTTGCTGCTGTCCCACCAGGGAACTCATACAATGGTCCAAAATGTTTTAATCTTCACATGAACATTCTGTAAGCTCACTTGTCAGAGTGGTGTCATCAACCGAGACATTTTGAGTACAAATACTTAACACTGTGTGCAACAGACTTGTACATTTGAGCACAAATCCTTAACACTACATGCAACAGACTTGTACATTTGAGTACAAACTTATGACATTGCTTAGATATAGGTAATAAATTTGGAATCAGTGAATATTCCTTCTCCAATTGTGTGTGTGTGTGTAAAGTTAAAATTGAAACATAACCTGTGATCTAGAGACCTAAAGCTTTCTTTGATTAATTGTCCTCTCTGCCATGAACCATAATTTTGCCTGTTAAAGGTTTATAGGTATAATTTAGCCCAGCAAACCAGACATACAGTTACAACTTTTATAGTGGTGATTTGTTTATAAAATTAAACCAGAAATCACTAAAATCTTTGAGTGGGCTCAAAAAACATTTGCAGTTTTAAAAAAAAGTTTATGCATAAAGTTATACTTTATTAAAGAGCTTTGTTATGTATGTGGGAAAGAAAGACTAAAATTTTACTTCCTATAACTTATTTCAATAAGCATTGAAATTTTCCCTTGGCTGGATGAACCAATCCGGATACTATGGAATTAAATACATTATGTCAAAACATTAAACTTAGCATGAAGTAATTTTGTCTAGCATTTAACAGACAACAACCATCCATTAGTTATAGCTGTAACCCACTGTATTCCAACTGCAAAAAAACATTTCACATTAAATGAGCTGGTAAGCTATGACAACTATTGTCAAAATATTTCCATACAACACATTCACAAGTTTAAAATAACAAAATGAGATAAAATGTTCATTTTAAATCATTTTCCGTGGTTTTAAATTCACACCTTTTCGATATGCAAAGCAAGAATGATTATACAATAAGCTGGTATCGACATCATAAGTTATGTAGAAACCCTAATCTTTATGATAAAAATTTTAAAGAAAAAAAACTCTGAAGGAAAACAAATTGAGGACTTAAATGTTCTTTAAAAATCACAAAACAATTAATACTATTCCATGTTCCAACCAATTTTACAGAGTTTCTATTTTTTCATAACAAATGTTCACCACTGGGCACACATCTGTATGTTTGTAAAATGTACGTCAGTTTTTTCAAACTCATTTTAAAAAACACACAAATTAGTTTGGATTCACATGATTCTAAGTATCTTCTCAAACTTTTATAACGTATAAATAGAGGAAAAGTTACAAGTTGTTTTTTGATTCCAGTAAATTCAATTTCAAATATTAACTTGTGTAATTAAACTTAAACCAATTTGACATTTATACTAGTTACTACAACCAACACCAAAAGCACTGTTATTATTGGATTTACCACAAAAACCTTACTTTACCATCAATTAGCACTTAAGTTTATTTTTCCTTTGTTTTTTTAATAACATCTCAGAGAAACAGGGTCATTAAAAGGTTGGATCACTAGAGATGTTTCTAAATATTTCAACAGAATTTTTAGACATACTTTAGGAACTGTTAACAGAAAAAACTTTGTTGTTCTAAATGCCAAGTTTAAGATTGTAACTTAACAGTGACATGACGCAATTACGAACATAGTAACTAATAGTTGTATAAATTAAAATGAACCAGGTACATTATTTTTAGTTAACACATTGATAAATATTGAGCAATCAAATTGAAATTTAAGTTCTATCTCAAAAACTTGTGTTAGTAGAATATACATTCAAAAGATTCACAAGTACTTTGTTCATTACAAATAAATTTCGAAATTGTGGCCTACCAGTAACATTATGTAGGAGTAGAACAGAACAGATTTAGAAGCAAATGTGCAATATTTATTTCACAAAACACCAAATTACTCTCATAAATGTATCTACTATATGAACGACACTATTACCATACCAACCTATACTACACTTAGCTGTACTACTACTACTAGTAGTAGTGGTGGTGGTGGTGCTGTTATGTTAGTATTTCAAACCAGGCTTACTTAATGATTATATTTAGTCTTTAAATCACACTCTCAGGTTATGTTTATAAAACTAGATAAATTATTGTCAAAACATACCTTCTATAATTCATATTCCTAAAAAATAAATTGAAAACATTAACTTGATATTAATTACGTGATATAAAAAAGAATTTGTATAACTCTCACCCAACAATTCCATAAGCGTAATTTTTCCCCTTTGGTCGCCACGGAGTTCCGCCATATTGCTTTATCAAGTTAACATTTTTATTCAAGTCAAATGTACTCGCTCGGTTCTCTCTTTTCCTTTTAGGACAGTTATAAAACTTAGAATCGTCAGATATCTTATTATAGTCTGATTCTCCAATTGTAATTTTCTTATTGTTCAAAATATTTAAACCAATGCTATTCAAAGGAATGTAGTCCTCCGGCTGAGCTGCATTGCGATTATTTAAATCCATGTTTTCTATTCCTAACTGCGTTTCCCAAATCCGAGACCACAGTTCTAATGCTGGTCCACGCTGTTCAGGTTGAAACCAACCGATAGCTGGATCCATTAAACGTAACAAGGCCGTCTTAGAGGTTGTTTTTTTCCCCGGTGAACTTTACCTTGCAACTGTTTTAAATAAGTCTATATAAAACAATTTGGCTTATGGTAAGACACTTAGGAAACAAAATAAAAAAGAATCTATAATAGATTCACAAATTCGATTGAGAATAACCTATAAAAACCCTACCCTAATAACACGCCTTATTTCCTCGTGTCAGTTCTGTTAGCACGACAGTAAGGATTACTGCGCATGATCACATCAAAAAAGAGTGTTAGAGATTTATATCTTATAGGGGTGAATTACAAAATTCATATTTGCAGCTCTGTTAAGTAGTGGTACAATATAACATACACATCGTAAGGTTTCTTTTAAATAATGCAAAATAAATGATAATTCCAAAGAATAGAAATTAATAAAGTAGCGAACATCAATATTTAAAAATAACAAAAGTTAGAAAATAAACTCGTTTTGCAACATCACAGAATAATTATTGTTTTTAAAGAGGCAATATCTTTCGTTTGAGGCAAAGAAAACGCTAACTGATGCTTTCATAAGATTTCCTAAAGCTACAATTTAAACGATAATTTCCTGAAGAAACAGAACAGTTTAAGTGCATGCAATATATTTTTATTTATTACGTAATTTAAATATTTTAAATAACCCAAAATACTAGTTTGTATATAAAATATAATAGTTGTTGTTTGTGAAATTTTACAGACATGTAGCCGAAGGCTATATGCACCGCCAGTTCATAATTTTGAAATGATAGCTTACATTACCCACCGCAAACTCTCGGACTACTCTTTACCAACGAATAGTGGGATTGAACATCACTTTATAACACTCCTACGGCTGATAGAATTGGAATACGCGATCTGCATATTGCATATCTAGAGCCCTAAACACTATACCATGTCAAACACACATTCAGGAGGTACAGTGAAGGAGTAATTTCAACTAAATAGTTAAATATCGTTAATATAATACATTATTATGTAATATAAAAAAGATTAAGTTGTGAAATAGACAAATATTTTGTATTTGCTTTAAACTGGTTGGGTTTATTTTGAATTTCCCGCAAAGCTACACGAGAACTATGTGCTCCAGCCGTCCCTAATTTAGCAGTGTATGACTAGAAGGAAGGCAGCTAATCATTAGCACCCACCGCCAACTCTTGGGCTACTCTTTTATCAACAAATAGTGGGATTGACCGTTACATTATAACGCCCCCACGGCTGAAAGGGCAAGCATGTTTGGTGTGACGGAGATTCGAATCCTCGACTTTCAGATTACGAGTCGAGTGTCATAACCACGTGGTCATGCCGGGCTGCTTTAAAGATAGTACTACATCCTATTTATATACTATCATAAGTTTATTAATTTATGATAGAAAATACTGTTTTAAAGTACCTACATTAATTAATAATACCTTCAGAATTCATAAAATGTATTTGATAACAATTTGACATTTTCAGTTTCCACAGAATCTCTTAAAGTAATAATAATAATCATGGTTGCACAACAATGAATTGACATTTTTAAAATTCAGGTATTGTTTTACAACATTCGCAACACAAATTGGTCTTTTTACATAAGGAATGACAGGATTGATAACAGTGTCTTTAACCTATTAGCAGGTCAGGGTGCCATCAATTTTGTGTAGGTTTCTAACACCTCTTGTTGTTATTGGTCTCTGGGATGCTTTATAGTTAGTGTGGTACTATTTTCTTCACTTTTGTTCAACAAATTGTTGTTGATTTGTCTATAAAAAGTACGTTCGTCCAACTTTGTTCGTCTAATTGTTTGAAGTCTGATATCTATTTCAGACTTTCAGTTTTGTTACCGTCCTTAAACAGTGGTTTTGAGTAGTTACATATTAACTGAGGCTAGTCCATGCTAATGGGTATCACACTGTTCTAGAAGTAACAATTGCACTTATATTTACAACTAGGTAATTGGCAAGTTCTCCACTGCATTATCGTGTATCAAGTAAAAAAAAAAAGAACAACTTGAGTTATTTATTATCGTTTTTGAATGGATTGTTTTTTCTACTTTGACTGCTGTTATTAAACAGTACTAGTTTGTGTACCATCTTTAAAGTTTCTAAATATGAAAAAATTCTCAGCCTGTTTGACGTTTGTCGTGTAGCATTTGTGTCCTGAGAACTATGAGTGCTGGGAATAGCATGACAGTCTGTACATTCGAAGTCGTTATGCTTAATTGACCCTATCCGACTATTTGGGTGACAGTCAGTCACAGTGTAAGCTGTCAGCACGTGACTGTACACTGGTGAACTTTATTTTTAAACAGTAGAGAGAGAGCAGTCATATAATGTTTCTATTTGATATGCTGTTTCTATAAGTATTTCAATAATTCTCTGTATATGTGTGTGTGTGTGTGTGTGCGCGTGTGTATGCATACTTTAAATATTTTTCGGTATATTTTATATATTTTGGATTATATTTTAACAGACCCCTCACGAGCCACTGGGGATATTTTTTGTTAAAAAATCCAAACTACCCAATTCGATTTTTATTAACTTGAATTGAATTTTTGGAATTTTTTATTGGTAAAAATAAAGCATATCCCACACTCTTTTAGCAACGGAGCTGTGAAAAAGTGATTTGAAATGATAAGGTGACTGAAATCTGTTGGCGGATCACGAGCATAACGACCGAACACAAGAAACACAAATCTCTTCAATGACAGACACAGGTATTCAGGAACTGTTTAGAACCAACTTGGTTGATACTGTACAGCAAGTTGAGTACAATATTTTACCTGTAGCTACTTTCAAAATGTTAATGTCTACTTATCCCACTGCTGACTATCGTGATGCTTCGACTTTCACTAACGAATCCGAAGTGAACTCGTTTGTGTCTCAGTTGAAAGTTAAACATAAAAAGATAGTAATGGAAGTTAGCAATTGCTTAATTAATGATGCTGTGAATGTGACTTTACTGATATATACTGAATTTACTCACAGCTGATAGACTAGTGCTAGTCTAATAGTACTAATAGTGTAGAGACTTGGGGATGCTGTATTTTGTTTAAATATTTATCAGTTCAAAACCACCTTGTTTTAGGAGTTTCCGGATGGAACTTACTTTCAATATTCAACAAATTGTAGTGTAATGACAACTCTTGACAAATTGTATTGTTTTTGACAACTCTTGACAAATTGTAGTGTAATGACAACTCTTGGCAAATTGTAGTGTAATGATAACTCTTGACAAATTGTAGTGTAATGACAACTCTTGGCAAATTGTAGTGTAATGACAACTCTTGACAAATTGTAGTGTAATGACAACTCTTGACAAATTGTAGTGTAATGACAACTCTTGACAAATTGTAGTGTAATGACAACTCTTGGTTCGCGAGGGACGTCTTAATACATTCTCATCTCCTTGTTTATCAGTTATTAACAACTTTCACTCACTTGCACATAATAATGTTAAGCTCACCTATATCTTTTATACGTAGCTCATGAATGAATAGATTTTTTTTACATTTGTTTTTCGGTATGTTTTTAAATTACGCCCTAAGTTAGTTAAATATGTACCTATGATATGAAGGATATTTAACCCTCAAATTATAAACGATTTCTTTATCGCTCACTTCTAGTACAGCTTGTATATTGCATTTCATTCAATCATTTCATATTATTTAGCTGTTACAACAACTAATATAAAATAATTGACAAAATAAATGTATAAAGTTACTTATTTTTTACACAAAATACACGTAAAACTCATGTATAATTAATAGAATCAGTTACACAGTAATGGTATTGTCTCATGTTAGTCCCTCCCCTTCACGCGGAAAAATCATTTGTTGTTTATATAAATAAAACGCGCGGCACTATTGTCTCATGCAGTGATAATATTTCAAAAGTACTGAACATAGATACAAGGTATCGCCATCTAGTAGTTTGTAACACAACCTTTTTATATTAAATTATTAAAGAGTTTTGATGTATTATCAACTATTGGATCACGATGATAACATTGGTTCTTTTTTTGCAAATTAATAATTTCAGTAGTTGTCACGACAGCAAACTAGTTTTATCTTAAGTGACGAAATTTTGTGTGATGTTGAGAACAAAGCTACACAATGGACTATTTGTGCTGTTTGCACCACAGGTATATAAACCCGGTTTTCAGCGTTATACGCCTTTGAATTTATTACTGTGTTACTATGGAGCAGTGTAATTCTAGGTACGAGTTTATTACGTTACTCAGTGTAGTTTAAAAAGATGGCGGTCGGTATGATTGGTTTATCTTTAGTTCGTTCGCGACGCCTGGTGAGATATTGTTTATCAACACGGCGGCACTAACCAAATAATATCAACATTAAATGAATACAATTTAACTTTATGTGTTGGATTTATAGATTATAAAAAAGCACATGTCTCTACAGAAGACAGTGGAATATTAAATGCTTTAACTACAATAGGCGTCAATCTAACGTAGATTAAATACTAAGTGATATATGTATACAGACACAATAACAGAAATATATCTTAATAAATAGGTATCATTAGCAGATTTAAGATTTGCACATGATGTAGCTTTCTTTAGACCAATGGTTCTTAACCTTGTTGGAAGTACTGATCCCTTCGTAATTGGAAAAATAAAATAGGATTTTTTAAAATCAAAATATAAGTAGATATTTTATTAGTGCACAAAATGAACCATGCATCAGTTGCATACAATATCACGGTGTTTAAAGAACAAAACCAACAAAACATGAATTTAATACAAAAACCAAAACATAACTCAATGAATATTTACTGCAAATCAATGTGACTTTTGTTGTTGCCTTTCAGTGACAAGTTCAGAAATGCGGGGCTTCACATTGGCAAGTGCCACTCCCATATCATTTTCGCAACAATTGTTTGTTTTGTTTGTTTTTTTTGAATTTCGTACAAAGCTACTCGACGGCTATCTGTGCTAGCCGTCCCTAATGTAGCAGTGTAAGACTAGAGGGAAGGCAGCAAGTCATCACCACCCACCGCCAACTCTTGGGCTACTCTTTTACCAAAGAATAGTGAGATTGATCGTCACATTATAATGCCCCCACGGCTGAAAGAGCAAGCATGTTTGGTGCGATGGGGATGCGAACCCGCGACCTTCAGATTACGAGTCGCACGCCTTAACACGCTAGGCCATGCCGGGCCTTTTCGCAACAAAGACTGTTCCTTTTCTTCGTTTTTATGTCTACCTAAAAACGAAGAAAAGGATTGCTCGCAAAGATGTTGTTGTTGTTTTGAATTAAGCACAAAGCTGCTCAATGGGCTACCTGTGCTCTGCCTACCACGAGTATCGAAACCCGGTATTTAGCGTTGTAAGTCCGCAGACATACCGCTGAGCCACTGGGGGGGGGGCTGCTCGCAAAGATACGTTGTAACAAACGGTACGAGTATCTCAAGGGCTTTCTTAACAATAAGAGGGTACGCTACGATTTGGTGACACCAAAACGTTGAGAGCGTTGTTGTTCTGAAAAGTTGCTGTTGAACCTGACTCTGCTGAAGTTCAATGATTTTGTCGAGGTATTCATCATTGACATCTGTTGTCGCAACACTAAACGTGTACAGCTGTCTCACCCATGCTGGATAAGACTTTCTGGTGGTGAAGTATCCGTCGAGAGACTTTGTGAGTTCATCTAAGTGCATGGCAATTGCTTGCTTCGGTTCCCCGGATACAGAAATGTCTCCAATTTCAGACACATCTTCGATCTTATTTACACAGTCGTCCAGCAGGGGAAAGTTTGTGAAGTTATCATTCTCTGTTCATCGTTTCCATAATGGTAGCTTTTTTTGAAAAGCCTTCAGGTTTTCTTCCGCTTTGATGATGTTGACTCCACCGCCCTGCATTTGTTGATTGAGAGCATTGAAGATATTGGTCATGTTCGCCAAAATGAGAATGAACTTAGATTTTTCGAAGCAATCTTCATTACAATGTTGGTGCTCTCGCAAAAACACGATTCAGCACCTTTCTCCGAGATAACTACCGAACGTTAGAATGGTAAAGAAGTACCTCGAATTCAGAGCCCATTTCATTACACAGGTCTTTGAAGATGCGGTGCTTCAGGGCACTATTTCGCACAAAGTTCACACATTCCACTACAATTTTTAATACTTCTGCCAGTTTTCAAGGCAAGGTTTTTTGTTGCCAATGCGTGCCTGTGCAGAACACAGTGTGTTACAATGATGTGTGGTGCATCAGCTTTCACCAGCGCACCAAAACCAGAGTTTCATCCCAGCATGACTGGAGCTCCGTCCAAACAAACTGCAGAAACCATATCCCACGAAAGATCGTTGTCTCTGAAGAAGTCATCCACAAGTTTTTTCACGTCGGCTGTCTTAGTTGTTGTTGTAAGAGGCTTACAAAATAAAAAATCTTTTATCTCGTTCTTCACATAGCGCATGAATACAACAAGCTGGCTTAGATTGGAAAAGTCGGTGGTCTCGTCGAGTTGAAGGCTAAATTTTTCTGGGCTTGAAATCAGATCTGCAACTACTTGAGCCAAGATGTCATCGCTCATGTCATCTATTCTGCTGCTGATGGTGTCATTTGAAAGAGGAATTTGGGATAACTTATTTTCAGCAGCTTTTCCCAGCATGATATTCGCTATCTTCAACACAGCTGGTTTTACGAGTGCTTCATCAATGGTGTGTGGTCTGCCCTGCTTTGCAATCAAGTACGCAACTTCGTACGATGCTGTGAGGATCGGTTTGTCGATGGGTAAAAAGCCGAGAACAGGCAAAGTTGCCTTTTCATCGAATCTGGTTCTCTTAACCTTGAATTCAGCAAGCGTTGTGTTCTTCTAGTTCCCATCTCCATGCAGCTTTAGGGAGTGTTATCTTAGTTTTGCTGGTGCTGGACTAGAATTGCTCAACTTGGCAAATCATGCGTTGAGGACGCTGACTCCCATCATGTTCCGTTGTACACGTGAATCCATATTGTACGTATTCATCCAACCACTTTCTGTTTTCGCAAGATATAGTTAGTATGAAAAGATTGAAATATTAGGAAAAACATCACAAATGACGCACAATTACTACAGTCACAAGTCGACTGCTAAGCGCACAAAGTTCTCTGAAGCACAAATATTAAGGCCAAGTGATGTGACGTGATCAGCCGCAGCCAATGACGGCCAACTGGAGCATGACGCCACGAATCATACGAGTGGGGTGAACGGAACGGACACACACATAGTGTGGGTGTCTTGACCTCCGCCAAACCTTTGAGACTGACTCACCGAACCCCTGGGGTTCGATTGAACCCAGGTTAAGAACCTCTGCTTTAGACATTTAAAAAAAAGCCATATTGAACAGTTTGAATGGTAGTAGTGAGAAAGCAGGATTAAACCTGATATATGACCAACTATGATGATAAAGATACCATCAAAACTGAAAATGAGAAAACAAGGAAAGTGTCAGCGTACAAATATTTATAAAAAATCCTCAAAGCGGAAAACACAACAGGGAGGAAATTATGGTAGGAATAAAGGCAACATGGTGATGTTTGAAATGTATAAAGAAATGTTACTTTGAATAAAATGATCATGGATCAGTGTGTACTGCTAATCTTAACATATGGTGGCCAAACATAGACACTAATAAAAGAGATTAGAAAAAAGATAGAAATTGCACAAAGAGCTATGTAAAGAAATATACCTTATATAACACTATAAGACAGATGGAGTAAATGACAGAACAACAAATATAATATATGTAGGGAATCTCATTCTAAGAACTAAATGGAACTGGGCTGGACTTGTAGCAATGTATCTCAACAATAAGTGAACACTGAAAACAATGAGATGGCAACTTTGAGCAGAGAAAAGAGCTAGAAGAAGGTAAAAGAAAAGATGGAATCAGATGGACACGGTATGCTATGAATAGGAAATATCTCAAACGAGGAATGACTGCAGCTAAGGTAGATATTTTTAAAATATCATATATTTCGTCTAGTTACCGATAGAGGGCAAAGAGAGGTTTATCATTTCGAGGATAGAATAAAATAATATCGTTATTTTCTGTTTATTTATAACAATTCCTCATTGAAGAACCTGAAAATTATTTAGATTTATTTTGTTTTGAAAGTTTGTTATTGAAAGTTTCACTTTACTAGGGAAAAAACAACAGCATAAACTAAGTGATCTAAAAGTGCAAGTCTTATTAGACCCTTCGTATGACCCTCAGTGGCGAGTGTACGGGCTTATAATGCTATAAAGCAGAACATAGAGTGCCATTAATGTAACTTGGTGCTTAACGCCGTACAAACAAAAAGCCGAAAACAAAACCTTCAATAGGTTTGTCAAATTCTAGTATGTAATGTTTCTAGAAGATGGCAGCACTTTGCAGCAAAATAAACAAAGCTCTTTAATTATTCGATGTTTCGTATTGTTAATCTCATTTAAATTCAGAGTTTGTCAAAGTATAGTTAGTCCTATACAAATAATAGAAATACAATTTCTCCAGTATGCTACCTTTCACACACATACACACACATATATATACACACACATATGTATACACACACAAACATATATATATATATACACACATATATATAATTTTTAAATAAAATGATATCTCAGTAATTTTGAGACAATATTGATTTCAATGCGTTTCTAGAACTCAATAGATGTTTAAATACTTATACAATAATTTCTTTAAATACTTATACAATAATTTCTTTTTCGTTTAACAAGAATGATTAATGAAACCATTTCCGATTCTCAGTTAAATTTTAATTATTTTTCTGTTTGAATTATCAAGACAATCTCAGTTTAGTTCACGTGCTTTTAGATACAAAAAATATTTTATTTTGTAAACGATGCTTTAATTAACTGGTTATTATTTACCACTGAGCCACACATACACAGGGCCTACTACGGGTATCGAAACTCAATCTGTAGCGTCGCAAACCAATAGACTTACCGCTAAGCAACTGGTGAGGAAAAGAGAGAAATGTGAATAATCGTCAACTGATGTGGCGACATTTGTAATTATTTTATATGTTGACGACACCTTAATCCGAAGTGTAATCCTTCTCTAATTTATAGAACTGGAGGAGTTATTAAGATCTCAGGTATAGAGACAGGAGAAGCATCTGTAACACACTCCGCCCTACAATCAATACTCTTCTTAAATATTTTTCGAAGTAAATGAATCTCTAATTTTGAACTGATGATGAAGAAAGAAGACAATTCGTAAACAGTACCCGTCTGGGCTTCTATAATCGATTAGAGAGATTTGAACGTAACCTGGGTCCCCAAAGTGCAAAAAACGATTTTGCGAGAACAGAACACAAACCACGAACTCTTGAATTCACAATCAAGTACATTCCACATAAGAAAGAATATTTTCCTTGGTTGTTTTTAATTTTATTACTGACCTAAGATCAAAAGACTTTTTTTAACCAGTCCTTCAAATGCCAATTATTTTACTCTGCTCTATGCTTATTTAGAAATGCCAATAGCTTCAATATGTTCTATTATTAGTAAGAAATTCCATTAATGCTAACATTTTCTATTTACTCTTGTTAGATGGTGAAACTTTTATCACTGAACTTAATTTCTTGTAGAAAACATGGTGTTCCTACTTTTCGGATAGTAAACTTCTTCCTGGAATCAGTAAACAATGTTCCACGTTTCATGTTGTGATAAATTACGTCATTTAGGCTTAGTCAAAGTGCCTGTTGTGATTTATCGCTGCTGACACAAATATTATTCGTATTACCAAACATGTTCTCTCTCACTGTGCTTGAAGATTTAAAATTTCTCATTTTAGTTTGGATAAGATTATAAGATGTGATACATGTTCCAGATAAATGATCAATACGAAGATGGCTAACTCTAATACTCACGATACTGTTCATTTGCTCAAGTCCAGGTCCCGCATATTTATTGTTTACATTCGTTCCATTCTACCCATTGTAACCAATCAATCAACCTCCTAATGGACTTCTCTGTCGGAGTTCAGGACCTAAAAATGTAGTAATGCGATTCAACGGCCCGTTTTATATAATTAGATCATTCAATATACAATTATTACCTGATTAGCTCTCGTTCAGCGCTTCCGAGACGGATTCCGAAATGTCATTCCTAATAGCACGAACGAAGATTAACCATTCGTGTCTCAAGAGACAACCGTTTTTGAAAACTAATTCAACATGGGTTCTATTTACTAATCTATTTTGTCGGCCACGAGTTTTGTTTTTCGTTCTGCCACGTTAGTCACGTTACCAATGAAGGTGGAATAAAAATCAGGTGTTGAATAATTTCTAGAAATCTTAGAAACCAGGTGAATAGATTTAAAACATTCCATTTCAAGGTTAGAATCCACAGACGTGTTATCACTGTTCTATCGCTTGTATTCATTCCCCTGGAAGAGCCTGAGAAAAAAAAGTCGCTTTCTGAATCAAATTAGATATTTTGACATTTATTGGAGAGAATATGAAGAGGAAATAACAGTACATGGCCATTTACACATTCAAACTGAAGAAAGAAACATGGCCATTCAGACATTCAAATCGAAGAAAGAAACATGGTCATTTAGACATTCAAATCGAAGAAAGAAACATGATCATTTAGACATTGAAACTGAAGAAAAAAATATGGTCATTTAAACATTCACACTCAAGAAAGAAACATAGCCATTTAGACATTCAAACTGAAGAAAGAAACATGGTAATTTAGACATTCAAGTTGAAAAAAGAAACATGGTCATTTAAAAATTCAAACTGAAGAAAGAAACATAGTCATTTAGACACTCAAACTGAAGAAAGAAACATGGTGATTTTGACATTCAAATTAAAGAAAGAAACATGGTCATTTAGATATTCTAACTGAGGAAAGAAACATGGTCATTTAGAGATTTAAACCGTAGAAAAAACATGTTTGTTGAGACATTCAAACTGAAGAAAGAAACATGGTCATCTATACATTCCAACTGAAGAAAGAAACATGGTCATTTTGACATTCAAACTGAAAAAAGAAACATCGTCATTTAAACATTCACACTCAAGAAAGAAACATAGCCATTTAGACATTCAAACTGAAGAAAGAAACATGGTAATTTAGACATTCAAGTTGAAAAAAGAAACATGGTCATTTAAAAATTCAAACTGAAGAAAGAAACATAGTCATTTAGAGATTTAAACCGTGGAAAAAAACATGTTTGTTGAGACATTCAAACCGAAGAAAGAAACATGGTCGTTTAGACATTGATACCAAAGAAAGAAACATGGCCATTTAAACATTCAAACTGAATACAGAAACGTGGTCATTTAGACATTCAAACTGAAGAAAGAAACGTAGTCATTTAGACAATCAAATTAAAGAAAGGAACATGGTCATTTAGACATTTAAACTGAAAAAATAGACACGGTCATTTAGACATTGCAACTGAAGAAAGAAATATGATTATTTAAACATTCAAACCGAAGAAAGATACATGGTCATTTAAACATTCAAATTGAAAAAAAAAACATGGTCATTTAAAGATTCAAACTGAAGAAAGGAACATGGTAATTTGGACACTCAAACTGAAGAAAGAAACATGGTCATTTTGACATTCAAACTGAAAAAAGAAACATCGTCATTTAAACATTCACACTCAAGAAAGAAACATAGCCATTTAGACATTCAAACTGAAGAAAGAAACATGGTGATTTTGACATTCAAATTAAAGAAAGAAACATGGCCATTTAGACATTCTAACTGAGGAAAGAAACATGGTGATTTTGACATTCAAATTAAAGAAAGAAACATGGTCATTTAGATATTCTAACTGAGGAAAGAAACATGGTGATTTTGACATTCAAATTAAAGAAAGAATCATGGTCATTTAGATATTCTAACTGAGGAAAGAAACATGGTCATTTAGAGATTAAAACCGTAAAAAGAAACATGTTTGTTGAGACATTCAAACCGAGGAAAGAAACATGGTCTATTAGACATTGATACCAAAGAAAGAAACATGGCCATTTAAACATTCAAACTGAATACAGAAACGTGGTCATTTAGACATTTAAACCATAGAAAGAAACGTAGTCATTTAGACAATCAAATTAAAGAAAGGAACATGGTCATTTAGACATTTAAACTGAAAAAATAGACACGGTCATTTAGACATTGCAACTGAAGAAAGAAATATGATTATTTAAACATTCAAACCGAAGAAAGATACATGGTCATTTAAACATTCAAATTGAAAAAAAAAACATGGTCATTTAAAGATTCAAACTGAAGAAAGGAACATGGTAATTTGGACACTCAAACTGAAGAAAGAAACATGGTCATTTAGACATTCAAACTGAAGGGAGAAACATGGTCGTATAGACATCGAAAATGAAAAAGAAACATGGTCATTTAAATATTCAAACTAAAGAAAGAAACATGGTCATTTCAACATTCAAATTGAGGAAAGAAACACGATCATTTAGACATTCAAACTGAAGAAATAAACATGGTCATTTAAACATTCAAATTGAGGAAAGAAACACGATCATTTAGACATTCAAACTGAAGAAATAAACATGGTCATTTAAACATTCAATGTGAAGAAACAAATATTGTCATTTAAACATTCAAACTGAAAAAAGAAACATAGTCATTTAGACATTTAAACCAAAGAGAGAAACATGGTCATTTAGACATTCAAACTGAAGAAATAAACATGGTCATTTAAACATTCAAACTGAAGAAAGAAACATGGTCATTTAAATATTCCAACTGAAGAAAGAAACATGGTCATTTAAACATTCAAACTGAAGAAAGAAACATGGTCATTTAAATATTCAAACTGAAGAAAGAAATATGGTCATTTAAAAATTCAAACCAAAGAAAGAAACATGGTCGTTTGGACATTCAAACCGAAGAAAGAAATATGGTCGGTTAGACATTCAAACCGAGGAGAGAAACAGAAATAAGTCTTTAGATGTCATTTTTAGATGTCACTCAAGAGTTCTTCCTTTTTTCACGTTATATTCTGTTTTTGACACTGATAGGTATGCCTCCTGAAATTGACGCTCTCTCTCAGTTAAGAATAGTTGTTGTTTGAAGTGATACATCACTGTATAGTTGAGTTATACATAACTTACTTCACATGTTCTGGCATTTTAATCACAACTTGCTTTTTTCTTCCTTGGTTGTCAATGTTTGATTATCGAAACGACCACCAGGATTCTTTGTTTTCAGTGTTCGATTATCCAAAACTACCACCAGGATTCTTTGTTTACAGTGTTTCATTATTCAAAACGACCACCAGGATTCTTTGTTTTCAGTGTTTGATTATCCATAACTACCACCAGGATTCTTTGTTTACAGTGTTACATTATTCAAAACGACCACCAGGATTCTTTGTTTTCAGTGTTTGATTATCCATAACTACCACCAGGATTCTTTGTTTACAGTGTTTCATTATTCAAAACGACCACCAGGATTCTTTGTTTTCAGTGTTTGATTATCCATAACTACCACCATGATTCTTTGTTTACAGTGTTTCATTATCCAAAACTACCACCAGGATTCTTTGTTTACAGTGTTTCATTATTCAAAACTACCACCAGGATTCTTTGTTTACAGTGTTTCATTATTCAAAACTACCACCAGGATTCTTTGTTTACAGTGTTTCATTATTCAAAACTACCACCAGGATTCTTTGTTTACAGTGTTTCATTATTCAAAACTACCACCAGGATTCTTTGTTTACAGTGTTTCATTATTCAAAACTACCACCAGGATTCTTTGTTTACAGTGTTTCATTATCCAAAACTACCACCAGGATTCTTTGTTTACAGTGTTTCATTATTCAAAACTACCACCAGGATTCTTTGTTTACAGTGTTTCATTATTCAAAACTACCACCAGGATTCTTTGTTTTCCGTGTTTGTTCATACAGTACCACCTTCTTTCTTCTTGATGACTGATGATCAAACTATCCTCCCTTACTTTACTTTGTTTTTTTATTATTTTATTCCGAAACATCTTCCAGAGTTAACTGTTTTATTTTTACATGTTTAAATTCCCTTCCACAGGTGCTCCCCTTCTGTGTCTCATTGGTAACTATGAAGTTTATAACCGCTAAAAACCAGTGTAGTTTTGCGCTTAACAACGAACAAAGAAGTCGACTTTTGGCTTTTAGTCTCTAAGAAGTTTGTGTTATTTTATAAACAGTTTTTATCCTCTGAGGTTTTCAAAGTTTTCTTGAGGTGTTATGTGTTTTTTTTTCTTTTTTGTTGAACGCTTGCTATAAATTACTTTATATTCTTTTCAGTTACTGGAAGAACAATCTTATACTTTTGATCGTTAATAAGAGAAATATCCGAATATTACGAGCACACCAAGTGATTTGTGTACGCCTTATATGAGGAATGACCACACACAAAACAAGGCTGTGTTTGTGTAGCAATATTGAGATTCGTCAGAGGTAGAAAGGTATACCTAATACTCCCTCTGGTGGCCACCAACACTAACTACAGCCAGAAATTTACTGGTATGTTTAACGAAATAGTTCTGTAGTTTCGAGGATATTTCTCTCCAGAGAAATTAAATGACATTATGGTCTACAAGAGACAGGAAAACTACGTCACGTTTAAGATCTTCTGTCTCAATAAAAACCATAAAAACCTTCCACCCCTGAAGGCAATAGTGGGTAAATCACCTTTCGATTTGCTGGCACAGGAGGTAATAAATTACTTGAGACTCACAAGAAAAAAAAAAAAAAAGAGAGAAGAGAAGCTACCAGACGGATCTAAATAACACTGTATTTTCGAGATATCATTATACGCGTTTTAAAGAGTGCATTTAGATTTATTCTAACAAGGGTAACTGTTATTAAAAAAATCAGAACAACGACATCGTTTGATTACTTCTTAGAAAAAAATGATCTATGATAAGCTAAAATGAATAAGAAAAGAAAAAATAATATTGGTGTTTGTGTCCCAGTTATTGGTTACTTAATACTAATTTTACAGCAGAAGAAACGGCCAATCAAGAAATGCAAAAGGCCTCTTACTTCATATCAGCAGCATAAGACACGACCAATCAGCGAATAAAAAGGGTCCTACTTCATGACCACGGCAGAGGATACGCCCAATTAGAGACAGTAGTAGGCCTTTACGTCATAGATGATATTTTCAATTTTACCTTTGATGAATACGAAAATGAATCTGTAACATATGGAATCATTAAAAGTTGGTCCCGTGTATGAAGTCTAGTACTGAATTAGGGCCAATGCATCTAATTTAATTTGGGTTATTGTATGGTGAATGAAAATGACTAAAAATAGCCATATACATATTTGTGTTCTATCCACTAGGGTGAATTGAGCAGTGAACCTTAGTATTGAGAGGATGTAAACGTATCTCTGACCCACTGAAGGACTGTATTCAACTAATCGTAGGTCTTTTTTCATCGATACTTTCTATAGCCAGAGTGTAGAGGCAGACGTGATATCTATATTTTCTATAAATTGGTTGTTATAACGACGTGATTTTTTAATGTGGTGTGAAATGAAATTAGCTCGTTGCTAGATGTGAAAAATCCACTCTAAAATGTATTTAAATAAAATAATCGTTTATTCTCTAATTCTACAGTAGTATTACATTAAAAAGGTCGTGCAATAATAAGAAAACAACAACAACAACAACAACAAAAACATCCGTTAAATGCTCTAGAAATTAAGTTAACTTGTAGTTAAGCGCAAAGGTACACAGTGATTACTCACCACAAGTATTCCAACCCGGTTTGTAACATTAGGTTTTATTAACGTTTAGTACATAAGAGTTGATTATCGGTGCTTGAGAGCGCTAGACCTCCTTAACTTTTAACTGGAAGACTAGAGGAAAAGCAAGTAGTAAAGATCACTCATCGCCAACTCTTCGACTGCTCTTGTCTTAGAGAATAGTGGAATTTGACTGTTTACTTTCTTAAGAAGCCGAAGGCCTCAAAGTACGAAGCAAGACGGTGAGAGGATTCGAACATAAGTGATAGAGGTATATGAGACGCTTGTCTAAACATCCAGACTTTACAATAAGTGATGGAGGTATATGAGACGCTTGTCTAGACACACAGACTTTACAATAAGTGATGGAGGTATATGAGGCGCTTGTCTAGTCATCCAAACATTACAATAAGTGATGGATGTATATGAGGCGCTTGTCTAGACATCCAGACTTTACAATAAGTGATGGAGGTGTTTGAGGTGCTTGTCTAGTCATCCAAGCTTTACAATAAGTGATGGATGTATATGAGGCGCTTGTCTAGACATCCAAGCATTACAATAAGTGATGGATGTATATGAGGCGCTTGTCTAGACATCCAGACTTTACAATAAGTGATTGAGGTGTATGAGGCGCTTGTCTAGACATACAAACTTTACAATAAGTGATGGATATATATGAGGTGCTTGTCTAGACATCCATACTTTACAATAAGTGATGGATGTATATGAGGTGCTTGTCTAGACATCCATACTTTACAATAAGTGATGGATGTATATGAGGTGCTTGTCTAGACATCCATACTTTACAATAAGTGATGGAGGTGTTTGAGGTGCTTGTCTAGTCATCCAAGCTTTACAATAAGTGATGGATGTATATGAGGCGCTTGTCTAGACATCCAAGCATTACAATAAGTGATGGAGGTATATGAGGTGCTTGTCTAGTCATCCAAACATTACAATAAGTGATGGATGTATATGAGGCGCTTGTCTAGACATCCAGACTTTACAATAAGTGATTGAGGTGTATGAGGCGCTTGTCTAGACATACAAACTTTACAATAAGTGATGGATATATATGAGGTGCTTGTCTAGACATCCATACTTTACAATAAGTGATGGATGTATATGAGGTGCTTGTCTAGACATCCATACTTTACAATAAGTGATGGAGGTATATGAGGTGCTTGTCTAGACATCCATACTTTACAATAAGTGATGGATGTATATGAGGTGCTTGTCTAGTCATCCAAACATTACAATAAGTGATGGAGGTGTATGAGGCGCTTGTCTAGTCATCCAAACATTACAATAAGTGATGGAGGTATATGAGGCGCTTGTCTAGACATACAGACTTTACAATAAGTGATGGATGTATATGAGGCGCTTGTCTAGTCATCCAAGCATTACAATAAGTGATGGATGTATATGAGGCGCTTGTCTAGACATCCAGACTTTACAATAAGTGATGGAGGTGTATGAGGCGCTTGTCTAGTCATCCAAGCATTACAATAAGTGATGGAGGTATATGAGGCGCTTGTCTAGACATACAGACTTTACAATAAGTGATGGAGGTATATGAGGCGCTTGTCTAGACATACAGACTTTACAATAAGTGATGGAGGTATATGAGGCGCTTGTCTAGACATACAGACTTTACAATAAGTGATGGAGGTATATGAGGCGCTTGTCTAGACATACAAACTTTACAATAAGTGATGGAGTTATATGAGGCGCTTGTCAAGACATACAGACTTTACAATAAGTGATGGAGGTATATGAGGCGCTTGTCTAGACATACAAACTTTACAATAAGTGATGGATATATATGAGGTGCTTGTCTAGACATCCAGACTTTACAATAAGTGATGGAGGTGTAGGAAGCTGATAAAGTAGCTCATTTTGGCAAGCCCCTCCTCAATATAATTTTACTATAAGTTAAATATGTAAAGGTGGGGGTGCTAAAGCAACCCATGTTACAATGTCTCTGTACACAGAAATAATGGAACCTATTAGTCGGTTCTGAATTTATATATAATTTTCATTATATATTTTTTACTATTGAGAGAGAAATACAGGTGTCGAATATTGAGAGGGCAGTGCAGGTGTTCACTGCTGAAATAGTTTTAAGTTAAGCACAAAGCTACACAATGGGCTATCTGGGCTCTGTCCACCACAAGTATCAAAATCCGATTTCAAGCGTTTTAAGTCCTTAGGTATACCGCCTGACACTAAGGAGGCTTGACTGTTAAGAAGGAAGGACAGGTATAGATAACAGAGTGAAAGACAGGATGGACAGGCACCAACAGTGAAACTGTTAAGAGTAGAGGATTGTAATTACCAGGAGGAACTTGAATAAAATCGATGTCATTTAATAGAAAAAGAAAAAAAATATTTAGATGAGAAACCAAACAAAGAACAGGCTCGGCTGTGAGAAGTGTATTTATTGTTTAGGGAAAAAAAATATTATCGTGAGATAATGTCGGCTATTAACTTCATTGTCAAATGATTTTTAACCAATTAATCGATCTAATATGTTTGTTGTTAAGTGAATCTTTTTAAAGTTTAAGAAACTAAGTGGATTATTATTTGTACACTCTTGATCTCAGAGTCTACGTGATTAGTTGAATCACTGAAGGTCATTAAGGCCTAACTTTATATTTTATCATTAACGAGAGTGTGACAGCTGCCTGGTTTTTATATAACCATTCATAACACGCAGAGAATTGCCATCTTCGTTTTCTGCTGCCATCAAACAAGCTACCACGAAATGACGCTAGATAGCGCCTTTTTTTAATTTTAATTTTCTAATTTTTCAGAATGAAGTGATTTCGTCAACAGACGATAAAATAAACAGTTTCCTTGTTCTCTCGTTTTGGAGCATGCAAACAATCGCATAGTTAAATATTTTATTAATATAGCTTCAACAATTTGTGTATAATTTGTCATCGTTTTTTATGATTTATTCAAATTATTTGTTACAGTGTTTCTCATAGTTATTGTTAAATAAACTACTTCTTTCAGCACAGGTTCCCCGCTGATACAACGGTAAGTCTGCAGATTTACAATGCTAAAATCAGGGGTTCGATGCCCCTCGGTGGACTCAGCAGATAGCCCGATGTGGCTTTGCTATAACAAAACACATACATACATGCTTTTAGCACGGTTAGGGGGCCCGGCATGGCTAGGTGGTTAAGGCACTCAACTCGTATCCGTGGGTCGCAGGTTTGAATCCCCGTCACACCAAACATGCTCGTCCTTTCAACCGTGAGAACGATAAAATGTGGCGATCAATCCCACTATTCGTTGGTAAAAGAGTAGCTCAAGAGTTGGCGGTGGGTGGTGATGAGTAGCTGCCTTCCTTCTAGTCATACACTGCAAAATTAGGGACAGCTAGAGCAGATAGCCCTCGAGTAGCTTTGCGCGAAATTACAAACAAAACAAACAAACGTTTAGAGACGCATTGCGGCAGCAAAATCAATGATTTAGAACAAAATAAGAACCAGTATTTCGATACAGTTTTATAAGTCAGTTGGACAGCTGGCGTAGGAAGTATATGAGAACCACATTATGAAGGAAGTGGGGAACGTAAACATACACGCCGTTTTCCCGCAAACTGATTAAAAGAGGTCGTCTGGTTTGTAGTGTAGCAGCTGGCGTTGATGATTTCATCTGCTATTCTTCCCGCTCCGTTAGGGGGCTGTTTTATAAAGATAACGTGAGTTATATATACATATATATACATACGAAGGTTTAAAGGTAAACTCATAGGAGTGGAAGAGACTTGAAATGGACGTTCTTAGATGTAACTTCAGAAAAGTGAATAAAGTGAATAGTTTCTTTTATTAATGTTTGCAACGCAAATGAAGAAAGAGTTTCCAATATATATTTATAGTTTACTTCAATATATATTTTCCTAAAAGTACAGATTTTTTTATTCAAATAAATTGTAGGAAATTCTTTTGTTGTTTACCTCCTCCCAAAATCATAAAACAAACAAACAAATATCAACTCTACAAAAAAAATTTAAACATTCAATATAAACAACAATAAACTGTATGAATCAGAGAAAGTACGAAAAGAGAAACGATAAGGTACAATAAACTGTTATTTTCATACTTTGTTCGAGAGATGCAGCCTAAACACTCTACACGTTCTCGAAATTTAGAATAAAAAATCTGACTATGAGACAGTGTTATGCTGCTATCATATCTACAATTTCAGTTGGATTCTTTGTAAGGTTAAAACGTTCTTCGCTCTAGAAGTAAAAGCGTGTTCGTCCAATTAGCTTTCAGCTCATTGTTTATTTCTGAATTTCGCGCAAAGCAACATGAGGGGTATCTGTGCTTTTGTTTTGTTGTTTAATTTCGTGCAAAGCTACACGAGGGCTATCCGCGCTAGACGTCCCTAATTTAACGGTGTAAGACTAGAGGGAAGGCAGCTAGTCATCACCACCCACCGCCAACTCTTGGGCTACTCTTTTACCAACGAATAGTGGGATTAACCGTCACACTATATCGCTCTCACGGTTGAAAGGACCAGATATAAACTCTGTATTGTTTATAAGTTGGTAAAACTCTTGTAAAATAAACCATTATCTGTAATAACTATTTGATAACCATTATTATAAATTGTATTGTTGTTTGTATATTGAAATATATTTGTGTTAAGAAAAAACAACTGTGTGTATCAATCTTGTTGACAAATACCATAAATTTAATACAGATTAATATTTAAAAATTAAATTAAAATTAAAATTTCCGGCTATTTGAAATTGTAATACGTATCCTACGTAACATAATAAATCGGAGACTCGTCCGAGATAAATCATAATACGTATCAATCACTGTGTTATTTCTGATTACACGACCGCAAACAATATGAACATATTCTTCAAATATAATGAAAAACAAGACACGTTCAAAGTAAAACGTGATTGGTTGACATAAGCCTATATACTTCAACCTTAAATTGTCATATTGCCAAGTATGTAATATTTCAAAAAATTTGTTCTCGACTACTTTGTCAGCTATCTTTCTTTAGGAAAAAAAAATATCCGTTATTCACTCAAGTAGGTGACAAAATATTAAACCATGCTTTTATCATCACACGTGTTAGAACACAAATGTGTTTTATCTTCTGAAGGTGACCAATACACTAACCATAAAATGTGCTTCATTAGACAATGTACTCGAAGTCGTCACGCTCCACACTAAGTGAGAGTTAGAGAGAAAAACAAAGAGGAAAGGATATTTAAAGATGAATTAGATTCCTGAAGTATTTCATATTACTTGATACATAAAACGTGGATCTGTGGTTTGTTTGTACTTAAACACAAACCTACTCATAGGGCCATATGTGCTCTGCAAAACACGGTATCGAAACCCATTTTCTAGCGTTTTAAGTTCGCAGATATACCGCCATGTCACAGGGTGACGAGGAAATATCGAAATGTTATGTGAATATATACACTTATCTATAACATTTACACAGAAACGAATATTTTTATCTGCATTTGTCTAAAAACAAAAATTTTAAAGAATGAGTGATAACGGACGCTGAAAAGTTGGAGAAACAAAGATATAGTTTTTTTAATATGTGTTTTTCGATCTATTTCTTTTCCCTAATTTTTGGGGGTATGTTTCATTTTTTTCTTATGATGAAAGTTCAACTTTTAGATATGTTTCTTATAAAAAGCACACAAAAGATATTATTAATCAGGGTTGGGCGTAGCCTAATGTTAACGTGCCGAGCTGCGAACTGAACAGTCTGGGGCTCAGAATCACATGCTGCTAAATATACTAGCATATTCAGCTATGAACGAGTTATAAAAGTGACAGTCAATTCTGTTAGTTGGTTCAAAGAAAAGGACAAAGTTATTCTAGCGACAGGTTGATTGCCTACTCTCTGACCAGTAGTTCATAATCGTGGACGGCTATAAATGAATCATAGAGGTGTTTTAGCATTTACTTCATGTCCTACAGATGCTTTTCCCTTCCCCCGACGAAATAAACACAAATCTTTTAAGTGTGAAGGTGTTCCTTCATGAAGTAACTATATATTGCATACTAAGTGTATTTAAGAACTCTTGTTTGTTGCATTTCGTTTGTTTGTTTCAGAGCAGAACCACTATCTTTTGTGTCCGCCGCAGGGAATCGAACCCTGGATTTTACCGTTGTAAATCAGTAAACTGTATTTATTGCAAAACTCTCAAGTATATTTGCCGCCGTCGCGAATTTTAAATTACTTACCAGAGGGTGAACAGCTAGTCAGCAAAAACCTACCACTAACTTGTTTTTCTAAAATGATTGATTTCCACTCTTGTAAAATTCCTTATTAAAGAAATTTAAATCCTTAGAAAATTTTCTTGGAAAGCGTTAATAACTATTTTACGAATTTTAATCAATCTTATGATTGAGCAAATAAATCACAAGTAAAGTAACGAAATTTATGAAATGTCTTTTTTTTTTTTTATAGTGTCTGTAGAAAGAGATGAGTATTAAAACGTTATGGCCTGTCCTAGCTAGGTGGGTAGGGGGCACTTGACTCCAATCGGATTCAAATCCCCGTCCCCACAAACATGCTTCATGCTCGACCTTTTAGCTTTGGTGGGGGTATAATGTACGGTCAGTTCTACTATTTGTTGGTAAAAGAGTAGCCCAAGGATTGTCTGTGGGTGGTGATGACGAGTTGCCTTCCCTCTAGTCTTTCACTACTGAACTGGAGACGGCTAGTGCAGATAGCCCTCATGTCGCTTTGCGCGAAATTCATAACAAACAAACAAACAAACAAACTAAAAGAGTTACTTTTGGAGAAAGACAGATAATTCTTACAAAATGTTCAATTTGGCTTAATATTTTGAATTATTGTACATTAAAAAATGTATTCATGCTCAGCTGTTTTCATAAAGAAAACTACAAAGTTTCAACGGAATATCTCGTTTTTTATACAAATTAATTCCAAATAAAGAGATTATATTTTAATTTCAAGGTGGCGCTTTTTAATAAATACAATGCCATTAAGTGAATACAAAAATAAAATAACGCGTGTACTTTTCTGAGCAGTAAAACTAAAATCAACCGTTCTTCCTCGTTTTCTTATTATTTATTTATTTATTTCTTACAGGAAATGTTTTCTTTATGTCCAAGACTTGTGTTTATGACGGTGTGTCGAAAGTAGGAAAGAAAATAAAATTTTACGTCACTGAATTCTTGCCTGTAGCCCTAGTTTGTAACGTTGAAACTTTGGGACGATATAAAAAAGTCCCACATGAATAGCGAGTCTTAAGAAGTAGAAAGATGTTTTTCTTCTATAAATATTTCAAAAAAAGATTATGAATAGCAGAAATTCATGTCAGTACACACAGGGCTAGTATTCTAGATCGAAAGAGAGTCAATTTGTATTTCTTTTTGTCTATGTTTGTATAGAATATGGTCTTGACAAACCAGATTTTCAAGATGTCGTCTGCTGTTTAGGGAAGCACGAAATTATCAATAGGTGCTCGTCTGAAACATCCTTTTCATAAGATAATGACATCTCTCAGTCTCCAGTGTATACCAAAAAAGTCTTAAAAGTCACGAAGTAGGACTACAAAAATGTTTCACACTAGAGTCTCAGAAGTTTTAATTCAGTGAAAGTGGGCCTCACCTTTGTGAAACTTCAGTGTGAAAGATACAGGGCAAGAACCTATAGGAATATAATTATTATAGGCTATGTTTTAATTTTTCAATTTAAGAACTTATATTGTTCTAGCTAGAGGGAGTTTTGACGTAACATGATTAGCGAGAAGTTAAATGACGAGATTTTTTTTTTTTTTGAGTCAGGTGGAAGAAGGTTTAATGATGAGTGAGTGTGTGCCACAGTTATTATTAAGAAAATGAGTTTGTTGGTCAGTTTTGTGAATATTAGTCTGTGTATTGACGAAGATGTAAGGGTACGAAAACTAGCTAAAGTATGAAAAAATAAGCAAGTAACTGTTTAGCGTAATTTGTGAAGTTAGGCTTAACACTAGTTTGTGAAACTGCCTAAGGGTAAAGTTGGATCCGTTGGCAACAAGTGCTCTTAACGTTGCATTATTTTTAAACGAATAATTCGAACAGATTTCTTCCAACAACAACAACTGTATAACTTTAGGAAATTTAAAAAGCAAAATAAATGAAGTTACAAATTCATGTTGTGTTATAACTAACGGTGTTGCTAAAAATAATCTTGCTAAAGTTTCAAGAACGTTAAGTTTCTTAAACTCACGACTGTTGGCTGTAAGTAAAATTAGATTAATTTGCATTGTCATATATTTTTTGGTGAAGGATATAAAAACGTCCATCTTAGGAACACATGTCTCTTCAGTTCCAAATGTTGTTAGTTGGCTGAAAAATAAGTCTGTTATTACATGTTTTATGTTTGACTAAATAATAGAGACTTTTCATAACTTATTCACAAGTTGTAAAGATAACTTTAATTTTCTGATATTGTTGTAGGATAGAATAAAGTTTCGTTTGTTTTATGATCAGAGTATTTTGTGCTCGTAAAGTATCAGTTATGTATTTCTAATTTTCGTCTCTTGGGTTCTAGAATTTTCGAACTAGGTTCGAATGTGTGCAATACCGCAAAATATTTATTGCACTTTAAGCTATGAGTGCGTTATAAGAATGAGAGACAATCACTTAGCATCATCTGTGGGTGGTAGGATGATGTTCACTGTTTTCCTTCCCTCTGGCGGTAAGTTCAGATAAACTTAGTAAGTTTGTCAAACCAACAAATACCTTTTTTCCTTCTGGAATTTAACTTAAGAGTGTGCTCATTAATGTTTAAATTGGTGTTACATTGAAGCGTTTGAAAGAAAAGTCATTTAAAACAGAAAAAAAAAATCGCTAATATTTTCATAGAGGGATGTCAGCCAATTTAGAGTTCGTGAAATTATTTGTCTGTATGAGATTTTCTAAACATAAGAAACAGAGAGAAATACTAAAAAAAAAAAAAAAAGCCAACTATTTCTTGTATAAGAAATGGACAAACCTTGTCACCGAGGGCGAGGAAAATAGTGAAATGTTTTGGATTGCTTGATCAAATCTACTAAATCAAATGAAACCAAATTGGTTAAAGGGATAAAATTATCCGTTGTAAAGTAGTGTTAATAAAATTATAGTTTAAACTTTAGAAGGTTTAATAATTTGTCGTTTTATTAGAGAAGTCGTCGTCGTCTTATGCAGTTAATCTTATTAAACAAACGACCCCCATCCCCCGGTCCACGATATGAGGTTCTGCTATTCAGTTTTGTTTAATTAATTGTTTTAATGATTTCACAAATCACTCACTGACTGTTACTTCGTTGTTATTTGATAGAGAATTAATTATGAATAACTACTGGTTTTTGTATATCTATGAAGATCCGCAAAACGAAATCCAAGTAGTTTTAAAGTTTACAAAAAGAAAGCAGTAGTATTTGGTCCTGTGAGGAACTCGGTTCACGTGATCACGAGAAACCGGTACACGTTTTAACCGTTTCATATCTTAATGCTATTTGTACGGTACGTGTGCTTTGCTAACACTTTTCCCCGTATCCCAACACAAATGTACTATAGCCTACGCTTTGCATATAATGCATACCAGATGAATCCCCAAGTTCTATATTGATTATATTTTGTATGTATTTTTTGACATAATTCACATAACTACCGAATCTCATTAACAGGAGTTAGTGAGGGTAAATCTTTTATTTTTCAACAACATAGCTTTACGTTTGCAAGTGTATATCGCTGTCTAGCCACAATAAGCTTCAAAAACAAAATACAAAATAATCAACTGCAAACTAGGTTTTCCTTCCTATCAAAGAAACTCCACGACTCCTGTTTCTACATCAAGATGAACTTCAAACAGTAAGCCTTAAAATTAGTATTACTAAAATATGAATAAGTGTGACGTCGTAAACAATCCGTTTAAGTGTCTCTGAAACAATGTAACAAAACTGCAATAATATCTGAATAGGGTTAAAAATACTGTTGTTACTCTCGTGGCGCAGCGAAATGTCTGGCGCTAAAAATCGAGTTTTGAAATCCGCAGAACACAGATAGTTCAGCGACTAGCTTTACGCCTAATAAACAAATGAAGCACATGCCATAAGAGGATGGAAATTTTGTGTAAAGTTTATCTAAATCCTTTATTTGAGGATTATTTAAACTTATTTTGATTATTTGCCATTAAGTGGGTGTATATAAGTTATAAACGGTCAAATCATGGTGTTTCGCATAGGAAAAGAGTCGAATTTGTGTAGCGATGACGTTTCGAATATCATACAAATTGTTGTAGTGAATTTCTTTATTGAATTTAAAGTAAAGCGACACGAGGGCTATCTGCGTTAATCGTTCTTAAGTTGAGACAATAAAGGATTAGAGAGAGAAAGCAGCTAGTCAACACCCCCTCCCGCCAACTCTTGGACTATTTACCAACAAATACTGGGATTGATTGTAATGTTAGTTTACCCCAACTGCTTTAAGGACGAGCATATTTGGTGACGGGATTCGAACCTTCGACAGCAGCTTGTGATTCGAGTAGTA
Source organism: Tachypleus tridentatus (assembly GCF_004210375.1). Classification (NCBI taxonomy): domain Eukaryota; kingdom Metazoa; phylum Arthropoda; class Merostomata; order Xiphosura; family Limulidae; genus Tachypleus; species Tachypleus tridentatus. Next base: position 206,292,247 of record NC_134837.1, read on the forward strand.
GATATGAAGACTTCTAACGTTGCATGTTTACTGACTGTTCGAACAACGAAGGTGAAAAGATTATCATCAATCGGAACTATCATGTGTAATGGAGAAAAATATAGGCCTAAAGATACAAATAATTAGACTATCTGTTTGTCTGTTGTGCTATTTAAAACTCAACTTAAAAAGTATGTTCCATCGAAAATTATCTAGTATAACTTTTTCGACTAGTTGAAAGCAAGTGTGATCAATCGGAATTACCCACGTGGAATATAAAATTCGGGTGATGAGACCCGCTGAAGAACAGTTTGAAGGTTTATAAGCAAAAATTCGGGTTTCGATATACGAGTATAGGCAGAGCACAGAAAAACCCCTTGTATAGAACAAAGAAACTGGTTAATAAGACGGGCGTAGAACTTATAACCAAAACAGATTTAAAGTCTTGTTCTCGTAATATATTATTATAATCTCCAACATCGTGTGACAACAAATCTCAAAAGGTTAAAGGTTATTTTTGAACACAATTTCTATTCTCATATGAATTAAGTTTCATTTTCATTTATGCTTGTTTTATGGCTACATAGCCTTCTTAGAACCTAATGTTTGGATTTTTTTTGCACCTCTCTCGGGCTCAGCGGTTGATGGGCTTATAACGTTTAAGCCGGGTTCTGATACCCGTGGCGAGCACAATAGTACAGATAGTCTATTGTGCTTAACGATAAACAAAAAATATTTTGTTTTCACGTTAGGCTATTCCTGAGTTTCTCTGATTTACTCTGTAAACTGGTTTATTCCTTTATCCCAAGCGCCCCGCTAGTACAGCGGTAAGTCTAAGGATTTACAATCCTGAAATCAGGGGTTTGATTCCCCTCAGTGGACTCAGCAGATAGTCTGATGTAGCTCTGCTATAGGAAAACACGCCTTCATCACAAACAGATATTTTCTGAGAAAACAAATATTAAGAGTTGTGAATACTCCACTGATGGCTAAGCTAGGGCTTTATAAACCTTTAATTTTTGGATCTATCTTTGCGGTAGGGCACAACGCAGATAGCCCATTATGCATCTTTGTTCTTAAGCTCTTCTCGTGGCTCAACGGTAAGCGCGAAGCCTCGCACTCTTCCAAACTGGGTTTTAATAATCGTGATGGGCACAGCACAGATAGCCCTTTGTGCTTAAACAAAAATTTTGATAAATATTATCTAGTTAATGTCCCTTTATGAACTATATAAAAGTTTCTTTTCTGGCCACTAGTTTGTTTGTCTTCTAGTCTTTTCTGTTCTCTTAGTGCGTCATCGTTTCTTTTCAAATTTACCAAGCTAAAATCCGAGTTTGATTCCTCGCGGTGGACGGAGCGCATTGTGTAGCTTTACGCTACGAAAATCAACAAAAACGAACAGTCTGTTTGTCTGTGCACGAGCGCACAAAGAGTTTTGGATCTCGAGATGAAATAGTTTTGTAAAAGTCTAAACACGCGGAACAACATTAGGTTGATCAATCAGTAGCAACATTCCAGTTTCTAAAGCGTAGACATAATATAAGCAAAACACCTTCATCACGGCTTTCTCGAGATGTCCCTATCTATTTAATGGAAAAACAAGTTAGCGAACTTAACCTCCAAAGCTGAAACACAGGAATCGTTCTTTAACTTCAGCGAGGTGATTGATTCTGTTTCTCTGAGATTCAATACTTACCTAAACGACCAGCTTGATGTATTAAGGGCAAATAAGAGAACACAGAAGAACTCGGAAACATATATGTTGTCATACAGTCTTGTGATAAATTTCAAAGCTCTCTTCTCTGGGTATTAAATTTCATGGCCTACTCGAATAAGAAGCAAGAATCCATTGAGTTTGAGGATTCTGTGTCACACGGCCGAGTAAGATGAATGTCGGTGAACTTTTTCTGTCTTTATTTTCAATTTAGATCTTCAACGTAATCCGCTTATTTGTTTTCTCTCACTAATAGTTTATTTTCTGGTCACTAGAGGACGGTGTATACGATATTTTCGGCTGGCGTTGAGAGCAGTTAAAAATTCTATTTGCAAGTAAAATCATCCAAGAATTCACTCGGTAATGACAGGGTTAATGCATCACGTAATGATATTCAAATAATTTAGTTCTAGTGTTTTTAACTCAATTTCACTGAATATTTTCACTTTTTTCATGTAGACTACCAGGCACCTTAATATTTTTAAACATTTGTTTTTTTTTGTGTGTGTTTTTTATGGCAGAAGAGAACGTTTTGGTTTCTCGTTTTTGTTACCTGCTCACGTGTTGGGAATACGAGATTTGAAGTTTCAATAAATTATTATGAGAAAGTTGAGTGTGAAATGGATTTTTCATTTCAAAAGGCTCTTTTTCTTTAAATTTAGTTATATCTAATTTTATTAAAAGTTCACGTATTTTCTTAAAATATATATATTTTTTACATTTTAAATGAATGATTAAATTTGAGTAATTTAATATTTAAGCCTGGTGGTGGTACGTAATTTTGACTCTCTTTTTTTAAGCTCAAGGGTATCAAAATAAGCTATCTGCGTTGTGTCCACTGCGAATATGGAATCCATATGCTTGGTGTTATAAGTCATCGAATCACCTGAAGAGGGAGGGGAACATTCTAGTTCATTTATAATTTAATATGGACAGGTATTATAATGTTTTCCAACTGTCGATTTCAAAGCCGAAATAGTTTTCCTATATGACACCAAGATTGAAAACAATTATATTAGTAGCAAGACACAAAAGTGAGAATTGTGAATTTTATTCACGTCGTTATTGGTAAATGTCTGTGAATGATCGTGTATCAAACTCATTTACTAATTTCAAGTCACGCTGGGAGGTAAAAAAAACAAACAATAACAAAGTTTCCTTTGAAATAAAGTCTCTGATATTGCGTGACATTATTCGTTATCAGATAGATCGTCAAACTTAACTATGATCGCTGAAATCCGATTTTGACTTTTTTCTTTTAATTTATTTTCGATGATTAATTTCTAACGATTTCAGGGATTAGGCTAGCCAGTTGAATTGAACATGTATGACCGAATGGTGAAATATATAATAACTTTTGAAAATGTATTGGCTCTTGTGGAAACAACACGAGTTAGGCCTACTAATTCAGACACACAGTTGTCTTTACGTTCAATCGAGAGTACATTTCTAATATGAATGATCAACTGATGATATATTTCAGGCAGCAGATAGATGATAAGTGTAAATTATTGTTAGTCTTATCTTCGTCTGGCAGACAACAGGACATGATCTCGTTCAAAAGTGTCTGCACTAACACATTATACGATATACGTAAAGGAATCCAATTTAGATTAATGTTAACGCCGATGATTTAACACGGATGTAATGTAATTGAAAGTCAATAAGTTTGAATAGTTTCTATTGGAACTGACAGCTGTAGGTATCTCTAACTGAACTTTCAGGAACATTTCTTACACTAAAAAAAACAAACGAAGAAAACGGTTTTAGATATGTCGCTACTTAATTTTCAGAGTAAACACCGATTTCTATCGATTTATCTTAACTATTGTCAAACTACTGAAATTATTTTCCATTTGTTTCTAATCACCGAGTTATATGTTTCTAATTATTTTTTCGTAACTGTTTATCAACACAATACAAGATGAATGATTTCACAGTAAATTATTAATTAATCCCAAAAATTCACTGTTACTTAATATTATGCAGCATATATTTGTTGTATCGAGTTTTAAAAAATTAAGTTCAAATTAAACTAAATACAGTGTTAGAGAACGAAAGTGCTCGAGTCATTTGCGTTACAAATAAATCACATCTGTTGGCATAATCATTGTGGAAAGTCGACATAATAGGTATTGATGTCATTTGAATTAGGTGTCGTCGTATAAAAAAATCCGAGAATGTTTCTTAAGTAGTCTTTTTGAAAACAGAACACTTCTCTGAAACCCATCCAATCAATAAATCATCAGCGGTGAAAGCGTATCGGTGTTTAATAATAGCCTCGCGTTGCTACTCCTAACGAACATCTCTTCGCGGTGCCGCTCTTAACGCATCCTTTTCGCGGTGCCACTCTGAAAGGAGACGCATGTCTGTAAAGTAGAGGAAAGTGTCTTAATGCAGAAATGATAACGATCTTCAGAAATTAGATGCAAGCAAAACGTTGTGAGAATGATATATTTTTTCGTTTCAAGAAAATATGAATAATTT